>NC_090768.1:24010718-24070718 GCF_036898095.1 Palaemon carinicauda
ATATAAACTATAAAAAGACTTATGTCAGCCTGTTCAACAACAACAACATCAAAAAATCATTTGCTGCAAGTTTGAACTTTTGAAGTTCTACCGATGCAACTAACCGATTAGGAAGATCATTCCACAACTTGGTCACAGCTGGAATAAAACTTCTAGAATACTGTGTAGTAATGAGCCTCATGATGGAGAAGGCCTGATTATTAAACTTAACTGCATGCCTAGTATTACGAACAGGAGGGAACTGTAAAGGATGGTCAGAATTATGAAAAATCTTATGCAATATGCATAACTTACTAATTGAACGACGGTGCCAAAGATTAATATCTAAATCACGTATAAGAAATTTAATAGACCGTAAGTTCCTCCCCAACAAATTAAGAAGAGAATCACCAGATGAAGACCAGACAAGAGAACGATACTTGAAACAAGGTATTATGAAAGAATTAAAACACTTCAGAATAGACTGATCACCGAAAATCTTAAAATACTTTCTCAATAAGCCCTTTTTTGTACAAATGAAGAACACACAGACCTAATATGTTTCTCAAAATTAAATTTGCTGTCGAGAATCACACCTAAAAGTTAGAGAACCATTATCAATGCTGAGATATGAATGTTGAGGTGCCACTGTCTTTGATCTACTTAAAATTATACTTTGAGTTTTGTTAGGATTGGAGTTCCTGCCCCATAATTTGCACCCTGCACTAATTTGAGCTAGATCTCTATTAAGGGATTCAGCAACTCCATATGGAATTTATGAGAAGTGTGTAGCATCACCTGCATATGAAACAAGCTTGTCATGCGCATATTGTATGAAAAGTAATGGGCCAAGAACACTACCCTGGCGAACACCAGATATCACATTACTATACTCACTTAGGTGCCTATCAACAACTCTTTCTGATCTACTATTTAATAATGCTAAGAAACGACCCACCCATCCCAAATATTTGAGTTTGCAAATTAGGGCCTCTTGATTAACAAGATCAAAGGCAGCACTAAAATCAAAGTCAATCATACAAACTTCCTGACTACAATAAAGGGATTTCTGTACAACATTGGAGATTGTAAGAAGGGAATCACATGCTCCAAGGTCTTTATGAAAAACAAATTGCAAACTAGGAAAAAGATGATGACCTTCAGCAGAGCTATTAAGACGTTTTGCCAAAAGATGTTCAAAAACTTTAAATAATATGGGAGTTATGGAAATTGGGCTGTAATCAGTTGGGCTTAAGCTACCTCATACACATTTACATAGTGGAGTTACATTACCAATTCTCCACCAAGTACTAAAAGCGCCTCTTCTCGCTAACTTGCGCAAAATAACAGATGACTTTGGAGCTTAGAAATCTGCAGTCTTTATAAAATAACAAAGGAAAAATACCATTTGGGTCTACACCTCCATAAGTATCAAGGTCCATCAAGAGCTTTAATTTCACGAGATCAGAAAGCTAAACTACTTAGTTTAGCCTCGGGAAAACAGGAATGAGGAAGATAAATTTTTCCATTACTCTGCTTACTCTCAAACACATCAGCCAAAAGGGTTGCCTTTTCCTTTGGACACTGAGTGGCAGAGGCATCTGGTTTGAGTAGATGACGGAGGTGTTCCACTTTGGAGGAAGAGAACACAAGTATGTCGTCCCCATAACATACACAGATGGGGAGGTCCCCTAAGATGCCATCCATGAGGCGTTGAAAAGTGGCACCAGCATTACGATGGCCAAAACAGGAGTAATTGAAGGCGTATGTACCGAAGGGGGCGGTGATGGGTCTTCAGGATGTCTTCTGGGTTCATGGGAACCTAATAATACCCTTTCAGGAGGTCGAGCGTGGAGAAAACCTTTGCTTTGTGCAAGTAGGAGGTCATGTCGGGAGGTTTGGGACTGTGTTTGGTGTGAATTGTGGGAGTTTGGCGAAGTTCTGGACAGAAAACTTCCGGGTCGACATGAGGTTGGAGAGGTGCCAAGGAGTACAAATCTAAGTTGGGTACGAATCCAAGTTGACAATCCGAAAGGGAGCGACATCAACCAGGAGGTGGAAATCTAAGAGGAAGTCCGCACAGGGGATTGGTAAAGTGACGTCGGCAATGAGAAACTTCCAATTATGTTTGGCACTTCTAAATGATAATGTAAGGGTTTCAAAACCATGGGTGGGTATAGCATATCCGCTGGCTTCTACCAGGCAGATGTCGGCAGACTTAGGCAGACTACGTTGTGTCCTGGAGAGTGGCCTTGGCAGAAGTGAACAGCTAGCAGCCGTATCTACCAAAAATCACACACCCATACCTGCTTCATGTAAAAAGAAAAGAGTAGTGACAGGGAAAGCCACCGTTGCAAGCGATATCCTTCTTACATGTTTTTTGGCCACCGACAACCATTTGCACATTTCTTCGCAGCAGTCCCGAATTTGAAGTAATAGTATCATAACTGCAGCTGATGGTAGTCAGTAAATGGCTGGAATGGTCGTTGGTTGGGGCATAAGCCAGTGGTGGTATATATGGATGGTGGGCACCTTTGTCGCCACTTCGGCAGGTCATGGGGTGGCCTTCTGTGTCCTACCGCATTCACATCAGCTTCAGTCGAGGTATAATAGTTGTCCACTTCATCAGGAGTGGAGGCGTTGATGGAGGTCTTGAAGGTGGTAAAGTGGCAGTACATAAGGGCATCGACTTTGGTCATTATGTCCTTCATGGGCAAAATACTGACATCAGGGATGGCAGCGCATACAGATTTGTGTAGGCGATGTACCCAAAGGGCACCAACTAGATTCACTTCATGAGGAGAGCCGTCTGTGCCAGGTTGCAGATGAGCGATACTGGTCATTTCCCTTAGAGCAAGCAATGTCTTTTGGTCCCCAAACGGTTGTTGAGAGAACTGAAATATTTTGGCTACATACGTGGCAGGCGATGGTGAGTACTGCTCCAGGAGGTATGTTTTGAGGGCATCGTACGCTATTGGGGTGTGCCCTTGGTCACAAGTATCCTTGGGGATAGCTGCGCTGAATCCAGGCGAATGCCTCTGTACTGGCCAAGAGCGGTAGTTTTAGGGGTATAGCGTTTATAGTAGAGTCAGTGTCGGAGGGTGGCATCCTCAAATAGTAAGATATGACACAGCAGTGAGGGGGAAGTCAGGATGGAGCTGGACACTCTGCTGGTCACCAATGTCGTGGTGCCAGTTAGGTGATAACTGGGAGGCGAGGTTAATGTAACTACACTTTATTGAACAGACATCGTGCTTAAATACTAAGACTTGTGAGAAAGAACGTCACAAAAATTCAAACAAAATCAGGTATGAACTATCAAGTTTATGCAGGTTGTTTTACTGACAGTGCAAGGAAGAGCAAGTGATAAGATAACAATCAAAGCCGTTTCAAAGTACAAGCGTGTATGAAACACGAGCGGTAAACACATCATAACCCATTCTTTAAAATTTCTTAACATATATAAAACTCACGAATAGTTATCAGAATGACTTTGCGTGCGCATATTCGGGATATTACTCTTAAATATTTTCATAAGCGAAAAGTAGGAATGTTTATTGGTATAACAGCTCCTAATTTCAAATATCACATCTTACTATTCGACTTCGAATTTTTTTTTTCTTTTTTCTTTTTTAATATTGCTCTCAGAGTTTTAATTTCATGTAAAAAATTTACCAACGAATACAAGAAAATTACATTACATACTCTTAAACAAATTTCACAACTTAAACAAATTTGCACATACGGTGGCTAAGATTTTGCCAAATTTAACATTAAGATCATAATCGTTTTAATAACAAAACTCTTTTACTTAAATTAACCGCATTAAGAAATTCAATAAATGTGAATAAAAACTACCACTAATACGTGGTATGGCAAATGCCATTAAAATTCATATAAAAAATTAAATATTTGTGAAAATACCAAATTAAGTCAGCCATTAATTACAGTGTAGGAAAAATGATAAAAATCAAAGGCAAAGAGTATGCAAAATATTGCAAATCATATCGATTTATGCTTCACAAAACCCAAGATTTCATCAGGAAATAATTTCTACTCAAGACACCAAATTAATTCAGGAAATATTCGAGAAAGTAACGGTAAATGTCAAGTTCATTGCCCATTAGTATGTAAGTACCTCTCTAAAAGTAAATTAATAGCATGCAATAATAATATAAATAATGAATAATAATAATTATAATAATAATAATAATAATAATAATAAACATATACTGATAAAAATAAAATAATAAAAAGAAATTAATAATAATAAAATAATAATATTAATAAAATAATAATAATAATAACATTAATAAAATAATAATAATAATAATAATAATAATAGTAATAATAATAAAAATAAAAATAATAATAATAATAATAAAATATTAAGGCAATACTGATATAAATAAATTAATAATAATAAAATATAATTATTAATAATAATAACAATAATAAGATAATAATAATTATAATAATAACAATAATATTAAAGTAATAATTATAATAAAATACTATCAATAATAAAATAATAATAATAATAATAATAATAATAATAATAAAAATAATAATAAGATAATAAAAATAAAAATAAAATGATAACATTAATAAAATAATAATAATATTAATAAAATAATAATAAAAATAATAATAATGATTATAATAATAAAATTAAAGTAATAATTATAAAATATTATTAATAATAAAATAATAATAAAAATAACAATAATAATAAGATAACAATAAAACTAAAAAGATAACATTTTTAAAATAATAATAATAATAATAAAATAATAATAATATAATAATAATAATAATAATAATAATAATAATAATAATAAAAATAATATTAAAATAATAATCATAATGAAATATTAATAATAAAATAATAATATTAAAATAATAATAATAAAATAATAACAATAATAATAAGATAATAACAATAATAATAATAAAAAAATAAAAATAATAAAATAATAATAATAATAATAATGATGATAATAATAATAATAATAATAATAATAATAAAGGAAATGTAAATACAAGAAAAAACAAATAAATTATACTGTAAAAAATAAACCAAAATATTCAAAAGAATATCTACATAACTCATCATAAAAATCCAGTTGATAATAAATAGCAATAACACGGTAATGCATCGCAACATTAAAAGTGATGTCATTAGATCCTAATAACGAATGGTCTTAAACACTTGAAATTTCCCATTATCTTTTCAGATAAGAGAGAGAGAGAGAGAGAGAGAGAGAGAGAGAGAGAGAGAGAGAGAGAGAGAGAGAGAGAGAGAGAGAGAGAGAGAGAGAAAGAAGAGAGAGAGAGAGAGAGAGTAGATCGAAATTCTGATTTTTAATAGAGGGAAATTGTTAATCACGTAAAAATAAATAACTGTAATAAATCATGAGCAATGTCGTGGTGTCAAGGAGCTTGAGGTCTTTGGCCAGAAGCCGCATGAAGGTGAGAAAAAATTCAATTCCCTGCTGTCGGTAGACTATAATTTCTAACACAGCAAACTTTTTTAATTGGGTGTAAATTGGTCGTCTGGTCTTAATTGGTCTACAAAACCTTTTATAATATAAATTTACAATGATACATATATATATATATATATATATATATATATATATATATATATATATATATATATATTAAAATAAAATATAATAACAATATATTTTTCATGGATGATTGTTTGGACAGTGAAATGAGACTTCATGAGTCTCAACGATAAAGAAAAATTTGAGTGAATAAAATAAAATGTTGAAGATAAAAGAGGTCACAAAGCCTTGACTAAGTGAATGAAGGATCCTAAAGCATAATTGAAGACTTGGGGGTTACAACAATTTTTTTTCTTGAATGGAAGAAATATAAAAATTATTTCAATTGGCATAACGCCAAATATGGAGGTCAAGAAACATAACATTACCCAATCTTACCTTTAATCTATAGCCTTACTTTTACTAAAGGGAGAATTCTCAACAGGCGAGGAAATTAAATTTGGATGATAGTAAATTTAGAATAGGCGACGAGTCCAGATAGAAGAATACGTGAGAGTTAATTTGACATTTTGACTGATATATGACTCAAAACTTTGAGAGTTAGAGAGTAAAATTTGGAAGAAGAAAACGATTGCATTTTGAACTCCAACAGAACGCTTTTCATAAAAATCCATGACTTGAATACAAGTATCAGGACATGTATGATATATTCTAATGAATTGTAAGAGTCTACTGTGCGGCAATGTCCGAAGTCCCTCCAGGTGACAGCCGTTTTCAAGGTCACTATCACAATGATAGGTTTATGAAATACAGGAGACATTAACTTTCCTATAAACAGGATATTTAAAGGAATAAAATCTGATTGCTAATGGATTACAAGAGTCCTTACTTGTCCTTTTGCATAGGATTTTGTGCAATCCTATATTCATTATTGGCATTACATACATTGAAATAAAATATTTGTATCAACATCGATATTTATAATAATAATAAAAATAATAATAATAATAATAATAATAATAATAATAATAACTTTTGGTTATTCTATAGACTCAAAAGTATAAAATAACTATGAAGAATAACGATAAAGACATTTTCACACAGAAGTCCTGAGTGGAAACCTGAACCAGAATAGAGTCACATGACATCGTAAATTGGCCTGAATAGGTCACCCAAGCGGAAAAGAACACCAGAATTCCCGCAATAATAACACCCAGGAAAAACATTCGTGTTCCAAACGTGAGCCATTCAAGCAAGCTCATCAATCAGATGTCCACGAGAGCGTGGGAACACGGAGGAAATGTTCCTGCAAACCCAGAGTCATTCTACAAATATCCCTGAGAAACGGTAACGAAGCTTCCACATTTGTTATCGCTATTGTTTCCAGTACAAAGACGACGAAAAAAAAAATGGGAAAGAAAGAAATAAAAAAAGGTGGAAATTACATACTATAGTCAATTTTTTTAGTGTGGCAGATTTGCACCGACTCGCAAGGGTGCGCTTTTAGCTCGGAAAAGTTTCCTGCTATCTGATTGGTTAGAATTATCTTGTCCAACCAATCAGCAAGCAGGAAACTTTTCCGAGCTAAAAGGGCACCCCTGAGAGTCTGTGCAAATCTGCCTCACTAAAATAAATTGACTATAGATGGTAGCACCGTGAGCGAGCGTACAAGAGAAGAGGAAGGACCCTTTTCTCTATAGACCTTGCAAGCAGCAGCTCAAGCAATAAGAAGAGCTGTTATAAGTGCAAGAGATGAAATACAAACTTGAAATGAAGTATTGTTACACACATAAACACTCGAGAATGAAACGGACTTTAAACATAACGTTGCAAAAAAAAAAAAAATAAAGAGATAATTTCACGGTTGGGATGAAATAAGTAAAAGGAAATTATAAAAAATGTAATGTTATACAAACAAGCACGTGTAGGTCAACAATCATCGAACATCCGTCAGACAGGATCAACATGAGTGCTTCTTCTCGCCGTTGCTTCTCTTTTATGACGTCAATGGCTAGCGACACTGAGACCCGAATTAGTCCGATACTATGGTTAAACGAAAATATTAAACTTTCGTATTGTTTACAGAACGGAACCAACAACTCTATGGGATAACTTTCCCACTTAATCAATCTTGTTTGGTAAAAATTAAAGCACGCCATTTAGCCTTTTCATTGTAAAAATTTGATAAAAATTTTCAGCCAGATAAATATCATATCAAATGATGAATACCAATAGCCGTATCGGATGAAATTCCAGCAAGTTATAGATACGATTCCGCCATTCATACAAAGTTCATTAATAATCAGGAGCTTCTGAGAAGGATAAATCCTTCTGAAATTGAACGAAAAGGGTAAAGGCCACATGCAAAAACACATAAAACTTAGGGTTTATCATACCTGGTAATGTGGGAGCACATAATTTACTGAACATATTAGGGTAATGAGTGGTGTGAGAGATCCCAGCATATAAAGCAGGAAAAAAAACTTGTATTGCATTTAATTGGAAAGTATCACTTTTAAAAGGTATTAAATCATATTTCGTTATTTTTATAATAAAACAAATCCCTGGATTTAAAGATAAGCAGATGAGGAAGTGGTGATTGAAGGCAACAAGAAATTACGTAAATATTTCCCTAGAAGATTTAAATTGATGTTTTTCCTCCTCAAATTCCGCTTCGATGTTCAATTGCTTTTTTCTTCATTAATCAACATTTATTTAAGCTAAACATTATCATCAAAACTTTGTTTCCATATTACAGTAAATAAATATGGTTTACTTTAATGTAAAAGTACAAACTCACAAATAAATGTAGTTTGAGTTTATTGTTAAGTATAATGTTCGGCATGTCAAACATATGCTATCTAAATATGGCATCCAAAGAACATAAATAACATGAATAACAAAAATAAGTGAATTTGAAAGGTATAAATTTATCACAACATACTTGTGCATCTTCGGAAAAAAAAAAAAAAAAAAAAAAAAAAAAAAAAAAAAAAAAAAAACTGGTGGAAGTACGGGTACTAACCTTCAGGACTCCGACCCCGGCCAAATAGGCAAATCCTGTAAAGCTTTGTTTCAAATCACGCTGATTTGTCCCCAGTCTTATAACTTTGGTAATTTCCTAATTTATTCTTAATTAGACCTTCTACTTCTTTTCAATGTTTGCCTCAAGTGGTGCACCAACTATAAAATCATCGTAGGCTACTTTTTCCGTGGAAAATAAAAATATTATCCCCACGAGGCATATTACACACTTCAATACTTTGACTTTGATTAAGGGCCAGCTCTGGCTTAAAGCAGTTTAGTCTATTCCAACCTTCAGCCTTCGTAAAATGATGATTGCCCTAATGAGTTAATAGATAGGACAGCAGCCTAGATAATTGTAGATAAATGGAATAGCACATTTTCAGAATTTAGCCTTGAAGATGAGCAGAAATTTTAGATTTCGTCAGAACATAAATCCCTTGAACAATGAAGGCGACTTTACTATAAGAGGATAAGTATGTCTGAAACATATATATATATATATATATATATATATATATATATATATATATATATATATATATATATATATATATATGTATGTATATATATATATACATATATATATATATATATATATATATATATATATATATATATATATATACATTTATAGATATATGAATATATATATATATATATATAAATATATTTATGTGTATATATATAAATATATATATATATATATATATATATATATATATATATATATATATATGATATGTACAAAAAAATTTAAAATACATATGAATATTAACACCAATTTGAGACTGGCTTAATATGTAATAGTGCGGGCTGCATAGGAAATCAACTCTCGAATAAAACAACATCGCCCAGAAACAACATGGATGACGCCTGGTAATTATAGCTGTACATCCCATTTGCGTCTAAGACAAATATGTTATTGTTGACACTTCACACCTATACAACTTCCGACTTTCCCGTTATGGTAATTGAGATTAAATTCAGACAAGGCTGGTGATAAACAAAGGAAACCGTTTGAGCTTTTCAGATGAGAGAGAGAGAGAGAGAGAGAGAGAGAGAGAGAGAGAGAGAGAGAGAGAGAGAGAGAGAGAGAGAGAGAGTGAAAGTAATTTTTGGAAGACTTCATCATAGAGACAGACTATAGATTCCCTAAGCTGTCATTTTTAAACTAAGATATTAAGTATATGAACATGATTGTGTGGACAAGTATAGATACGTTGATATTATATATCCATATATATATATATATATATATATATATATATGTGTGTGTGTGTGTGTGTCTGTGTATGTGTGTATGTAGTGTATATATATATATATATATATATATATATATATATATATATATATATATATATATATATATATATATATATACTGTATATACAGTATATAATTTATATCTAAACTTCAAAGAACCCACAAACTTATTGAAAAACTTGAATATATCTGCAAGTTGATTCGTCACGTGAGCAAGGTCACATAAAGATACTTAGATACAAATACATGTGTATATATATATATATATATATATATATATATATATATATATACATATATATATGTGTGTGTGTGTCTGTGAGTGTGTATGTGTGTGCGCATATCATCATCTCCTCCCCCACCTATTGAGGCAAAGGACCTCAGTTAGATTTCGCCAGTCGTCTCTATCTTGAGCTTTCAAATCAATACTTCTCCATTCGCCATTTCCTACTTCACGCTTCATAGTCCTTAGCCATGTAGGTCTGGGTCTTCCAACTTTTCTAGTGCCTTGAGGAGCCCAGTTGAAAGTCTGGTGAACTATTCTCTCTTGGGGAGTGTGAAGAGGATGCCCATACCATCTCCATCTGCCCCTCACCATGATCTCATCCACATAGTAGGACGGATAACCTTAAAATTTTACCAAAATAGTTCATTTTATGATACAAACATCAAACTTTCCATGAAGGTTCTTTATGGCGTTCTTATGCAAATAAAACTGCGAGCCACTCAAATTTTTAATTTTTCAAGATGGCCGCCACTTTTTTAAAATGGCGGGAAAAACCCCGATTTTCCACATGTAAGATTTTGACAAGTGGGTCATATGAAGCACTTTTGATGAAGAGTGGCCTAGATTTGAAGGAAAACCACTATATTTATGTCAATAGTCACTGTAAATACAATGTCGTGAAAATTTTAAAGTCCGCATGCGCAAAATTTGACCTGAATTATTCATTTTATTAGTAATTGGGTGGTTAAACTTGATATATTACCAAATTAATTGCTTTGATAATTCAATTATATAGATTTGCGAGTTTAACATTCTGATAGTGTAATTGATATTGCCTATAACACACCAGGGGTTTCTTAAACAATGGCAGTCAAAGACAAAATGGCGGCATAAAAAAGTTGGTTATTTATTAACTCCCAAGCAGCGCGACTTCGGCTATATCAGGGAAATGAACATGAAATAGATGATAAAATGAACATGAAATGATGATGAAGTGGGGTGGAACACAAGGCCAATAGGGTCAACCGGTTTTGGCTTTTAAATGGAGGGATGGGTAAGGTCTGGCAATTTAGCCTACAGCAGGGGATCCTACAATTTTAATTAACGAGCTAGTTCCTTACACTACCAGGGCACACTGGTGCAACTAGCTGCCGTGAAAGTCGGCATGGGGTTTAGTGTCAAATTTATTAAGTCTCCCAAATACACCTTGATTCGCCCCATATATAGTCAAAGTGTCGTACCCGAATTGACGGGAGTGGGCCAACCCGGGAGAGCAAAGCCAAGAAGGACGGGGCTTTTGTCCTTTGGATGGTGTACAGATCGCACGGGAGTTAAATGGCGCTATATGAACGATCGGGCTAGGTGGAGAGGTAACAGCATCGAACCTACTCGTATCCCATACAGTAAAGTGTATTTATAAGTTGAAGGTGGTAAAAGGATAATCCCTTGGCCTTTCAACTATCGAAGTATCAAATTTGTGCTGTAGTTGCTAAAAAGAAAAAAAAACTCGGTATAGTTAATCTCAATTGAAGAATTTTGTTTTGTCTATATGTTTTATTTCATTTTGAAATGTCAAAAAGACTTCGTTTGTCAATATCTCCCAATGAGAAAGGGGAAACTGATTGGACTAAATGCTTTATCTGTCAGGTAGACAAAGATGAAACATCGATGTCACCCAAGGATACTTCAGACAAGAGCATATAGGGGTATACTTTATTAGCAAAGAATATTCTAGAGTTCAGAAAGCTAAATGAAATGCCCATTGCTTTAGATGTTGGACGAATTGATGATGGTCAAGGAATAGAAGAAACACAGATCAGGAATAATGCACAGTATCATCATTCGTGTAGAATAAAATTTAACAACCCTAAACTATAGAACTAGAAAACGAAGATCAGAAGTGGACAGTGATGATGAAAGTGATTCAACTAAATTTAAGAGAAAAACGACCTCTCAAGAGCTAAGTAAAATGGATGTTGTGTGATGTTTTTTATGTGAAAAAGAGAGTCCCATATCAGAACTTTGTGAAGCAATGACAATGCAGCTCAATCACTTACTTAACTGTTGTGCGAAAACATTACAAGACAAGGAGCTGCTTGCAAAGCTTAGTTCAGGAGCGCAGGAGTTCAAGTACCATCCAAAATGCTTAACAGCTCTATACAACAGAGAAAGTTACTACACGGTCTTGAAACAACTACGGACCAAGATGAACTGGCATTTGCAGTGCTAATAACACATATAGTGGAATGCCAAAGAGCCAATCCTGGAGGTATAGTTATCAAACTGGCAGATCTTTGTTTGCTATATGAACGGAGACTAAGTGATTTTTCCTCAGCTGCAATAAAGGTAAACAAAACAAGATTGAAAGAGAGAATTCTGTGTAAGCTGCCAGACCTACAGGCATACCATCGAGACATTATTGTTACTCGAGAGGAGAATGTTATCTCAAACAACGAAACAGATGTTTCCCAGATTTCACCTTGTAATCACAAAGAGACAGACTCTCCAATGTTTCTTCATGCAAAAGACACAGCCGTCAACGGCAGTCAGTGCCATGATAGTAAGTTCTGATACAGATGTTGTAGTCATTGGTGTTTCATTGTTTGCAGACTTGAATATAGAAAGTTTATGGATTGCTTTTGGAAAAGGGAAGGATTTGAGATGGATCCCTTTATATGAAATATCTAGATCACTAGGGCCAAAAGCAAGTGGATTGCCATTTTTTCACGCCTTCTCTGGTTGTGATACAGTGTCTGCATTTGCTGGCAAAGGTAAGAAGTCGTGCTGGCAGGCATGGAATATCTATCCTGAGGCAACAGTGGTTTTTAAAAGACTTAGTTCTCCTACAGATGACTTATCATCTTCAGACATGGGAGTCATTGAAGAGATTGTTGTGGTGATGTACGACCGCTCTAGCACCACAAACAAAGTTGATGAAGCAAGGTTTGAATTGTTTGCACGAAAATAGAAGCCTTATAATCCCATCCCACCCTCTAGGGCAGCTTTAGTAGAGCATGTGAAGCGAGCTGTACTGCAAGCGGGGCACACATGGGCTCAGTCTGTGGTTCGCATTATGAAATTACCTTCACCTGAAAGTTGGGGTTGGCTAAAAGACGACAATGTTTGGACGCTATATTGGACCAGCTTGCAGCTAATAGCAGCGTCATGTCAACTGCTCTTAAAATGTGGATGTAAAAGGATTTGTACTGGGAATTGTAAGTGCTATAGGTCAGGATTGCAATGCACAGCATTATGCACCTGTACATGCGAAGATACATGAATCGATATGACTTTGTCAGTCTAATTTCGCGCATGTGCTTTGCATGATTTTCACAAAATTGTATTTACAGTGAATACTGACTTAAATATAGATGTTTTACCTCAAATTTAGGCCACTGGTCATCAAAATTACTTCGTATGATCAATTTGTCAAGTTCTGGAATGAGATTTTGCCACCATTTTGAAAAATGTGGCAGCTATCTTGAAAAGTGAAAAAATTGCGTGGCTCACAGTTTTATTTCTTTAATAACATCACAAGGAAGCTTTGTGCAAAGTTTTATGCTTGTATTATAAAATGAACTATTTTGTCAGGTATACACTCCACTGACATATAGCACTCCAATAATCTCTCTTATAGTTTCATTTCTAATCTTGCCCTGCCATTTATCTCCCAATACTCTTCTGAGGACTTTGTTCTCAAATGTACTAAATCTCTTGGATATTGTTTCACTGTCATACCACGACTTATGTCCATACAGTAACACTGACCTCACTAAACTGATATATAGCCTGATTTTTGTGAGTAATTTCAGGCGATTTGTTTTCCAAGTTTTATTCAACCTAGCCAATGTCCGATTTGTTTTTTTTCAATGTTTCAATAAACTCCAATTATAAAGACCCTGTATTAGAGATCATAGTTCCTAATTATTTAAATGATTCTACCTCATTAATCCTTTCTCCTTCAAATGATATTTCATCTTCCATTGCACATTTCGTTCTCATCATCTCTGTCTTTCTTCTATTCATCTTGAGCCCAACCTACTGTGATATTTCATGCATTCTGGTGGGCAAGAATTGCAAATCCTCTGGTGTTCAGCTAATAAGGACAGCGTCATCAGCATACTCTAGGTCAGCTAACTTCCTATAACCAATCCAGTTCAATCCTTCTCCATCATCTCCAACTGTTCTATGCATTACAATATCCATGAGGAGGATAAGCAACATAGCTGACAACACATTCCCTTGGAGTACTCCATTGTTCACTGGAAATTCATTTGATAGGACTCCACTAACATTAACTTTGCACTTACTATGCTCATGAACAGGCTTAATCAAATTTACATATTTATGAGGAACTCCATAATAACACAGGACTCTACACAAAATCAGCTGCACCGGTGCACACTATCAAAAGCTTTTCCATAGTCCACAAATGCCATTAGCAGTGGATTCCTATATTCTGACTTAAGTGTGATGCCTCTGTAATTATTGCCATCAGTCAGATCTCCTTTTTATTTGCCATTTTCACCAACACTCCTAGCTCCTATTCATTAGGTTTTGTCTCTCCATGCCACTTTCTACAAAATACTCTTGTAAGTATTCTGGGAGTCACTTCATTTTCGACCAATATCATCTCAGCAGTTATTCCATTTTATCAAGGGACTTTCCATCTCTTGAGTTTTTTTAAGAATAGCTTAGACTTCAAAAAACTAAATTAATTCATGGACACATCAAGATCTTCCTCACCTTCAGGTATATCAATCAAATTATTCCTTTCATATCTCCTATTCATGACCTCACTAAAGTGTTCCATCCAATGTTGCCTTTCTTCATCCTCGTTTGTTATAACAGATCCATCTCTCTTTTTGATGGGTATATGCTTCTTCTTCTTTGTCCCAGTCAAGATTTTATTGATAATTCTATGAGAAATTCTTACACCATAGCCACCCTCTGAATTCATAGCTTTGTCAGCCTCATCTGCTTTACTATCTAAATATTCTCTCCACTCATTCCTGGCTTTTCTCTTCATTTCACTATTAATAATGGAATACTTAGCAAGCTCTACCTTGTAATTTTCATTACTTCCTAGAAAACTTTCAACACTCAATTTCTGTCTTTGTCTCCTTTTCATGGTATCCCAAGTATCATTTGATATCCATGGCTTTCTCCTTGTAACTACATGAACTAAAACTTCACTACCAACTGACTGATGTACGTCCTTAATATCACACCATTCATTGTTAATTGTCTGCTCTTCTTCTCTTTTATATATATATATATATATATATATATATATATACACATATATATATATATATATGTGTGTGTGTGTGTGTGTGTGTGTGTGTGTGTATGTCAGTTGTACAAGAAGCTCAAATATAAACAATAGCGGCTAAAATATTTACAATAATCCTAGGGTTACGCGTAACTCAGAATATGACAAAATCAGTAAACAGGCATGAAAGTTCAAATCTGTATAATGAGCACTATATTGGTCTGCAAGCAAAAATTTCGCTCCATATTCGCAATTTTGGGGGGAGATGTACAAATGTGACTAGTATGTAATGCTTAGAAAGCCGTCCTCCGATGCCCATACATCACCCAAGTAGTCCTCACGTGATTTTTACATCATTTTGTATCACTTTTCCCTGCATCAACCCCTCCCCTGAACACATCTTAACTCTTTCACACACTCTCTTTGCAGTACTCGTACTAGCATCACCTGATGTTATATTACAAGTAACTTTGGCAGTGTTCTTTTATAATGCTATGACTGCATGTTCTTCACTAATTGTGATCGTTATTGTTCACGTCATTTTAATAGTATATAGCAGCATCTAGACAATGGCCTCCAAGATGATCTAGAAAGAAGAATCAAAAGATGATAACCTTAGAATTTAAAAAAAAAGTAATTATCGAGAAGTATCATGAAGTTGTGAGAGTCCTGCAAAAATGTAAAATTGTAGAAAATCGACGGTTTGCACAATTCTGAACAAAAAATCAAAGCAAGTTATGATGCAAATGTGGTGTTTACTTTACGAAACTACAGCCACATATTCTTGATAACATCAAGAACTTGTTTCTCATATGGATTAATGAGAAGCAGTTAGCAGGAGATATAACCAAGAAGTTTTTGAACGCTGACCTTTTGAAAAAATAAGCCACGTACGTCAGTAGACCAACTAAAAGGAATATTCAAAGTGAGCCTTGGCTGATTTGAAAACTTCAAGAGAAGAGGTATCCATAGTGGTGTGCGATATGAAGAGGCTGCAAGCTCCGATGTCATGGCAGAGGAGCCATTTGTTTCAGAACATAAAAGGTTTGTGGATTTCAAATCTTACATATCGTATCAAGTGTTCAACTGCGGCGAGACAAGTCTGTCCTGGAAGAAGATTCCCAGGAGGACCTTCATTACTGCCGATTCTGCGGGAGAGATAATTTCCTACCACGAACCCATGATAGACTGTCTGACTGCTGTTCTGTACCAATGCCAGTGGGGATTGCAAAATAAAACCTCTGCTGCTTTTTACTAGGGGAATCCACAAGTCTTTAAAAACTACAAGGTTTAGACGAAGCAACTAATATCCTGTGGATCTCAAATAACAAGGCTTGTATGAATCGTAGATTGTTTGTGGAATGGGTTAATGAAGATTTTGGTCCTGTGATCAAAAAGTACCTCATGGACAAGAACCTTCCCCCTCCAAGCCTTGTTACTTATGAACAATACTCCTTCCCATTGAAGAAGTCCTAATGGACAAGTTCAAATTTATCAAAATCAAGTTCCTGCTGACCAACACCACTCCAATATTCTAACTTGTGGATCAGCAGGTGTTCTCTAATTTAAAAGAAAAAAAAAACTGTACAAGACGCCAATGTTCTAGTGGTGTTTTGGGATCACAGAAAGGACCAAATTCACTATACGAGACTTTTGGAAAGAACGTTTCCAAATAGACATATGACTCAAAAGGGTGTATAAGCCTGGAAAGGGGTCACCATGAGAACCCTCAAATCTGCATGGAGAAAACTGTGGCCTGAATGTGTTGCAGAATGGGATTTTGATGGACTTCAAACAATATAAAAAAAGGAGGCAGGTGACGATGAAATTGTGCCCTTGGGCAAAACAATGGGATTGGAGGAGGACAGGAACAACGCCAGCAATCTTCTGGATGAGCATAGCAAGCAGCTATTGACCGAAGAACTGTTGAAGATATAAAGGAGCAGCAACAAGAGGTAGTGGAGGAGATTACATCTAAGGTGGGACTGACAAAACTCTCGCTTAATTCAGGTATTCAGTTAGTATTTCTCTTACTTATTGTGAATCATTGATATGTACTAATTTCTGACCTCGTGGGTTTAATTTCTTACTTACATTACTACAAACTTTTTAATAGGACTGTATATGTGTATTTATGGACGTGAGGAACACATTTCTTATTATGGGAAAAATCGTTTTAGTTTACGAGCATTTTGGGTTGCGAGCTTATTCTCGGAACGGATTAAACTCGTATACCGAGGTACAACTTGTATCATACAAAAGAAGGGCAGGCATAATCCAAAATAGTATTTCTTTAGGAATCATCTCTGAAAAACACATTTCATAAATCAGAGGTCCATGCAACAAAAATACTTTGTATCTTTTACCTTGTCAATGCAAAAAAAAAATTGTCAGAAAATAACGCAAAAAAACATTGCATAATATAGTTCTCCTATAAATAAATCTATTACAACAGCAATGCAAAAGGACAGTAAGAAAGAAAATATATCATTATAATAATCGTGGTAAAACTAACCAAATCAATATAAAGATGAAAATGGATATAATAAAAAATAACATAAATTCAAAGGTGTTTATAGACAACGCTGAATGAATAATCACCTCAAATATTGCTAATAACACCAGCTAAAAACATTTAATAAGACACGACATTATTTTTTTCTCCTTGAAAGCAGATCGTGGAAAGAACTTTTAAGAACATAACAAACCACAAGAATTTATGGCGGTCATCTTCAAACTTCAGCAAAACAGGATATCTAAATCAACTAACATAATTGCACAACACCACATGTTATCTGGTAACAAGATCATTCTAAGAAATACGTGTGTAATGCACACACATACACACACACACACATATATAAATATATATATATATATATATATATATATATATATATATATATGTGTGTGTGTGTGTGTGTGTGTGTGTGTGTGTGTGTGTAACAGCCACCTATAGCTTTATGAATACGTAAACTTACAGTAAAAGAAAAAAAATTACAAACAAATACAGGAATGCACAAATTATGGTATCAAGGTAAAACCATTATAGAAAACAATTATATTTTAAAGGACACCGGAAACATCAGCTTTCAGTTTATGAAGTGAAAAAAATAGAAGAAAAATTATCAGAATTATTATGAAGACTATAAATAAAAATTCACTGGCAGATGGTGTATATGACGAGTAAATTCTTTTCGCATTCTGGGGTAAGTAATGGTGCATTCCTCCAAAAGAAGTAATGATGCATTACTCCAAATTGCTGCACTGTCAGACGAAAAAGATAAATACGGTGGATCGTTTACCTGTCCAATGGGATATAATGCTGAAATATGCTGCACGAGAACATGCCGGATTCTTCCAGTCCAGCTTGATTTTCTCTTATATATATGTGTGTATATATATATATGTGTGTGTGTTTATATATATATATATATATATATATATATATATATATATATATATATATATATATATACATACATATATATATAAATATATATAAATATACATTATATATACATATATATTTAAATATATATATATATACACACAAACACACGCACATATATATATATATATATATATATATATATATATATGTGTGTGTATATATATATGTATATGTGTATATATATGTGTGTATATATATGTATATATATGTGTGTGCATATATATATAAACATATATATATATATATATATATATATATATATATATATATATATACTGTATATATACTGGATAACCAATATCTAAGAGTTTAGTTTTATGATTTAAACACGTACCAGAAAAAAATATAAATAATTATGGTGCTATAATTCACATTACTTATGCTTGAAATTAGTTTGATTGAAAAACAGAAACTCACTGTCAATTGAAATATCAAGAATCTAAACCTTATTGCCGTATAATGTGAAAGATTTAGAGATAAGATCTTTACAGTCAAAGTCCTGTGCGAACAGTCTTCGTAATCATCAGTAATTTGAAAATGGAACTTTTCATTAGGCGCTTTCTTACCTATCTCGCATTAGCGACATCAAGTTGCGAGCTTTATAATAAACGTCTTCAACTTGCATCCCATTAGAATTAAGAATTTGTGACTTACAACGCCATTAAACGAAATTTACTTCAACAGGATGAAAAGAAATTGCTACTCCTACTTCAAACGTTAAAACAAAAAGACAAACAACACTACATCTTCACAGGGTAGGATTGTCACTTTCTTCCGAGTTCCATGAATGATTTAACGTACTGTACACGATAAGCTAGTCTAAACCAAATGAACTTTATTTATTCTGGCGCAGTTCTGTTTAAATTTCCATGAGTTAACATCCTACACCTTCATCAAAATTCAACACATCCCATTAATTTCAATTTCAGTCTTCTTTAAGAAGGAAAGTCCCCCCTCGGAGGCAGATCGAAACGAAAAGTGATGTGGAATGTTAACGTGGTAGAGGGAGGGTTGGTACCTCTTACGATATGAGATATTGTTCCCCCAAGGTTGCTGCTACCCACAAGCGTCAGGAGGTAAACAATGCCTGCGGCCCTCACGTATTGTGAGCACCTGTCGGAGTTGGGCTTAAGCTGCTAAGGCTCACAAATAAACCAACACGTATTCTGGGAGTGTTTGGGGGATATCAGTACGTCTTGATTGTCTCTGGATTAACAGATTTAAAATAGTTACAGGCATATAACAACATAATAATAACAACAACAACAGCCATCGCAATGGTATTAAAGATAGAAGTTAATGAAATTAAATTGTCGACATGTACACATTCAATTCAAAAGTAGTATGTGCATAAACTCTCTCTCTCTCTCTCTCTCTCTCTCTCTCTCTCTCTCTCTCTCTCTCTCTCTCTCTCTCTCTCTCTCTCTCACACACACACACACACACACACACACATTAGAAAAAATACCAAGTCTGCGATCTTGAGAAAAGAAGAGGTTTATTCTTTCGGAAAACATTTGATCATGTTCAAAATGTATCCCTCAACCGAATTTTATTGGATTCGGTAAATAAAAACCCAAACTTTCCAAGATGCATCTCAATAATACAACGCTTGAAATTCATCATAAAATTACATACATTAATATAAAAAAAAGTCCTAGTGGCTAACAGTCTAATTTTAGAATGTCTGAAATAAAACATGTGTGGAAATTGAACAATTTGAACGCTATATATATATATATATATATATATATATATATATATATATATATATATATATATATATATCAAATAAGCCATATATATTAATACATTAAAGTCTGGATTCTCCTAACGATCTCGGGATCAGAGCCCCAGGCGAAATCACTCAAAGACTAAAGTATCAGTCTGGCCGGGATTTGAACCCTGGTCCAGGATACCTGTATGCCAGTGACCATGCCACTCAGCCACGAAGAAAGATATATATATATATATATATATATATATATATATATATATATATATATATATATATAATATCATAAAAAGTACTTATATATCATCAGTCTTTTCGTCAATTGTTACAATGTGTACTGAGATGCAATGACCCCATCAAGCTACATTGCTAATAGTATAGTGTGGGCGGAACTTATGATGTTACACTCCCCGTCTCACACCATGGAGCCCCTCCTCTCTTTGCCCTTGTCTCGAGATTCCGGTCCGCATTCCACACAACGTTAAAAGGACCGAAAATTTATTAAACGTTAAGAAAAACAAGGACCGAAAATTTATTAAACGTTAAGAAACACAAGGACCGAAAATTTATTAAACGTTAAGAAAAACAAGGACCGAAAATTTATTAAACGTTAAGAAACACAAGGACCGAAAATTTATTAAACGTTAAGAAAAACAAGGACCGAAAATTTATTAAACGTTAAGAAAAACAAGGACCGTAAATTTATTAAACGTTAAGAAACACAAGGACCGAAAATTTATTAAACGTTAAGAAAAACAAGGACCGAAAATTTATTAAACGTTAAGAAAAAAAAGGACCGAAAATTTAATAAACGTTAAGAAAAACAAGGACCGAAAATTTATTAAACGTTAAGAAAAACAAGGACCGAAAATTTATTAAACGTTAAGAAAAACAAGGACCGAAAATTTATTAAACGTTAAGAAAAACAAGGACCGAAAATTTATTAAACGTTAAGAAAAACAAGGACCGAAAATTTATTAAACGTTAAGAAAAACAAGGACCGAAAATTTATTAAACGTTAAGAAAAACAAGGACCGAAAATTTATTAAACGTTAAGAAAAACAAGGACCGAAAATTTATTAAACGTTAAGAAAAACAAGGACCGAAAATTTATTAAACGTTAAGAAGAACAAGTACCGAAAATTTATTAAACGTTAAGAAAAACCAATACCAAAGAAAAGTTGGCCCTTGTGAAAACCGAAACAGTTATTTCAATAATTAAATTTTTGGTATAAAATCCTCTAGCAAAGGAAAACAGTTTTGGACATAAATATACTTTCCGAGATACTTTCTACTAGACTTAAATCAGACTGACAATCTGTGAATACTTCAGCTCTTTACCTTTAGGGAGGTTATTCAAGCAACCATTATCCGCTGAAACTTGAAACTTAGCGCTATCAAGAGCCCCCCATCCCCCCCAAAAAATATTGTCGGTTAAAAAAAAAAAAAAAAAAAAACATTCTTTTTAGTATTATTGTTGATATAATGCCGTATTGGCATTTAACTATTCCGATCTGCTAACCGAAAAAAGAAGAAAAAAAAAATTCACGGTCCAAAAAGAAAAAATTCTTTTTAGTATTATTGTTGATATAATGTCGTATTGGCATTTAATTATTCCGATCTGCTAACCGAAACATTAAGACTATAAGAGAAAAAAATCTAATTTTTTTTTTCAGACAATAAGGTACTAACGGGATCCTTGGGTGATTAGGCCAAAGGCATTATGATACTTGAAAGGAAACAAACGGGTCCGAGGTGCTCCTCACACATGAAAACAGCCCCTCGCACGCATGCACGCACACAAACAAACACTGCCCTCCATGTTCTCATACTAGCACAAGCAAAGACTGTGATCTCTACTTATAAATATTAATACACTAAAGTCAATACTTTTTAGTGAGGGAGATTTGCATTGACTCGCAGTGGTGCCCTTTTAGCTCGGAAAAGTTTCCTGCTCGCTGATTGGTTGAACAAGATAATTCTAACCAATCAGCGATCAGGAAACTTTTCCAAGCTAAAAGGGCACCGCTGCGTGTCTGTGCAAATGCGCCTCAGTAAAATAAATTGAGTATAGTTTTCCTTTAAAAAAAAAAATCATCTCAAAGGGGCAACATACAAGATATCAAAGTGTTACGTATATTATATTTTCGATACAATAATCTTTAATGTAAATTTAAAGTGGAATAGCAATTCAATAAATGCTAATGAATAAATTTCATTAAAACACTTATAATACAGCTAATGAATAAATTCCTCTGTGGATTCATAAATACTAATTTTAGTCACGCTGATCATAGAGCAATGACACTTTTCTTGTTTTCTTGTAAATTCGTCCACAATATTACCGTTAAATTCAGACATGGAACTGAATAACTATCTTGTAGCTTCAGAATGATGAATATGGTGAACACCAACAAATAAGGCAACAAAAACCAATGAATTGTCGTTAAGCCTTCATTTACAGTAATAAAAAAAAAAGATGACTTCTAGTGTTTTTATAGATGTATAGAAGAATCTAGGCATTTTGGTAGTCAATGTCTATAAATATCCAATAAGATAAACATCAATATTATTCTAAAAGGAGAAGGCAAAGATCCTACATGCCGTATTATTAATAAATGAAAGAATAGGAAAGTGTTTATTAATATCATATACAAAAATCAAGTAAATATACATAATTAGATTGCCACAGTAAATTTTAGGACAATTTATGTTCCTCTCTTATTAGGAAAACATGTTGGATCGTCGAGCTCAAAGGAAAATACATTTCAAAGGAGGGAAAGAGCGAGAGAGCGCGAGATATGTGGAAAAACCTTCCCGCTTTCAGCAAGTCTTTCTGAGGGAGGTTACCTGTCCCATGCACTTTTTAAGTATAACTGACGATGGTACTAATTCATAGTTGGGTCGACTGGCGGCATGCGGGCAGGGACCAATTACGGGCCTTACGAACACAACCTTAATATTCTATAACACGTTGAATGAGAGTGAAAGAAAAACGTAGTAACCATAATGAAGAATTTACGCAGACCTTATATATTGACAATATTGACTTGAATTATATACTATCAAAGGATTTGAATCGCCAGTCACTAATCAATCAGGTTGACGTTTTATTTACACAGTCAAAGAGAGAGTAAAAGAAAAGGAGCCAGATATGCAACTGGATATACCTGGAATCATCGCAGGTACTATAGCATCCCTAACTATGGTGTCACCCATCACGTGACCCACCTTTGAACCCAGGAAGTGAGAAGACGCCTTCATCACTCCTTCCCAGTGAGTTCCTCCCTGGCGACCTGCTAGACTTGGGTTCGAGAGTCGCCCAAGCTCTAAAGTTTCCTGTAGTGTTTGTAACCTCACCATCCTTGTGAGCTAAGGAGGGGGGATTGGTGGAGCCTGTGGGTCTACCTGATGAGTCATCACAGCTATTGTTGTGGAATGATCTTCCTAATAGAGTAGTTGAATCGATAGAACTTCAAAAGTTCAAACTTGCAGCAAATGGTTTTATGATGTACAGGCTGACATAAGTCTCTTCTATAGTTTATTTATGAAATTTCTGTTTTTATGCTGTTAGTTTTTTTTTAATATTTTATTTTAATTGTTCATTATTTCTCAGATCGTTTTATTTATTTCCTTATTTCCTTTCCTCACTGGGCTATTTTTCCCTGTTGGACCCCTTGGACTTATATTATCATGCAATTTCCAACTAGGGTTGTAGCTTAGGTAATAATAATAATAATAATAATAATAATAATATTGCCTGGCCCTCCCTAGCCCTACCTTGGGTGGTAAGGGAGTTTGGCCGCTAATCACATGTAATATGGCCAGTCTCTAGGGCATTGTCCTGCTAGGGCATTGTCACTGTCCTTTTCCACTGTCATTCATGGACAACAAACAAACAGAAAATATGGTTAGCATGTGTTCTGGGGAAAAATGCTGAGCCATACAGGTGAAGGGATGAAAAGATTAACTCAAGTGAATGGATAGCATCACAGTACTTTAAGATGGTTCGGATATGTGGAAAAATTGGTTGATTTGTGGAATTTGAGCTATATGGCTTGGCAATAGGACCGGGATGGTCATTCAGCGTTGAGGTACAGCCAGGATAACCTCGCAGTTCCAGTTTGAAATAAAACTTTTAAAAGAGGCTAGGAGTAAAAGGGAAGAAAGGAACGAATTAAAAGTAAAGTTAAAAAAAATAGGTTGTTGAACAAAATGGAGTAAAATAAGCTAAAGAAACGAAGAAACAATTCCAAATGGTTATGAAGGAACGTAAGAGGGCCTAGATGAATGGAATGAAAGAGGTAAGAGGAAGGAACGGATTCAATCTCCAAGGAGCGAGGGTATGCTTGAAAGAAAGAGTGACCCGATGGCTTTAGGAGGTTTCGACAGCGAGAGTATGAAACGGTTGGTGATGGGGAAGTTATATTGTACAAGTCTTCATCTATTATTGAGTATGTAAACATATATATATATATATATATATATATATATATATATATATATATATATATATATATATATATATATACATATATGAGTGCGTGTGTGTGTGTGTACATATACATATTCGATAAGGAAAATTTTAGCTGAAAAGGACCAAGCGCTTTCGCGCTAGTCTTCACCTCTTCTATGCTATTTAGAACACCCTGTCATCATTCATCATAATATACTAATGTACGAAACCCGTAAAAAATGACGGCTAAATATTTAGATATATATGCAAACAAATGCACACAGAAATTCAACCCTTCCGTCCCACCCCCCCACCCCCCTTTCCTCTTTCTTAACTACCACATACTATTTTGGGCAATTTGTGGGCTATTGTTGTTTTCCGAGTGATTGCCGTTTAGTGTGACAGGATATAAATGAATCTATATATATATATATATATATATATATATATATATATATATATATATATATATATATCGAATACGTGTTCGTGCAAATACAAGGCAATAGTCACAATACCCAACGAGTTGAACTTTCACAAACTTTGGTGCTAATTTATTTCCTCAACAAACTCCGTGTAACAGCAACCAGAATTCAATGCGCTCCACTATTTCCTGCATGTGTTTCCGAATGATCTACTTATATGCCGTTGTCGTAGGGATGGGTAGGGCTTTGTACGACAGCTCTTTGTCTAACAGCATCCTTTCTTTTATTTTTTAACGTGTCTCTTTCCCCTCTTCGTTCTGATAGCATCGGTAATCCACATCCTTCCTATTATGCCCGTGGTGAATATAATTCATGCTCATGTATATCAGTTATTATATCTGTTCACTTTTCGTATATGTCAGATAATGTCCCTTGAAATTTAAATGCATATCTCGGATTTTAAATGTACAAATTTATTCACAAATATGAATGCATATATCAACGCATCAAAAATAAACATGTATACATATACATACTGTATATACACACATACACACATGTATATATATATATATATATATATATATATATATATATATATCATGAAAATATAAATATTTTGAACAAGAAACGTACATACGTAAATAAGAGCAAGTGTAATAATAGTAAATAAAGGTAATTTATGTACGATAATGATCATATTGAGGTAACTAGTAATATAATTCCAATATCAAGAAGTGAAGCCCCTAAAAATCCCCATTAGAGCATGAGGACCTTATGAAAGAAATGCAGATCCTTTAGAATAAATCCAGATCTTCAGGAGGAATGTAGATTTCATCGGAAAGCGCCTATTGAAGAGATTCAGATCCGTAGAAATGAAAATCCTACTGGGACACCGGATCGTACTGATGAAAAGTTTATCCTATAGAAGAAATGCAAATCACTTTGAGGTATTGTTGATCCTTTTACAGAAAAGTAGATTTTACTAAAGTAATGGACTTCATGGGGTAAAATGAAATTCCACTGAGGAAACGCAGATATGGGAAACTGCTGAATTGGCATTACAGGATTTGTAGAAAGCACTAAAACAGTTTCTGATGCTTACAAGGAAAATAACATTCAATGTCAATTGGAATAAGGTGACATGTATTTGTATAAGACAGTTAATGTCAAGAAACTGACACATATAGTTAAACACAGGTCAGTTAGTGGAATAGTTACAAAGCTGTCATTGTAAACACTGAAATAATTCTGACAAATGATGTCCTAATCATAAAAATCCTGTTGAGGAAATGAAGATTCCGTAAGGAATGCAAAATCTAGGAAAGAAATATAGAACCTGCAGAGAAAGCTCAGATCTAATGTAGAGCAGGCAAATCTACTCTAAGCTTTATACGATTAAACTTTGGAAAAGTTCAAATCGGGCACGTTTATCATCGGAGACGGTGAGAAAAATTTTGTAACGAAAACCAATTCTGATGTCAAATTCTATTTTCTTAGATGTGGATATACAGACTCGGCGGTTAATTCAAGGAGAAAACCATGCGGTTAGTCGTAACCAATTTTCCTAATAATTACAAAAAGGAGCTGACTAATGTAGAATACAAAGCAATGTTTTAAATGTTTTAATCACTGCACGCACAAAGGCAGAAAACCTCAGAGACAATCAAACATTCCAACTGGAAGAGACCAGATTTGCAAACCTATACAAAGTAAATTTAGAAAAAATATTTTGCTATGAGTATTGCAATAGGGTTTAGGATGAGCGGAGCAAGACGCCATTTTTAATACTGGTGCAGTGTGTGACACAGACTATGAAAAGATACAGATTATATTCTGACTGAAGTAATAAAGGAAATAATGTTTTCCATACAGTAGCAAAATCATATTTGGCTTCCAATATCTACTGTATTACTTGACATAAATATAATATTGAATAAAAGATTATTTTAACTAGACAACTAAGGTAATTATAGACTTCCCAAGAGAGATTAGTTTACCAAACGTTCAGCTCGGCTACACAAGGCACTAGAAGAGTTGGAAGACCCAGGCCTATATGGCTGAGGACTATGAAGAGCGAAATAGGAGATGATGAATGGAGAAGTATTGAATTAAGAGCTCAAGATAGAGACAACTGGCGAAATCTAACCGAGGCCCTTTGTGTCAACATGCGTAGGGGGTGATGATGATGCGATGATGATGTAACGTTTGATTGAAGGATTTGGTTTCAAATAAGATGGTAATTCAGAGTGAGAGAAAGTATATGAGGTTGTGAAGTTAAGTTACAAGTGACCAAAGAAACTGGATATGTAAAAAGCAACAAGCAATGCAGTTGAGTAGCCGTTTACTGTGTCACACTGAGATAAAAGAATTACATTCATAACTTAATGCAAGGGTGTTACTTAAAACGGAAGCCTACTATATCATTCGTATTTTCACTCATATCTTTTCTCCTACAAAAATACAAATCTCTTAATGGAAGAACAGAATATCACTAATGCCTGATTATTAACAAACTGACAGGGAAAAAATACTTTTTTTTTCAGAATATTAAAGGACATATCACACATGACACAAATATTCTAACTGCTGTATTTTCTTGAAGTGCAATAAACCAGGAAGCTAAGATTACAATCGTATAAAAAACTGTAATATCTTTTAATAAAAGTTCTTGCTTGCATTATTGAGCACATAAATTATCTTTTCCATGGACAAAATTTCTACTGGCAAAATTGTCAAATAAAGATTCCCTGACATTTGTGAATCCGACAGAAACAAACGTCAACTATAATGCCTGAAGACAAACAATTAAATCTCTTCTACGTATAATAGGATCCAGATACAACTGCTTCTGACACCCCAATGGAAAATTCATCATCATCATCATCATTATTATTATTATTATTATTATTATTATTATTACTTGCTAAACTACAACTATAGTTTGAAAAGCATCGGGAAATATAAGCCCAAGGGCTCCAACAGGGAAAATAGCCCAGTGAGGAAAGGAAATAGGGAAATAAATAAACTACAAGAGAAGTAATGAACAATTAAAATAAAATATTTTAAGAACAGTAACACCTTTAAAATGAATCTTTCATATATAAACTATAAAAACGCCCAAAATCAGGATAAAGAGAAATAGGGTAGAATAGTCTGCAATAGTTTCAACAGAAAAACCATCTCCAAGCAAAAGCTGCATACCCAGATACTTATGCCGAGAGAGAGAGAGCAGTGGTCACTGCAACAACCATTGCTTTTGCAATTAAACTATCAAAACTCTAAGCAAAATAGATGTATTAACGCACTTATGGATTTAAGACCAGAGTCTCTACAACAAAATATTTTACATTTAAACCCTTGAAGTAAGTTTTCAGTCCTATGCACCTCTACCTTCGAGAATTTGGCGGAGGCATCCAGAACAGAAACGCCGATGGGCCAACATCCAACGCAAAGTTACCAGAGTCGGTTGACTCCGGATGGCCAGCGTAGTTGGTCTTCAGCCGCCAACGCTGTCAGAAGGAACACACAAGCTCCCTCTCTGCTCTCTCCCCGTGCCCTCCCTCACTCTAACTTTCGCGGTCACGGCCACAAGGGAGACGTCGTCAACCTTACCGCAGGCGCATCTTCACCTCAAATATCAAAGTTGTAATTGTGATTAAGTTCGCTACTTAATTTCATGTGGCATTTCGATAATCAAATTTAACAAGAAAAATAAAATCTTTTTATTAAAGTGACAATATATCTTCAGCAAAGAAAGAATAACACTGATTCCTGGACATTATTTTATAAAGAACCCGATGGCCCCATTGCATCAACAAGTGATCTCTAGTTTTTAAGTGACCTTAGATGACCATTACGTGATTAGCAGCCAGAATGGACTGGTTTCAAGTAATCTTTTCAGCTCTGCTGATCAACGCTGTTGCAGGTGAGTAATTGCGTTAATTAATGTGACAATGAACAAAGTACTAGTATTATTTCAGCCTAGGAAAACATGTATTCCTCTTATGTACATCATATTGTTAAAAAATATAATTAATTTTTACTTATAAATTAACTGAACGACTCTAAACAACATTGAATCAGCTCATATTGTTTAAAAATATAATTAATTTTTACTTATAAATTAACTGAACGACTCTAGACAACATTGAATCAGCTCATATTGTTTAAAAATATAATTAATTTTTACTTATAAATTAACTGAACGACTCTAGACAACATTGAATCAGCTGTATTGTTGATTACTATTGTGATTAATATCGGGAATTCATTACAATGCACGTTAACTAAATGCGGCGATTTTCAAGAACTACAACTAAAATGCCAAAAACAATCATTTGCCTTGTAATGCCATTTAATAATTTAATTAATATATTTTGAGCAACCTGATATAGCATGAATATTTCTCGTTATCAATTTGTGATAACGTTCTTTTAAAGTAATTTATTTCAGGAGAGTCGGAATGAAGTATTAATAGAGTAAATGACCTGAAGTAATCCAAAATGCATAAGCAAAGAATAAATGCTAGTGATGTAATTTCAGGCTACATAAGGTCAAATGAAAGAAGGTGCTATTGTAGATTAGAACAGATTGAAAAACCTGAAAGTCAAGAGATAAGATACGATAATACTTGGCAGAATATTACACCATCAGGACACTCCAATTTCGTATAATAGATTGGCCAGGGCACTAGTCACCCCTTGAGATACTACCGCTAGAGAGTTATTGGGTCCTTCGACTGGCCAGACAGTACTACATTGGACCCGTCTTTCTGGTTAAGGCTCATTTGTCCTTTGCCCACGCATACACCGAATAGTCTGGCCTATTCTTTCCACATTTTCCTCTGTCCGCATAAACCTGACAACATTGAGATTACCAAACCATTCTTCTTCACTCAAGAGGTTAATTATGGCACAATAATTGTTCAGTGACTACTTTCCTTTTGGTAAGGATAGAAGGGACTCTTTGGCTATGGTAAACAGCTCTTCTAGGAGAAGGACACTCCAAAATCAAACCATTGTTCTCTAGTGTTGGGTAATGCCATAGCCTCTGTACCAGTCTTCCACTGTTTTGGGTTGGAGTTCTCTTGCTTGAGGGTATACTTGAGCATAGCCATAGCCTCTATACCATGGTCTCCCAATGTTTTGGGTTAGAGTTCTCTTGCTTGAGGTACACTTGAGCACAGCCATAGCCTCTGTACCATGGTCTTCTACTGTTTTTGTTTAGAGTTCTCTTACTTGAGGGTACACTTGAGCATAGCCATGGCCTCTGTACCATGGTCTTCCAATGTTTTGGGTTAGAGTTCTCTTGCTTGAGGGTACACTTGAGCATACAATTGTATCTTATTTCTCTTCTTTTTTTTTTCTTTTTTTTTTGCAGTGTTTATAGTTTATGTATGAAAGAATTATTCTTATGTTGCTACTGTTCTTGAAATATTTTACTTTAATTGTTCATTACGTCTCTTGTAATGTATTCATTTCCTTGTTTCCTTTCCTCACTAGCTATTTTTCCCTTTTGGAGCCCCTGGGCTTATAATATGCTGCTTTTCCAACTAGGGTTGTAGCTTAGCTAGTAATAATAATAATAATAATAATAATAATAATAATAGTAAATTAATAATAATAATAATAATAATAATAATAATAATAATAATAATAATAATAATAATAAAAATAATAATAACAATAATAATTCCATTGGTGCTATTCTTTACATATCAAGAGTGATGGCCAATCTTTTACGAACGTCGATGACGAAACTATTTTGATAAGATTCTTGTATTGAACAAATTCTTACTTCTCTAATTAAAATAGCGCATCAGAGAGAGAGAGAGAGAGAGAGAGAGAGAGAGAGAGAGAGAGAGAGAGAGAGAGAGAGAGAGAGAGAGAGACCAAAGCCGAAAGAAAAGCTAAATTTGTCATAAGAGATAAACTATATCTGTTCACATAACAGCTTTTATAACAGCTAATTAAAACTGAAAACTCACCCTGTTATTCTTAAACGAAACTGGTTTGTCACTGGAGTACTAAGCCTATTACTGATTTAATTATATATGTTAAATTCCTTTACTTAATTATTGCAATTACGGTATTTTAGCAAGTTAATGATAGAGCAAAAATAAATTGTTTTCTATCTTCGTATATGTACAAGACTCATAAACTTCACAAATACAACATGAGTAAAACTCTCTCTCTCTCTCTCTCTCTCTCTCTCTCTCTCTCTCTCTCTCTCTCTCTCTCTCTCTCTCTCGTTTGACAAGTTTTTCTTAATCGGTACGCTGCACCATGCTCCCAATCAGTTCACTCAACTCTCCACTTTTTTGCCCGTGCGTATTCAATATGAAATAGTTGATAATCCAAAGTTACAACGCTGATATTACAGAACAGAAATTAATACAGTCCCTGTATATTAATATAAATACATACGATAAATGACAGAAAAATCAAAAGGCCAGTTTTCTACAACAGGAGAGACCGAAACAGAAAATTTCCCCCAGTTAGTGGTATACTTAATAAAAACAAAATATAAGCATATGGTCTCTATGATTCTGCATGCGCAGGTTTTGCTATGTTTTTATTTGCTAGTTTCGTGGTTAAGTTTTTTATTCTCATCTTTTTTCTTTTCTCTTTTCTTGATTCTTATGCAACCCAACAATAAGAAGTTCCCAGTCCAGCAAACCAGACTGTTTCATTCCGCGCATGTGCTTTTAAATGTCCTACGCCCTCGAAAACCTTAAAATTACTTACGATATTCGGGATATATAACAAATGTCTGTACATGTTGGTACAAAAAATAAATGACATTTTAATATGGGCACTTTATTATACATATCCACAAACCTTAGCATCTCTCCTATTTTCCTAGTCACGACCCAATGTCTAACAATCAAATGGTTTTCCCCCCAAACAGTAGCAATGTTAATGCTATAAAAAATCAGTGATTCAATGACTCTTTCACAAAGGAAGTTTTGACTATAAGTGAATCTGTGCTTGAGTTTGTTTCGAATAGGAATGCAGCTTTCATTTCATATTATCATGATTATTTTAATTTAATTATTCTTAGATCGAATCATACACAGATAACGCACTTCTACGCATAATTTTATGAATAATCAAAGGCTTTCACGCCCGTTGGCTGATGGTGCCATCAGCCCACCTCAAGCGGTGAACTGTAGGCATTAATTAAAAGGTCTTTGCAGCGTCCTTTCAGCTCCTAGATGTAACAGCTTTTTGGTCTTCTACTATGCCCCTGTTTCCTTTTTTTCCATCGTGCTCTCCAGCCTCTGAACCTTTCCTTCAAACTGACACTGAAGCTCCACACACACACACACACACACACACACACACACACACATCCCCCCCTCTGTTACACATGAGTGTTGAATGTCCTCACAGGCCCCAGCGCCGGGCCTTCTATACTAAATTCATAAATCTAATCTGAATCCACAACATTTTTTGGGTACCCATACATAAACAAAGCAAACCTAGTCCACTATAGTTATAAGTTATGCTAATATCTGCGTTATAATAACATGTGTTACTCTAGTTACAGCTAATTATGATGAGACAACTTAAGACAACTTATCTTCACAATCACCATTATTTGCATAAAATCTCCTAAACAATTTCAACGCGGTGTGAGAGAATGATCCCGGTCGACCGTTCACCTCACAAGACTTTCAACTAGGTGATGTGTGTCCCTTTCTTCCTAAAATGGGTTTACCCTTTTATTTTTGTATATTTTCCAGTGATAGATTTCAATACTTGTCATACGATGCATCATTTTACCGTTCTTTTCATGTAATTTTTGTGAACTATAAAAAATAAGAGTGCTCTCTTTCAAAGACGTATTTTAAAATTACATTCTTTTATGAAATATCGAAGTGTACTCATCAGAAATCAATGGCTTAAAGTAATTAATAATCCAAAATATTTACAAGTACAAAAGAATAAATCTGAAAGCGTAACAGTTCAATATAACTAAATTATCATACTGCAAAACAACAAACTATCAATCGCAGGTCTATGCTATTTTGCCTGAACCCAGTCGACCTTAATATTCGCTCATAGCTGGGTCAATTAGTGGATGGTCAGCCGGGGTCGAACCACGAAACTCAGGCACGTTACAGAGGGTACACGCGTGCTCACACACACATACACACACACATATATATATATATACTATATATATATATATATATATATATATATATATATATATATATACACCAGATTAAGGAAAGTAAACAACTAATTATGTAAAGTAAACACGGTTTACTTTTTTTTTTAAATTCTCTTTAAATTATCGAGTAGCACATCACGTTGAAAAAACTAGCAAAATAGTATGAATTTACATAAATAATGCTCTTAATCTTACATCCAAAATAATACCGGAAATATATACAAGAGACTATGAGATTTTGGGTCAAATTTCTTTCTCTCTGAATGAATAACTAACCGATCTAATTAATTACATCAAAGACTTCTAATTCGTCATCCACGAACAATAGAGATGTTGGTGTTGGAGAGATGAATGATGCTGATATCAAGGAGAAGGTGCTGGAAGCTTAAAATCGCTTCTTATGTAGTCATCATCCATGTGGGTCAGTCCGGGGGGGAAAAAAAGGAGACAAGTTCATCTGCTTTTTTTTTATGTTAACAATGTGTATTCTCGACCACGGCGCCTAATATGGCTTAATAATATGTCGTTTGTACTTCAGCTGAATGAAACTGGTTCGGCATTTGTCGTAGCGATCAGCCTGATATAGTTCATGGCCTAATTCCTCTCCCAAAACAGATGGGTATGAGGTTATTAACTGCAAGGTTCATTCCTTTCCGAGAAAAATAACCGAATTCCCTTGCGGGGTTTTGGTCGTGGCCACGGTCTGATACGATGAGAGCAATCGTGTTATTTGGGAAGATATATCCGGAACGAAGATAAACCCTAGGTTAACTTCATGACAATGCTCGTTGAAAAAAAAAAAAAAAAAAAAAAAAAAAAAAAAAAAAAAAAAAAAAAAAAGAGGAATGCCAAGACACCAACGTACCCAATAGCACGAGGATACATTAGCCAACCGAAGTCTCCCACATGATGGGGCTAAAATTCTCGTTATCAAACTCTACAGATCTTATGTTCCTCTCTTGGAAGGTTACACATATCCTCTTTCAATTCTATATAATCAAATAAGTTGATAATTGTATGGCAGTCGAAGCACCCACAGTTTATCCTTTGATAAAGAAATGACAGAATTTTGATATTTTAAACCATTAATATGTGATTCAAGGAAATCTCTTTCGTGCAACATGTAGTTTCACAATGTTGATAAAATTGTTTATCTTTTATCCCTTTCACGTTCGCAGACCATTCTCATTCCTAAACACGAACCAAAACCATTATACCCCATCTTCTAAACATTCCCAAACTGTTTTCAAGGGCAAACGGTCCCGACCTTTTTTTCATACTGTTATCTGGCGATGCCTTTTCCCAACTGTCTACCTACAGAGAAGAGGTTGGCGGAGAAAAAGTGGGTAAAGATGGAGGGGGGAGGGAGGAAGGAGGCGGTGCCTGGAATGCTTATTTAGGAAAGGGTTCCGTTATGTCATCCTCAAAAGTCCCCCACACCACTCTTGACCCTCTCAAGTGTGAAATCACTGTTAATTTTGTTGGTGTCTTTGACATTATTTTCAATTCAATGGAAGTTGTTATCAGTAACAAAAGGCCATACATTCTCGCTGATATGACTCGATGCGTGAAGTAAATGGTATGAATTTTTGTAATAATAGGACATGAGAATTGTCCAGAAAGGTGTATGTGATTCTGACTTTTGGGAAGAAAAGGAAATCCCACACTATTTTAGGGAGAAAAAAAATAACAAAGGGACTGTGCCGCTTTCGAAAAGAAAAACACAGATCTAACATAAAAAGATGCAAATAAATGGGATGAAATACTTCGATAGGAAAAAATCTAAAAAAAGAAAAAAATATTTATATTTCTCATTTAAAAAAATTAATCTTGAAATCGTTTACAGAGACAGAGAGAGAGAGAGGTGTGGTGTAAAAATAAGCAAAATATATATAAAAAAATATTCCTGTCAACGTCTAAATACCAGAATACATATCAAAGAAAGACAAACAAAAACTGGTGGGTCATCATTGCGTATGCAATGCTGGCTAAACCATATAAATCTTAACGTAATACCAGTTGCTAAAATTCTGGCTGCCCACTGCAATTGCATTTACTCTTTTGAATATTGATTCTAATCTCTATGTATCCACGACTACTACAGAACAAAATCTGGGGCAGGTTCTGACTGCAGGCTCTGACCTGCCCCTGTTGGATGAAGTAGCCAAGTAGCTCTCTAACTCACACGTGCCTCCTGCTGTACTTGTTGTGCTATACAGAAATCATCGTGTGTTTGTTTGTTGAACGCAGTTGGGGTTTCAATATCAGTCCCTTACTATCATTCTTACTTGGCTAAAACAAGTAAAAACTATATCCCTCTTTCTTTATCTATCTATCTATGTATCTATCAGTAAGCAGGAATGTATGCATTTGGGTAAAAATAATATAGAGAAAGTTCCAATATTCTCTCCACAAATATGGCCAAAGATTCAGTACTCAAAACATTAATACCTCTGAGAAACGTTACAGAGTTACGCAGCTAATGAAAAGAGGTCTACATACATTGAACACTGATTTGTACCATTCGTATTGAAAAAAATTAGAATTTCATTTACATTTCTTTATTAAAGAATTCTTCACCAATCCATTTCTTAAAATTAGTCGAGTGATTTGGATAAAATACACCAAAAAATTCCGTAGCATCATAGCACGGTGAGATCTGTTCTCTAAATTTGGAAGCAAAAATGCAAAACCACTTCAATCTGACCTTACAGCTTCAGTGGATTAAGGAAGATTCCAGTCTATGAAAAGGAACTGAGGAGCCGGGGGGTAAACATTACAATCATCCATAAATTTAGCATACACAAGTAGATGGAAGTACAATTGTGCCTTATTTGGGGGAGTCGACGCCGACGAGCGATCTTAGGTTGAACTTGTAATTGGCATGACAGCAGAATTGGGTGGTCAGGAATTTACAAAGGTCGGAAGATATAATCTTTAAGAATTTACGTGATATGAAATCGTGGTTGTCGTATTTTAAATCACACAAAAATATTGAGTTTAAAGATTGTTTTCCTAGAATATGAAAGTTGAATGCAATAGGAAAATTCTTTAAAGAAACCCTATTCATGTCACAAGATAATTCTTTTATAGGAAATAGGGAAATACCCAAAGCAAGACTTGAATTTAAAAATAAATTAGGAAACAGTGCGTTCGGTTTATGACTACTTTCCTACAACAGAGAGAAGCGAATATTTAAAGCATGCAGTGTCCTTATTTAATATCAACACAGTTAAGCAAGTTATAATGTAGGAATATTTTCATATTTATATAAGTTACATTAAAAGAGAGAGAGAATTGATGGGAAGTACAAATATTCGTAACGTAAGGCAGAGCCAAAACACTCTTCAGACAAAGAACAAGTGCGATCAAATGACCTCTTTGCTGTTAAATAAACAAGGCGGCAGGAACTGTAGTTTAAACTATAAGAGTGGTAATTACATCCCGATCCAAATTAGATTACAGGACTTCAAGGGTGACCGATTCAAGGTGTCGAAGTAACTGCGAACCGCAAAAGAAGTGAGTGTATATGTAGACATGACAGGCAAATGTCAATAAAAAAAAATTCTAAGGAATGATTAATAGGAATTAAACGAGAGGAACTTTAAATTATAAATAGCCTGAAAACATATCTCCAACAGAGACAGGCCGTATGAATGAATAAAAAGATTCTCAAATACGAGGGAATTAATACTGTAATTATACGGAGAAAATGTTTTCAAAAGGAAACAAGAATACAGAACTGCAGATAGAATGCACAAAAGAAATCTGCCAAACAAAACTTGAAGGATTTCGCTAAAAACCTTCCACAAATGAAATATAAAGCAGATTTTACTAAATCAAATGTGATATGAAAACCTTAAGCTTCCTGTTCATGCCTAAGTGGGAGTTAAATACAGAATGCGGTTCCAAGCAGGTGTAAAATAACCACAAATTTCTCAAAGATTTGCACCTTCCCTTTCTTTGCCATTGGGGTTCACTTTTATATAACACTCAGAACATGTTGGGAGTATTTTATGTTGAGGTCTTAATTTCGTATTGATGATTCTCAATCAAAATTTGGGCTAGTTGTACTCTCTCTCTCTCTCTCTCTCTCTCTCTCTCTCTCTCTCTCTCTCTCTCTCTCTCTCTCTCTCTCTCTCTCTGTGGTTATATATATATATATATATATATATATATATATATATATATATATATATATATATATATATATATATATATATATATATACACACATATAGAAAGATAGAGATAGCTAGATAGATAGATAGATATCATTAAATTCATATACCCATATGTATATGCTGTACATATATATATACACCCACACACATTTTATATATATATATATATATATATATATATATATATATATATATATATATATATATATATATATAAAATGTGTGTGGGTATATATGTATGTACAGCATATACATATGGGTATATGAATTTAATGATATCTATCTATCTATACATTTATACGTACGTACATACATACGTACGTACGTACGTACATACATACATACATACATACATACATACACACGTACATACATACATTCATACGTACATACATACATTCATACGTACATACATACATACATATAATCAACATAGGTGTAAATGAAATATGATTAAATAAACATATTCCGTTATAAAGCATATCCCACTACTTACAAATCAATCTAAATCAATTATTCCGTTTCATACACAGGACGTAGATTGAAAAACATAGTAGTCTTATATACAAAAGTTCGTTATCTGTCATAAAGAAGAAACTCCTAAATTCTTATAAAATATTAGAATGAGGGAATATTCCATTTCTGGGTATATCCAAAAAGCTTTAAGATCTAAATAACAAAAGTAAATTGACATTTCTAAAAGTTCCAAGGGCAAACATCTCTTCCGCATTTTGAGTGGATCTAGAATTAACATTTGACTGATCGGAGAGACCTTTTCAATATTAATAAATGTAGTTTTGCCTTTGAATAATTCCCATGTTAAAAAAATCCTGATCGTAAATTAGAGTTAAAAATACTTTAAACTTTGCCCACAATAATGTACACGATTCAGAAAATTGAGTCGGCAAAAAGATATTCTAAAATACTTTTAAAACTTGCATAACAGACAAGGCGCTGATATATATAAATAAATATATATATATATATATATATATATATATATATATATATATATATATATATATACACATACATATATAATGTATGTATCATATCTTGAATATCAAAATAACTGCTGGCGAAATACCCATACCGAACGAAAACAATCGGAATATCAAAATTAACGAAAACAGTGTGTAAATACTACAAAATCAACATGAAGTCATACATGATAATATCATGAAAGTCAACTAGAAAAAAATGAAACATACTATGTACAATGCTTCCGCAAGATTTAACACCATAACAGTACACGGAACAATAAACATCCCGAGGAATGCAAAAGAGAATCGGCGTCTGGTTCCACCCACTTCCTTGTGGGTCATCATTGTTTTCTTCCTAGGCCAACTATCTTTGTTCTAATATTAAACGAATACGGTACATACGTGGAACTGTGTAATCAATAAGGAATCCGGTCTCTGTTTTAATTTTGTTTTACTTAGACGCAATGTATAAACATTATATCTAAGTAAAACATGTCTGGAATCTTCTTGACTGGTTATAATCCAATTCATTTTGATAGCCTTGAAAATGAAGTTGTTGAATCTTCAAGGATCTCGGGAAGATACGTTAATAAGAAACAGTGAATCAGTGCACCCATGCATTCAGCCAGAAATATTTATAATAAAGGTTTTCTATCCGTAAAGATACTTTCTCTGTAAATTCATGGTCGCGAGCGAGAGCTTTAATCTTAAACGTCTGACCGTCTGGGTTCCAGGTAATTTTCATTCGCCGAAATTAATTCGAGGCACGAACAAAGGAAAAAAAAATCTTTTATCCGATACTACCCTCGATGAGGTCAATGAACTTCAATGAGGAATTACAAGGATGAGCAGATTATTATACAGATTATATATATATATATATATATATATATATATATATATATATATATATATATATATATATATATATACACACACACACACATATATATATATATATATATATATATATATATATATATAAAATGGTCGTGGGTTTGGGCACCAAAAATATATTATTACAGATATTATGCCTGGCAAGTTAAACAACCTCCCGAGTTCCAAACTCACCTATTTGGTTTTACATAAATCTGTTACACATGAAAAAATTAATACCGAGCTCTGAGGAAATTATATAACTCCCAGACGGCAATACATAAAAACACTGGATATCCAAAGGTCTCTTACGTACACTCAAAACAAAACTGGGTAATCCTTATTAAGAACTAGTCAAAACAACCTCTTATTTCGATTCTTACACAGGGATACGAGAGAGTTCTGAAAGAAACACTGGTGATAGAAAAAATACACACTTCACAAAAATAAATATAGTCTATAAAAATTACAAAACTTTGAAAGAATTTACACCAAAGATGAATCACTCGAAATATTAAATCTGAACAAAACTTAGATTAAAACAAGAAAATTATACAATCACTTGTTTCACTGGAAATGAAATCTTACAGAAATATTTAATATTGATAATTAATGAAAATAGTTAACCTTTAACACACTAATGATTAAACTCTTATAGAAATTACACAAAGTAACTGATAAACTTAGCTCACACGAAGTTTTAACCAGGTAGCAGTACAAATAAATATACTACAATACCAGCACTCACAACAACACAATAGATTTGAAATCACTTTTAAAGTTTCTCTAACGTTTGAACACAATACACACGATATACTTTCAATAAAGACTTGTTCACTTTGGAGAGAACACACACTTGAGAGAGAGGATGAACTTTGGCTCTTTCACAGGACAGGCTGTTTCTCTTCTGCTCTACACATTCCGAGGGGCACTTATATATTGACTTGGTTATTCCAGATTCTTCTAGGTCATGAGGCCTAGAAGCTTGGGGGCCATCTCTAACAGCACCAGAGTTACCTATTATATAGATATTCAGGGAACGAACCTTGCTTGCAAGATAACCCTCTCTCAGCTAGCTTCGCCCACCTTCCTTCCTCAAAGTAATAAAAAAAAGATAAAATAACTCTGGGTTTTTCAAACACATGGCAAATACAAGAATTGCGTAATTACTCATAAACAGGACACAATACCATAAAAAAGAAAATTACATAAGCCCTTGTTCAAATCTCGTATGGTTCGTACTGCATACTTAATCGCGATTATGTAGGACTCCGTAGCAAAATATGTGAAATAAAAAAGTTAATTCTTAAAAATAACGTAAATTTACATATACTGACTTGAATGAAAAATACAATGAAATAAACGACGAAAGTCTTATATAATTTACATAGTTACTTAAGCCTACGAGAGAGGAACTCACCTTACGTGCTGGCTCTTCACCTCTTGAATACACAAATGAAATACATGAATAAGATATTTATTCTACACTAGACCAGCTTCGTACGAATATATATATATATATATACACACATATATATACTGTATATACATATTTGTTTAACAATATATGCATACATTTTAGTACATACATGTAAATACGTGCATACATAAATATAAACACATACAATATGTGAGAGAGAGAGAGAGAGAGAGAGAGAGAGAGAGAGAGAGAGAGAGAGAGAGAGAGAGAGAGAGAGAGAGAGAGAGAGAGAGCATGAAAACTAAATTTTCACGCTAAATTGGCCATCATTTCCATCGAATAATTCAGCCTAATTGATGAACTTGACCGAAAAATTAACTCTTTCGAAGCACTGGATCCCTGAAGGTTAACGACTCCTTCCCAAAGAGCTTTCATTAATGATAAGTGAACAAGATGATTGTTCAACTAACTGTTCATTCAGAATGTTCAAACTAAAGTCTTTCTTAGTGAACGACTTGTGAAATTTCTCATAAAGGAAAACTTTCAATAATTTTAGCAGCAGGAATAATACCAGTAGTTGTTGTGCTGTTGGTAATAGACATAGTAAGGACTACTTTGGCACCATCAACTGTAGTAGTAGAAGTAATAGTGTCTGTTAGAACTGTAGTAGGCTACACGGATACTCCTTGGCAGCAGTAATAGTAAGGGAATGTGAATTTGCAACGGCCTACCGGAGATTCTGAACCTAGTCGTTTGAAAATCTACCACCAGGAAAAGAAATAGGCTCAGTAATTGGGGGGGGGGGCACTTACTCAAAAATTTGAGAGTAGATCAGATCACTAACTCAGGATTTATCATAACCTTAAAAGGAGGTTATAAATTCAGATAAAATAAAAACTATTTCGTTTAAAAGGAGGCTGTGGCCTACTGCTCGTGGCTAAGAAAGAATACTCCCAGGCAATGAATTGGCTTTAGTTTCCAATATCCTACAAAATCTAGAATTCTCCAGCTTACTTTCATATTTTTCTACTTATTAAAACTATATTTTAATAAGTAGGTATATGGTTTCCTTTCTCGTTTTTACTTTTCTTCGAGTGTATGTGAGGATATTTGGATATTCATCCTATTAGCCTGTATTAAAAAAAAAAAAAAAAAAAAAAAAAAAAGGATGATTTTTGGTTTAAACTTACAATCTTTAAATCACTGAGACATTTTTTGAACTAAAATCAAGATAAAATACCGAGAAGCCTTTTACACGTCCGCCTTTAGAAGTGGTGGTTTCAATTTTCCCTAAGATAAGTCATTTTGATTTAGAGCATATCCATAAAACATCCTGTTAGCTTATATTTCATAAATTCTAATGTGACATGGGGTGCGTGATTCTTGTTTGTAAAACATCAGAATAGAATTTCTTCTGAGATGCCATGGCGTCAGATTACCCAGTGCCTAAGGTTCTTCATTCCCTTTACTGTTAGACTATGGAAAGTTTTTTTCTGGTAATGTTACTGATGCTGATGCGAAAAATAAAAATTGAAGAGAGGTTGCAGCACTACAAACTACAACACAGTGGTACGGTCTTATTTTATATCTATATAACTTCAAATTTATATTCTTCATATTCTTTTTACCTCTCGTTCTCTTTACTATGATTATAGACTTCCTCTAAATGACTCCAAATTTTTAATATTCCACAACAATAATAATAATAATAATAATAATAATAATAATAATAATAATAATAATAACAATAGAGTACTCTGCAGAACCTGTGTTTAGACAATGATACATCTCTTGAAATGAGCAAAATGAATCCATTTCATTACTTTACTTCGCACAAAAAAAAAAAAAAAAAAAAAAAACTCCCGAGAGATGACATTGACAAGAACTTAAACGAGACTACAATAATTGAGCAAAAAAAAAAAAAAAAAAAAAAAAAAAAAACTGCTTGAAATCCAGGAAATTCCAGAGATAATAAAAGTCATCCATCCATCGCATATGATGGGACAGGAGATGAAATTAAGAAGAGGGTGTTCAGTGAGAGTGAGAAGAGAGAAGGAAGAGAGAAAAGAGGAGGAGAGGGAGTGGACTATCCAGGAGCAGCATGAGGGTGGGATAGGAAGAAGAGGCAGGGGTCACTGAACCCCCAACCCCGTGCTGGCTTATGGCTTGCACAAGGCTCGCTTCTCTTCCAAGGATCGAGGGATTCACAGATGAATTCGTGGGATCCTTGACACGTGATATTTTTTTGCAGTCTCTTCGTAGAATTTTCTTTAATTCTTCAAACTATAGTGCTCTGTAGTAAAACGTACCTGTGGGAATTTTAAGAGAGAGAAAAATCTCCCTCCATTTGGGTTTTAACAATGGGTTAGAATCAGTAATGACTTCCTAAAGCTACCATCAACGTGATATCGTGACCTCGGTAAATAAATCTCATAGCGATAACGTCACGTTGCCCGCAAAAGTTTATCATTAATGTATAGTTTTGAGGTCAAGCGACGCATACCATGACCTGTTTACTGGGCGGCTGTCATGATGCCCGGGGCATCGGGTTCACCTGACACCTCTGTAGGTGACCTTCATTCGGATGAAAATTGGGTTTCCATGACAGTTACTAACATAATAAGCGGAGATGACTTACAAGTGTCTTACATGATGACTTATATTGTAACTATAAAAGAAATGAAGTTAAATTACTGGTGTTTTTTTATTGTGAGAAATTGAATGGCACTTTTATAATTCCCAAGATGAATATTGCCTCATAAATTGTTGGAGAATCTTCCAGTCATCGAATACAATGCAATATTGAAAGGCCCGCTCCACATTAAGATAAAAAGTGATAATGACTCGCTGTGTTTAAAGAGAAAAACAAACGTAATACTGTTATTGCTTATGCTGTTATTTGCTAAATCGTATTTTCCGAATTTTATTGAAGCATTAAGAATTAACGTGATCTTTATTAACTTAAGCATTAAAAACTAATGACACAGGGACTGTGAATAAGGCTAACTTGCGTTTCATCAATGAAATATATAAAATATCGAAACAATATCATTTAGTTAAAATAAATGTGAAGATAACTAGTAACATCTCATAATTACTAAAACGGCAAACTTAATTTACAAAGGTGTTTTTGTGAAAATCCATTTAATGGTAAAGATTGAACATTTCTACAGACTCATCGGCTCTTCTTTTCTATTCGAAAAATAAAAATAAAAATAAAAAACATGCTGACAAAAGCTTTTTTATGTAAATTCTGTAAATATATTTTTCTTAACCTGAAACTAACTAAAACTTACTAACCTCCTTCATCACAACAATTTCGAATTATGAATTCTCTTCCATTTTCTCAACATGATCAAACCATCTCAAAACAGTGATACATCTTTTCACATAACTTAACCTTTCCATCAATTCAACTTCATAACTAAACAATTCCTACCTTTAAATCCTTATTACTCGACATTTACTCTGGATAAGGTTAACCCCACGGCTTCTTTCATTCATACCCAACCTCCGAAATGGAATCTGGTTCAATAATCCTTTCATGCCATCCAACTTCGGTGCAAAATAGACAAGTGTATCCATCTTCTCTTTCAGATGCTTTGTATACACCCTATTACCCTTTAGGTATCACTTGTTGAGTGAATCGCCTCTTCTTTCTTCATAACATCGTTTGTTATATTTTTTTTCCCAAATACCAAACTTCCACCATCGGTACTACAGTAACAGTTATTACTATTTATTGCAAGTTTCCATTTACTTTCAAAATCTTATCTTAGTCAAATTCCCTTTCAACTGTCTCCGTTTGCAAAGACTTTTAAATTCTTTCAATGTTCTATTTTCTCTACACCGTCAAAAATCAAGACATCATCAGACTCCGCCACCCCCCCCCCCCCTACTATTAAAGAAAATTTGACGTATCTGACTGTTCTGCTTTTATCCATCTTGTAAATTACCGCGACCTTTCATTACAAACATATAAAATGGCTATTGAAATATAACATCCTTGTTTATGGCTTAGTATTACAGCAAATATACCATTCTCCAGGCTATACATTCTTGCACGCTTTATCCTTGACCAAGACTTTAATCACTTAAAGAATAGCCTTCTGACACAAACATCTTCAAGACTCTCCTTGCATCCCAATCACTAAGTCAATTCAGTTTACTTTTTCTAGGTACAGTTACGCCTCATAGAGCTCTTCCAATTATTCTTAAACATTTCCCACATCTTGATATATGCATCAAACATCTAATGAGACATAACGGTTTCTCGATTAAACTAGACTACGAGAGATCAGCGAAACGCACAACACATAATGACGGCAGGTGAAACGAGGTACAAGCACTAAGTGGTGAGATGCAGGAATCGACGATGATATACAGTAGGAAGTAATCAGCAGAAATATGTTTACGAGAGATTACGATGCAGAACATGATCCAAGGGTGGTACTAACCATAATCACTAATATTCAGAAAAAGGAAATAACATCGTTGAGCTACATATTTCACAAGATAAAGGGCCACGGGAACTGAAGTCAAACAGTTGGGAAAACAAACAGCAAGAAAAATAAAAAATGGGACAAGTTTATTTAGATATGGAAACTGCTAAAAATATAAAGATTTTTAGTAGTAATAAATGTTATAATTACAAGACTTGAGAATAAAAAGGTATCGAGTTGACCCCTTAATCAAGTACTAGTGTATAACCATGGCACAGTAAAGAGAGAAAAATGATTTATTTAAGCCTGAGTCGAGTTCGATTTATCATATGGATGATAAATAAAACTAGTAAAACAAAATGGATTTTATGAAACAAATAGAAAATGTAAAAGCACTGTTGCATAAAATGCTTTGCTATCAGAGCTAGCTATAAATGCAAGCAATGAAAATTCAAGAAATTTTGTCCAGCTTCTAAGAATAGCATATACAAATAATATGTGGTAAGGCAAGGATAAGAATCACTATAAGTGAATGAATTTGTACTCTGAAAAGATACTACGAGTTGAACCAAACTTTAAGGAGGTGGCCCCAAAGTCCGAAAAGTATGCAGTAGTACGTAACAACCTTCTCAAACACAAGAAATGAACTTGTCCTGCAAGACATCCGGGTTCAAGCAAGTTAAGCTGTTTGACACAAGTACACACATACTGTACGTACATACTGCCGAGCTTGTCGAAAAACAGTTCACAGTTCAATCATCATAATTCAAAAGGAATGAGATAACAACCGATGAAATGACATAATGATCGCTGTGATCTACATCCAACTCATCCTGACGTGGGAACTCGTCAATCGTGCGAAGGTATTAACTGCAAAAGGCGTTGTCTTCTACAGTTCACGTCACTAAAGAGCATTGTAAGAATGGCGTCTTGTTTCTGTATGACTTTAATATCGATAATTTCACCTCGACTTCTTCAGAGCAGTCTCTCACGCAAGGGGGTTTGATTTCTATATGAGTTACATAGTTGCTTATCTTATTACTTTAATCTCGAGCAGACGTGCAAATAGTCATGTTTTTCTAAAACATTTTACTTCAACTTCGTCCACGAAAATTCTAATGTAAATAATGTCTTGTTTCTTTATGCCTTTAATTGAGTTAGTTTCGTGACCAAATACTAGGTTAAATTGATTTCGAAACATGGTGTCGACACTGCAAGTTTACTTCGTTACATTTGAGAGTGCTTCTAGAAGAATTACTGTTATTTCGCGATTATTTCCAGTAGATATGTTTTGATACATCCTTGGGGATTAAACATACCATGCCGTTATGTTGTATACTAGAATACAGTTTACTTCAGGTCCAAATCTCTCTGTTTTTATAATTTTCTATAAAAAAAATATATCAGAGTAATAGCTATTTCTAACAAACCTTAATCCAATACATATTAACTTTGAACATGAAATGATTAGGGATGTGTAATTTCTTTAATCCCACACAAGTACTAAGTAACTATTCCCATAAAAAATAGCAGCTTATTATTTACCAATAATTCTCCCAGATATACTATATTTATAGAAATTTATATATCAAAACTTACTGGTTTTATAACATTTGCAAATAAAATGATATTAGTGCTCATTCACTTTTTTTAATAACTTGCAACGTGCACATTGCAATCCCAGCAAGTTTCAATCAATCATTCTATCTAAATTTATGCATTCACTTTTCTTGAAAACATAGTTTTAAGCATTCATTCAATTAATGGAGAAATACACTTGAGGTTAAGTTATACATTCACCTTGTGTTACAATAACCTTTGAGTTTATAATATCCATTCCATTCATGTTGAATTGATTTTTACCAGTTTTTCAATTCACATTGAAAATCTAGTGAATGAAGATTTTGAATGTAAAAAACTTCGAGATTCGTGAGTTTGTATTAGGTGCTTTAGCTAATGAAATTGATGATCCTCTTATATCAGACAGCAGCCACTCATATTAGAGGCACTGCTCATATGTGTATCGTTCTCTCTTTTAAGGGCTTCTGTCTTCAACCTTTTGCTAAATCATCCCTCTTTTTATCCGATTTTTTCCCTTCCAGCTCAGCTATCTTAGGAGCCTACAGATAAGTCTTTTGATGCCGAAAACATAACGATTTTTCCTTATTCACTCCAATTTTGCTGAAAACCTAGAAAATATACATTGTATTAGCTATTCCATTGAAACTAAAAACCACTTGAGTTTTTATTATTCATTTCCTGATATGCTGAAAATGTTCTGGTTATATTATTCATTCTATTTATGCTCAAAACCTTGCTATTTTTCATCCGTCATTATAATATAGCATCAGACATATCGAATTTATAAAATGAATTCCATTTCCAGGAAAAAGGCTCCTGAGTTCCATCATAAAACCCATTTGTGCCGAAAACTTCGTATTTTTGTTCTTGTTCATTCCCCTAATGCGGAAAACCGGGAGAATTCATATACTTCATTCCACTAAGCTTCGCTAGTTGAGTAATCAATTGACCTTTCCACCTGAAGCTGACTTCCCGAGGCAACTTTAAATTACATAGGCAGTTCAGTGGTGCGCATACTCATCCTGAGAGTGAGAGTCCTTTCGATGATTGTAATTGCCGTAAGGTAGTTCAGCCACTTCCTGTCAACTTACAGGAGGGGAGGGAGAGAGAGAGAGAGAGAGAGAGAGAGAGAGAGAGAGAGAGAGAGAGAGAGAGAGAGAGAGAGAGTCACTTTTATTTTTCTTCTTTCAATCTCTCAGAAATTCATATGCTTGATTGTACCGAAGAAGCATATTCGACATTTTCCATTCTTTGCTTTCCGCTTGCTAGGGCAGGTGTTCTCCATATATCTATGTATCTATTTTAAAACAAAAGGTGTATCAGCATAAAAGATAGGCATTAAAACTGATAGAGAGAAATATTACTATTATCATTATCATTGCTGTTATTACTATAGTCAGCGTTGCCCTTTTCGCTCGGAAACGTTTCCTGCTTGCTGATTGGTTAAAGAAGATAATTCTAACCAATCAAATAGCCGGAAACTTTTCCGAGCTAAAAGCGCACCGCTGCGAGTCTGTGCAAATGCACCTCATTAAAAAAATTGAGTATAGCTAAGCTGCAGCCTTAGTAGGATATGTACAATGATACAATCCAAAGGAGTCCAACAGTGCCTAGTGCCTAAATCCCTAAAAGATATGGAAATGTAAAGAACAAACTATAAAGGAAAATTCCCCATAAATGAAATATAAACACGTATAAAGATACATATTAATATTAAACATTAGAAAGAAAGAGTTAATTCAGAATCAAACCCTTAAACAACGGCATTATAATTTCATAGAAAAAAAAAATTATACACACAAACATAAATATACAGGAGTACCCTTTCTTGCATGACGGCTTCAAATGGTTGAACACTTCCGGCAACAAATCCAAGTTCTGAGTAATAGTAATGGTAAAAGTTACAGGTAATAGCACTAATGATAGAAGTCTCGGTGCTTTACTCTACACTCTGTGATTATTCTCGTGGAAAAAGTCATACAGTATATACACATATACTTGAGACATCTTCATTCCTCGAATTCACGAACACAGAAGTAATTCTGTGGCTTTCCTGTCAAGTTTACATTAAAAGAAACTGGAAAAATAACATGAAATAACGTTAATTCCTCGTCTTGTATGCTTTAAAAAAAAAATGTTGCTAGAGAGCTCACGGTACTCTATAGCCAATTTTTTTTAGCGAGGCAGATTAGCACCAACTCGCAAGGGTGCCCTTTTAGCTCGGATACGTTTCCTGATAGCTGATTGGTCAGAAGGATTCGGACAAAAATGCTTCCGACCAATCAGCTATTAGGAAACTTTTCCGAGCTAAAAGGGCACACCTGCGAGTCGGTGCAATTCAGCCTCGCTAAAAAAAATGACTATAATGTGGATTCTGAGATTACCCCTAAAATACCATAATACTAGACGGAACTTTAAGTCCTAATTACTTTATATACATAAGTTTAATTGCTACTGATATACAGTACATTGTGACTTCGGCTATTGTGATAATTTCACGTCATATACTGTCACTGAAATTTGATGAAAAAAAATCTTAAACACAATCCCTTTGAATAAAATGATCTAACTTTGCTTACCACATTTGTTTATTCGCAGTAACCCAAATCTGATGTTTAGATATTACAAAGATATTTCTTTTCAATTTTCATGTGACATTTCATGTTTTCAATTTTGAATATGTACCAAAATAATGATTAGTAGCATATTAATCGATGTCCTACTAGCAATAAATCTTTACTAGTTTATATGACCTTACTACGCTATTTTGCTATCCAAATAAGACAGGATTCTTGTATACAATACTGTCCGTACATTAAGTAATCATGTCGTGATTTCAAAATATGTCTTTCCACTCGGTAAAGAAAAAAGAAAAATATATCAGTTCAAACTAAGTAATGCTCTCAAATATATAACAGTTCACATTAAGCAACCTCCAAATTAATTCCTGAAAAAATTGACTATTTACACTATGGTCCAGAGTAAATTGTCGGGATCTTCATTTATAAGACGTTTCTATCTAACGTCGCCATTATATCCGCTAGTCCGATCGACCCTCTGTCACTGCTAACCATAAGGGACTTCCTCCCCCCTCCACCACCCCTTTAAGGATATAAATTTATGCCATGGAGTATAACTCCCAAGGCGGTCATTTGGTAGTCTCGGTGTTCCGCTAGGTGATCACAAGACCCCAAGCCATGATCCTACGAAGAGCCTCAAGCTACAGTCATCAGACCCCGAGGTCCCGGTACCGAGCAAGACGTCCATATGTACGGGAACATAAGGTAAAGTGAAATTAGACGGACCGGAAAATTATGTCTGCATACATGGAGCATGAAGCACAAAGGCAAATTCCATATTATTTTCGTTTTCTATGGAATTTAGTAAAAAAGGAAATATATAAAGTAATCCAAATTGAAGGCAAACCAATTTACGAGGGATCATAATTTTGTCTCTGGAAAAAACATACAGCAAAGACTCGTTTCTAAGTCTTATAAAAAGGGAATTCTCCTAAAAAAAAATTTCTTCATCCCCAATTTGATGTATTTCACAGAAGTCCCTTGGCCACTCACTCCTTAACGGCCCCCCCCACCCCCCCACCCCCCCACCCCCGCCTCTCCATCCTAAAAACCCCTAAAACCAAGACCCAGTAATTACGCAAGCGAAAAAATCACCACCACTTCCTCTACTAGATTGTGTACTCAATAAAGTTTGGTTAACCGGCTCAGTTGTAAGGACAGTAAACACCTGCTTCAGTGACACGCCCGCTTGTGAAGAATACACAGATGAGAGGGACATAACATCGAGATGATGAAAAAAAGGCTGAAACATCATTATAATTAATCCTTGAGTTGGTAAAAATCATGACGACTAAGGACAAAACGTCGCAAGACAAGGGAATTGCAAATAATTCAAAGCTATAATAGGATGCCTACATGGTTCAGTCGCTTAGGAAAGTATAAGCAAAAGATGCAAAAAAAAGGAAAATAAAAAAAAATGAAAAAAAATCTAGTATCAAAATAGATCCTCGTAACTCACAGGCCCTGACTCCTGCTACGACTCAACCTCCAGGTCCACAGAAGACCTTCAAACCTCTTCATGTTCAAAGATGTAGGCTGCCTTTTTACAATAGCCTGCACCTTTGGGTTCGATCAAGACCTTATAAGACCCTCGTCAAGATCAAAACTTCCTATAGTTTGGTGGTTCACACCAAGCTCCTTAAACCTAATAAATATATTAATTCCAGCCACGAGCTACCCAGTAGAAAGAGCCAGTGCCTTAGTAATGATGCAAGGTAATCTACTGACGACAAAGGTTCAGTTTTGCCAATGGCTTACCAGTGTTGTAAAGAAATCTACTAGAAACCATAGTTCAGACTTGCAATTTTCTTACCAATGTGGTTAGGCAATCTACAAGCAAACAAGGTTCAGTCTTGCCCTTTATTTACCATGTTATAAGGCAATCTGCAACCAACCAAGATTCACTCTTGCCATTTTCTTACCAATGTTGTAAAGCAATCTACTAGCAACCAAGATTAAGTCTTGCAATTTTCTTACCCATGTTGTTTGGCAATCTACTAGCAACCAAGATTCGCTCAGGCAATTTTCTTACCAATGCTGTAAGGCAATCTACTAGCAACCACGGCTGTCTCGATATTTCCTTACCAATGTTATACGACAATCTACAACCAACCAAGGCTCATTCTTGCAATTTTCTTACCAATGTTGTAAGGCAATATACTAGAAACCAAGATTCAATCTTATAATTTTCTAACCAATATTGTTTGGCAATCTACTAGCAACCAAGATTCAATCTTATAATTTTCTTACCAATATTGTTTGGCAATCTACTAGCAACCTAGATTCAATCTTATAATTTTCTTACCAATATTGTTTGGCAATCCACTAGCAACCAAGATTCAATCTTATAATTTTCTTACCAATATTGTTTGGCAATCTACTAGCAACCAAGATTCAATCTTTTAATTTTATTACCAATATTGCTTGGCAATCTACTAGCAACCAAGATTCAATCTTATAATTTTCTCACCAATATTGTTTGGCAATCTACTAGCAACCAAGATTCAATCTTATAATTTCCTCACCAATATTGTTTGGCAATCTACTAGCAAGCAAGACTCAATCTTATAATTTTCTTACCAATATTGTTTGGCAATCCACTAGCAACCAAGATTCAATATTATAATTTTCTTACCAATATTGTTTGGCAATCTACTAGCAACCAAGATTCAATATTATAATTTTCTTACCAATATTGTTTGGCAATCTACTTGCAAGCAAGACTCAATCTTATAATTTTCTTACCAATATTGTTTGGCAATCCACTAGCAACCAAGACTCAATCTAACAATTTTCTTACCAATATTGTTTGGCAATCTACTAGCAACCAAGATTCAATATTATAATTTTCTTATCAATATTGTTTGGCAATCTACTAGCAAGCAAGACTCAATCTTATAATTTTCTTACCAATATTGTTTGGCAGTCTACTAGCAACCAAGATTCAATCTTATAATTTTCTTACCAATATTGCTTGGCAATCTACTAGCAACCAAGATTCAATCTTATAATTTTCTCATCAATATTGTTTGGCAATCTACTAGCAACCAAGATTCAATCTTATAATTTTCTCACCAATATTGTTTGGCAATCTACTAGCAACCAAGATTCAATCTTATAATTTTCTTACCAATATTGTTTAGCAATCTACTAGCAACCATGATTCAATCTCGCAATTTTCTTACCAATATTGTTTGTCAACCTACTAGCAACCAAGATTCAGTCTTGCAATTTTCTTACCAATGTTGTAAGGAAATCTACAACTATGGTTCAGTTTTTCAATATTCTAATCTATGTTGCAAAGCAATCTACAACCAAACAAGGCTCAGTCTTTCAATTTCTTTGAAGAATATTAAATAAAAACTGCAGGTCTCATTACCTGAAGTCAACTTTTCTCAAGTGGCCTAAAAACAAAAGCGCAGTCAAAGACCCAAGAAATTTCAAACCTTATTGAATAGGTCAAAGCCTATAAATTTAGTTGACACCAATAAAATGCTCTCACAGTAAACGGTAAATATAAGTAAGTGGCACATGAGTAAATACAAAACTCTCAGTCAATATGAGTAAGAGACTTATCACGTGAGACGGAAAATGCGAAATTTAACTAAATATAAAAATTAAGTCATCAAAGGTGCTCTTCAGTGTCCGTGCTATATATTCTCAGCATATGTTAAATACATCCTTAGTCGTAGTTGATTTTCCTTCGAATATGAACAAATAATGAGGGAATCGTGAAGAAAATACATAACTTACTCTCAAGTGCAGAGGCTGACGGAAGGGTCAAATTCTTTTTTCTTTTTTTTATTATTATTATTATTATTATTATTATTATTATTATTATTATTATTATTATTATTATTATTATTATTATTATTATTATTAAGCAAATTCAAAGGAAAAAATATTCAATACTACGTAAAGTAACAGCATACACAGGTGACACTGGTTGCGTAAGATCTCAACCCACCCACCTCCCATCTCACTCGCTCTTTTTTTAGTTCTTCAGTTGAGGCCTCTGAACGACCTTGAACTTGCAGCAGAAGCGGCTGCACCCGTCGTCTGGTCAAGCATCTCTCGAAGCAAAGGTCGTTCGGGATGCTTTCGTTTCTCGATATTGTCTAGGATACTGTAACCTACTCGTTACAGGATAGCATCGATTCAGGGACCATGTAATGTATATAATGGAAAGCTTTGCTTCACTTAAGCTTAGGAAGTAATACCGTGTGCAACAAGAAACTTGTCGTGCACTCTTGTAGAAAAGCCGACATTTACGGTGAATCAATTGCCTTTCGTGGAATGGTCTCAGGTGTTTTTTTTTTTTTTTTTTTTTAACTTTTTTAACGTTTTTCTATTATAAGAACAAAGGATATTCGAAACCGAATAGCCGAGTAAAACAAAGATTGATTAATTAAAACACTGGGCATTGTTGATGAAAACCTTACTATGATATTTGGCTGTTCATAATGAAATAAAACTCCGACAAATTTATCTTCACTTTAAATTTCACATAAACTGCACTTCATTCTATACGTGGGTTCTTACACAGAATTAAAATACACCAAAATGTAAAAAGAGAATGGAATGATACACTTGAACAAAAAATAAACAGCGCAACCGATGAAAAAAAAAAAAGCTTCCAATAAGGAAAAGATAATTATTAAGAACTATAAAGCGCAATAAAACAATAAACGAAAATACAAGGAATTTCAACGGCGGACTCATAAACAAATAAATATATAAAGAATACAAATTTCTGACGATATGAGCCATCCGTCATTTGATGACGACCTTCAGTCAGATGAAATAAAATTCAAGTCGACAATCGTCACAACGTCTAAGTTAAGGCTGAAGCGTCACTGAACGACATACAAAAAAAAAAGGTTAAACAAAAACGAAACGTGATGTTTTAAGGTCATTAACAAAAGAACCGCAGGAATTCCGAAGGCGGAGGACGAGAAGGACATGGGTAGGGTTTTAAAGAGGATGGGGCCAGGGGGGGAAGGGGGGGGAAATGAGAATCTTCTTCATCTGATGCCTCTGCCACTGAACTGTCAAGGTCAGAAAAGAAGTCTTTCGTTATCCTAAAAGAATCTCTTTTCATTTCGTGACTTTGGGATGATCCCAAGAAGCAAATGGCGAGTTTTTGCAGTAGGAATACCTGCCAGATTGAGATATTTTTGCGTAACAAGGTTAGAGGTTATTGACTTGCAGAGCAACTTTCCACAAAATGGGATCCCAACATATGAGCAAATGAGATCCAAGAAAACCATAGCAAATGAGTGAAAAACAACCTCCAAAAATGAATAATATTATAGTATAAGACCTATTTCAATACTCTGTCTTTTTCTTTACTGGAGAGCTGTTTTGTTGAATGCAAGGAGAGGAATATATTGGCTTAATTTTTATCGAGATATTATACTCCTTGAATAGTTTTGTGCTAAGCTTATTAGAAATGTTATTCATTGTTGTTTTGGGATCTATATAATTCATATAAATATATATATATATATATATATATATATATATATATATATATATATATATATATATAGCTTTAACAACTTTTTCTTGACAGGGGACTACAGAAAAAGACCATTGTACATATCAGTCACTGTCACACTCATATCTTATCTGTTGAATTGCGGAAGAATCCATTATGCAGGAAACTTCCACAAGGTTGACCACTGCATTATTTAATAAATGTTCGTAACTTATATATATATATATATATATATATATATATATATATATATATATATATATATATACTGTATATATATACATATATATATATTTATATATATATATATATATATATATATATATATATATATATATATATATATATATATATGGATATGAGAGCAAAATAGAATTATATTCTCACGTCATAAAAAGAAATGGACATGGGTAGGTCATATAGTGAGAATGAGGGATAATAAATGGAGATTAAGAATAACAGAATGGGTCTTAGAGATTGTACAAGAATCAGGGGAAGGAATCTAAAGGGTCCCATTCTGTTATTCTGAATGTTCACACTATCTATCATTCTGCTTATACGCCCCTACCACGTTCATTCATTTTTCTTACATGTTGTGAGAATACCCTCTACTTTAGTTTGCTCTCGTATCCATATTGATCTTTATCTGTCTCTTAATGTTATTCCAATCGTTAATCTTTCCATGGCTCTTTGAAGTGTACCTAGCTTATGTGCTAAGGCTTTATTAAGGCTCCAAGTTTCTAATACATAAGTTAAAACTGGTAGGACGATATAATTAAATACTTTTCTTTTTAGAGAAAGTGGCAATTTTCTTTTCATAATCTCATTTTGTTTACCAAAAACTCTCCATCCTATGCTTATCCTTCGTTTCCTGGGGAAACACTTACTGTCTATTCCAAGTACGTATATTCATTAACAATCTATGAAGGTTCACTCATAACTCTTATTTGTTGTCTGCATTTTCATTGAACATTATCCTAGTTTTACTGATTTTCATTTTCAGTCCTACATTTCTCCTTTCTCTATTCAAATCTTCTATCGTCTTTTGTAATTCCTCCCGTGATTCACCAAACACAACCAAGTCTTCTGTAAATCTTTAGTTGTTATGGTATTCCCCATTAATATCAATTCCTACATTTACCCTATCTAAATTCTTAAAAACTTCTAGGCATGCGTGAATAATTTAGAAGAGATGGAGTCTCCCTGCCTAATTCCTTTATCAATCGGAATTTTCTCATTATCTTTATATTGTTTTATGATTGCTGTACTTCCTGTATAGATATCTTCAAGTGTTCTAACATAAAATTCTTCTATTCGTTGTTTTTGAGGGCCTTTCATTACTGCTGAGGTTTTGACAGAATCAAAAGCTTTCTCGTAGTCTATAAAGGCCATACACATTGGTTTGTCATACTCTGTTGATTTTTCCATTAGCTGGTTAATTAAATGGATATGGTCAGCAGTTGAATGCCGCTTCTAAAGCCTGCCTGCTCTCTTGGTGGATTAAGGTTCAGCTGTCTTTATTCGGCCTAATATTTATTATTACGGAGAGTAAACTTATTGGGCAGTAATTTTTCAGGTCTTTTGTGTCTCCCTTTTTGTGAATTAGTATAATAATAAAGTTTTTCTAAGCATTCTTGCAGACATTTTGTATAAGGCTCAGCCAGTTTTCTACTACGAAATCTCCTCCATCTATTATTAAATCTATGGTTAGGACATCTTCTGCTGCTTTATCTCTTTTCATGCCTTTTAATACTTTTTCACTTCTGTAAATATACTGCATATATATATACATATATGTATGCATATATATATATATATATATATATATATATATATATATATACACACGAATGTATATGTACACACATATATATATATCATACATATTTATACATATATATATATATATATATATATATATATATATATATATATATATATATATAAAACCCTAATTGCAAGGCTGTCTGCAGGCTGTGATCAAGAAAAGCTTAATCCAGACCAGTGTTCCTTGCATTCGCTTGGGCAGAAGATCGATGCCTGCATTGGCCAGTTAATATAAGATTTTTTCTGGGGAGGCTACAGTTTGGGGCTGTGGTTTACCGTAAGAGCCTTTGCCTGGGCAAAAGGGCCAGATAATCAAACGAACTGTAGTCGGGTACCAAGGTGAAAGGTTGGGCTTTACTGGCTGACGTTCTGTTGAAATTTCTTCAGATGAAATTGGAATTGAAACTGACCCCCATTAACCCCAACTTGTATGTGAAGACAATTCTGAAAGCATCTAATGAGACTTAAGAAATGTCTAAAATCCTCTTACTGACATAACGTTGCAATAATTTTTCTGATTTTTTTTCTTTTAATTCTAAGAACATTTAAAATTTGCGGGTATCCGACACTATTTAAAAGCCATATTATATTTGAAGAAAAAAAAAATATTTTAAGAAATACAAATTTTCAAAAGTAAATATACGAAAATCAGTTTCTTTAATGACATGCTTGCCTGCTACACTGCACATTTCTCTGCTTTAAACGCACAATTCTTCAAGTAAATTTTAAACCGAATAGTTCTGGGACACTAGCAAACAGCGGAAACCACAAGCATTGGGACACTTAGCATCTCAGCAAAAAGGATAAAGGCATCACGTATAGCCAGTGCAATTACAGTCATTTTTAAGACCGTGTTACACCACATAAAGTCATTTTAAAGTCAAGCACACACAGCAACTCATAAAATAGTGAAGCATGCGTCTGATGGGAGATGTTAACCACATAAACATAAGAGACACTCAATAGAGCGCAGACCTCCACGGCGGCAGCTTATTTCTCGACCTTTTGCTCGACCTTGACCTTGACATCAACATGTTTTGGCATGGATTTTCATACACTCAAATATGAACCAAGTTTGAAGTCTCTCTGACAACGAGGTCCAAACTTATGGCTGACTACGTAAATTGGACATTTTGCTTGACCGCGACCTTAACCTTCCAAAATGTAATCATTTCCAGCTTTTTACATAACAGTTAATCCCTACAAGTTCCATTACTCTACGATTAAAATTGTGGCCAGGAAGCTGTTCACAAACAAACACACACACAAATTACAAACACAAACAGGGGCGAAAACATAACCTCCTTAGAACTTCCTTGGCAGAGGTAAATAGCTTATTTTTTCATATTACAAAATGTGAAATACATTTACGATACGTTTTATTTTGATGTTCCAATTTTCTGATTTTGAAATAAATTTGATAAATATAGATGCTGCGACCATTAATTTCTAAGACATCCGTTTATTGTAAAGATTGTATTTTATGTGAAAAAGCGTAAGTCTTCTTACATATTTCTTTCAAGTAGCATTTGAAAAAAAAACTGATGCTTTTGGCCCAGTTCTTTCCGTGCCACAAAGGCTTCGTGTGGTTTGCTTCTATTTCCTGCCGGTAGACGAGGACATAAGAATGCAGTGCAACCGCCAAACTAATCCTGCTCCTGATCCCTTTTGGTACATACTCCTAACCAATCATGAACAAGTACTCCAATTTTTTTCTTAAACATTCACCAGTCCAATCGAGGGTAAGCGTGGGCCCGAATTTTTTTTGAAGAAAAAAAAAAAGAAAAAAAAAAACAAGGCATTTTAGGTTGCTGCAAGATTTTTCAAAACAATTGCATTTGTGGAAAAACAACTATATTGGTTTAAGAAACAGCCGTTAGTTATTCTTCTTTCCTTCTAAAAATATTTCTATGGTCTTTATCCACGTAATTATCATGTAAAATAATAAACTAGGAAAATGCAGGATAAAAATTTTCGACTAGTACCAATTAATTTTATAATCTTTCGAGAAAAATCGAAAAGAATTAGGAATAAACCTTCTAGATCAATTACTGAAGTAAACAAGTGAATCTTAATCCGTGTACAAGAAAATGGTCAATCAAATTGGCAAGCATATTATTATTCAATGAGAAATCATTTCATTTCCTACCTAAAGTGATTTCTTATTTGTAAATAGAAAGTAATATGAACTTGCTTCCAGAATTTTCTTCTACCAATCAACCTTATTTCACATCTTTGTTATATATATTAAAGTTAACTAAGGGAAATATACCGACTCTCTCTCTCTCTCTCTCTCTCTCTCTCTCTCTCTCTCTCTCTCTCTCTCTCTCTCTCTCTCTCTCTCTCTCTCATTAACAGTTCACTAGTCTTTCGATCAACTATTCCCAAAAAATATTTATGCGATTACTCCTAAGGATAAATAATTCCGTAACTAATGATTACATTAGCTTTTCTTAAAAAAAAAAAAAAAAAAAAAAAAAAAAAAAAAAAGTAAAACTTGATAAAACCCACCAACAGACGAAAAAATAATTTCTATAATTGCAGCACTCAGTTCGTTTCAGAAAAAAAGGTTATCAAATTAATAAGACAAAAATTTTAAAGGAAAAATATAAACGATATCTGATTTGCCGATTCTTAATATAGTCTCTCGTTGCGTTCTAAAATTAATAGATTGGCCAAAACAAATTGCCCAACGAAAAAACAAAAGATAATTTCTTGGAAGAGACTGAAAAAATATAAGATAATGGCAGTCCTCTGGTGAACGCCTCTAATATGAAATTAAAACAATTATAAACAAACTTTTTACACACTCGATAAAAAGATACTATAGCATGAAAATCAATTTTCTTTCATTAAACTACACGTCAAAGTTGATATAAAATTGGAAAATGTTTCCAAAATTTATTATATAAAACTTTAGAAAACTTCTTAATTCTTTCCTCAGTTTTATGTGCTTTCCAAACAACATTTAAATTCGTGATTTGTAATCATTGACTGCTGTAATATTTCATGTCCTTAACAAAGTGAGTAATAGGTGATTTTAATACAGTACGTGTAATATACGAATTATA
>NC_090768.1:24075718-24110718 GCF_036898095.1 Palaemon carinicauda
CAAGAAAATAACCTGTCTGTTGGTTATGATGACAACTTTTATGTCAATAAAAGCTTTGAACTAACAAGAATAACTTTTCTAAAACAGCAACTCAACCTTGTCATTTTAAGTCGTAGAAGTAAGTTATCAAAATATAACAAACAAAATGTATAACCACAATTGACCTTCATCTGGGGTCATATTTACAAATTATAAGTATAAGATAAAATCAATATATGCAATTTATCTAACTTTATACGTTTTGATAATGAAGAAATAAAAATCTACATTATTATCAATCACCCATTCATATAGTTTTTAATCCCCGCTTTAATTTCAAAGCTATATTAATATATATATATATATATATATATATATATATATATATATAATATATATATATATATACATGTATATACGTATATATATATAGATATATGTATATATATACATATATATATATATATATATATATATCATACATTATATATATATATATATATATATATATATATATATATATATATTAAACATTATATATATATATATATATATATATATATATATATATTATACATTATATATATACCTAGAAAATTCATTTACAAAACTGATTTTTAACTAAACGACAACAAAATAATAATAAGGATTTCAAGTATCCTCTGGGTTCCTTAAAAAGAATGACAAACTAAAGCAAGAAGCAGAGCGTCTGGTACATGACAAGGTAAAAGGTAAGCCATTTCAGGCAATATTCTCAAGCAGAGCTTATCGTATTAACTCTCAAGTCTAGATACATATTTATACGTAATCCCAATAAAACTTTCTGGTCAAATATACAAAAGTAAAATTATTCGTTTTCAAAGGAAAGTTATCAGGTTAAAGTAGGCACTTTTATTAGAGGTCCCTGTTTACTGAAAAGAAAATCCTATTTGCATCATACACTGAAAGTAACAAATTACCTTGTCACCAGTCTTCGTATTATCTGTCAATAATATGATTAAACTAATCATTCGTTTACCCATTTATTTATCTAACTTGTCTGTTTAAAAGGAATTATTATCTAACCAGCATCTTCTTTTATCGATATATATATAATATATATATATATATATATATATATAGTATATTTATATCATCTCCTCCTGCGCCTATTGACGCAAAGGGCTCTCTCTCTCTCTCTCTCTCTCTCTCCTCTCTCTCTCTCTCTCTCTCTCTCTCTCTCTCTCTCTATATATATATATATATGTGTGTGTGTGTGTATATATATATATATATATATATATATATATTATATATATATATATATAATATATATAATATATATATATATATATATATATATATATATATATATATACTGTATATCCATACAGTATATCATATATGAGTGCAAAATGCCCAGCATAAATCAAAAGGAGAAACACTACCTTCTCTAAGACATCATGGAAGAGACACATCCTTGTGAAAGTACGAGTGCTCACGTAACGTACACACGTGATATCTGCGTTGTTCTCATGAACCAACCAGCTCGCCTCCAGCCTCCAAAAGAGGGACCTCCTCTTCCCATGACCTTGGGAAGCAGTGGGAAGAGAAGGATGAGAAAGATGAGGTGGAGAGACCACCCCTCTAGTACAAGCCTCACCCCCACCCCGCACCCCCATTGGTTCCAAGAAAGTCCCTTCATACCTGTCTCAAACTAGAACAGTGAGCATCCGAAAAGCAAGTTAACATAACTGTCCGAATTAAAATCGTTGATTTGGTTTTCAATAAAGATCATATAAGTCAAAGGATATTATTTCTAAGAATGAATAATCTATTAATAATCTTTACATTTATATGAATGAACAATCAATTTATAAACTTTGCATTTATAGAAATGAACAATACATTAATAACCTATACATTGTTTTATAACGAGTAACTAGATTTAAAAATACCAATCATAACTATCTTTTCGTCTATCCCCCCAAAAAATAGTCTTCCCATAGCTTTGTTCTGAAAGATGTCAATAAAGTAATATCAAATGTTATTTAACACATATTTAATACAAAAATAACAAAATCTCGATTTCCTTCAGACGACCTCTTGCAACTATCAGAAATAGAAATTACCACTATAGGAACCATATTGTGTCAATTTACTTAAAATGAGAAAAAAAAAACCGAAGATCCACTGCGCTGAAAGTGATGGTCAAACGTCTTGCCCGTAGCCGTCATAATAATATATGAATATGCTTTACCGACTGGAACACATGGTAATTTCATTTTCCCTAGCAATGGAATTACATCAAATGTAAATGCTCTCAAGCGCGCAACCCGAATTCCATGAGCGCAAAGACAGATTTAGTCCTTTCTTTGTCCTCTGAAGAAGCTGCTATATAATAAAGTGTTTTTCTCACGCACGATATCACTTCCTGCCTGGTCATGTCTCCTGGCTCAACTTTCACAAAGATGAAGAAAAAAAAATCATAATTACGGACTGATTAGTTTCAAAGGTCGTACACCAAAGAGATTTATAAATTTTTGTTGATCAATAATCACTATAAAATGTTAAATATTTTTCTACCTAAAGAAAATAACTGCAACAATTATTTTTCATGATTGGGCAACAAATTGAAAAGAAACGAAAAACATTCACCCTTTCAAGCTTTGGACCACAATGCTGAAACCATACGAGCTTTATCATAATGTACCAACCGTGTGTCACACGATCGTACATACTTCATTTTGTGCTTGTATCTTCGCTCTCCCCTCGCACTAAAAAGAACCTGAAATAACATGTCTGTTTTCTCATCGGTAACAGTGTCGACTTTTGAACATGAAAATTCTTGTTGCTTGAGATTTTGTATATAAAGGAGAGTATTCTACAATAAACCCACTCAGTTACTTTCATCCTGTCTTTGAGTCACAACCTTCTCGGCACCGTCATAATAACCGGTACAGTGCATTGCCTCGAGAAGAAAATATATAAAAGCATGTAAAGGGGATCTCTAATAGAAGGAGTTGGTTTAAGAATTTCTCAAGCATTAGATGGGGTTGCTGTCACCATGATAAGTGTGGCTCATATAATAACAGTAATTCAAATCCAGTCTAAGAATGCAATTCAAACTAAAATCCTTAGCTTGTGGATTTCCTGCTATAAAAACCTAAAAATTGGTTATATAAGGTTCTTTGGACAGTATCATGAAAAAAGACCAATCAAGATAATAATAATGATGACGACATTCGTACATCGTAAAACATCAAATAAATATTATTCTTTGGAGAGCATAGGAGAATGTTTAAACAGACTTAAATCGGTGGAAAAATTTTGATTTCGTTTGATTGTTCAAAGAAACCACAAGAAATTTATAACCGTTGATGTCATCTGTAACCTTGACTGGAAGAAAGGATGATGGTAATACCTAAAATAATTTTTCCCCAGGCAACGTCCCTAACGACGTGTGTAGAATCTTCGGATTTTGTCCACATGCCAGCGGACAAAATTATAAGAGAGAATATACTTAGTATTTATAACAAATTATGCAACAATCTTTATTTTTGACAGGACAAAGATTTACTTAATAATATGTTCAAAGTTGGACCAAATGTTTTTATGTTGACCAGGCTGACAAGAGTCTTTTTATTGTTTATATATGACATATCTGTTTTTGACGTTGTTAATAGTTTATATAGGATATATCTGTTTTGACGCTGTTACTGTTTTAGAGTGATATATTGTTAAATCATTCTCATCATTTATTTATTTCCTTATTTCCTTTCCTCACTGAGCTGTTTTTCCCTGTTGGAGCCCTTGGGCTTACAGCATCTTGCTTTTCCAACTAGGGTTGTGGCTTGGCTAATAATAATAATAATAATAATAATAATAATAATAATAATAATAATCTTTACCTACTAAAATACATTTATCAACAAAAGCACACTGACAAATTGGAAATATTCTTTGACTACTATTTCAAACAGAAATATAAAATTAAGTTTCCAGTTAAACGCCTCGGAACTATTATAGTCATGAAGGTATAAGCATTGAATCTTGGATCTTATGAATTTTATTTTTTCATTATTTTTATCAGCATATCATTATTGCTATTATTATCAATATCATTATTATTAGCCAAGTTATAATTCTAGTTGGAAAAGCAGGATGTTTAACGATGATATCCATATGGAATTTTTGAAAATTGTTTGTCATAAAATGTAACAACTAAAAAGCTCAAAAGTAAATACAGTGCAGTGGTGGAAGAAACTCTTTTTGCTATGGTAGGAGAAAAATACTCCAAAACCAAACCAATGTTCTCCAGTCTTGGGCAGTGCCATAGCCTTTGTATCATGGTCTTCCATTGTCTTAATTGGGTTAGAGTTCTCTTGCTTGAGGGCACACTCAGGCACGCTATTCTATCTAATTTCTCTCTTTCTTGTTTTGTTATAATTTTTATAGTTTATATAGGAAATATTTATTTTAATGTTATTTCTATTCCTAAGATATTTTATTTTTCCTTTTTTCCTTTCCTCAATGAGCTATTTTCCCTGTTGGGGCCCCTGGGCTTATAGCATCCTGCTTTTCCAACTAGGGTTGTAGTTTATCACGTAATAATAATAATAATAATAATAATAATAATAATAATAACTATATATATATATTATATATACATATATATATATATATATATATATATATATATATATAATTTCTGTTATTCCGCCATACTACCACTGTACAAACATAAAAAAGGTCACATCTTCTTGGACCCACATTCAAAATCATAAAAACTAGATAGGTCTAAATGCACTGAAGAAAAGGAAATTTAAGATTAGGATGGCATAGGTCAGCCGATCTACACATTGATATAAAATCAAATGAGACTTGGATGTAAAGTAAGCGGTACCCAAACCCTCAAGGTGAACAGTAAGCCTAAAATGTTAGGCCTACGTCTTAAACACACAGCTCAGTCAACTGAAGAGCCCCACTACCTTACAAAAAAAAAAAAAAAAAAAAAAAAATCCGACGAGTTTATTTAATTGTAATCGCTTTATCTTTTCAAAATATCTTTGTTTAAAGTCCGTCTACTACAAACTCATTGGCTAATTTATAAGGAGTTCCATTACATTTCCCAAAAAGTTGACATGGTTGGTTGCAAATTCGTCTCGCCCTTTGCTGTTAAAATCAGCACTTAATCACAAAATGTTATGAAATCACCGCCAGGGCGAAAGGAATATGCAATCACCTTTAATTTTACGAAGGATAAAAACCCTCAACCACTAATCAAAATCCAAAGTCAGACCAAATGAAACCAAAAGTGCCCGTGAAACAATTTTCGTTTCCGAGAAAGTGTAACTGCGAATGACATAAATTGCTTCCAGAAGACCCAGATGTCCCCCCTCCCCGCTCCCACAACAATCAATTATGGCTTGGAGTTGGGCAAACATAATTTGGAGCTACATGAGCTTTTGGCAGTGGCAAGTGGTCCTACACGATTAACCGTTATCCCTTTCTGTGACTTGAATTACTCTTCTCAAATAAAGCGAATCCCTTGCAGACCTTCGTTTTTAAAAATCTTGAAGGCAATTACTGCCAGATGCCAGGATATTACGACACTCAAAGAAACTTGAGTTTCTTTTTTTGTGTTGGCCTACAACTTATAGGCCTGCTTGAATGTCTGCGCGGTAAACATCTGGTGCTTTAGAACCTCAAATACTATTTTTTTTTTCTTTTTTTTTTTTGCGTACATCAGTTTCTCTTTTAGGGAATAAGATTAATGTGAACGAGACGGAGATAAGGCATTTCACAAAGTTGAATAGCAATAAAGGAAATTTTGCTACAACGATTTGGCTTGAAACTTGTCAGTGAATAGATTAAAAAAAAAAAAAGTATGTAGTAATCGTAATGGATAATGAAACAAAATCCCCGTTAAGAATCGAGCACAACACGCATAACAAACTTTGTCAAACCAAATCGTGAACGAATAATAACAAACAAAATTTATATAAGCGGTGGTTTGGAAACTTTATCACACCTCTTTAGATCCTGCATTGAATGGGGCAGCTAGAGTTCAGTGGTTGTGGGAACAGTCAGTCGCTCGAGGGGCCGCCACACAGCGGCTGTGGGAATAATCGTTGCACAAGCAGTGGAACAACAGGTGCACTAATACTAACGACCAATTATTTCTGTCTCCACTATAGCGTCACTTTTCCAGCACTAACTCCAAAATGTTGAGAACACACCATAAAAGTACATAATAATGATAGCTGACCACACACATACATATTTATTATTATTATTATTATTATTATTATTATTACTTGCTAAGCTACAACCCTGGTTGGAAAAGCAGGATGCTATAAGCCCAAGACTCCAACAAGGAAAACAGTTTAATGAGGAAAGGATACAAGGAAATAAATGAATTACAATAGAAGTATTGAATATACAATATTTCAAGAACAGTAACAACATTAAAATAGATCTATCATATATAAGCTATAACAACTAAAAAAAAGCAAGAGGATGAGATATAAGATAGGAAAGTATGCCCAAGTGTACCCTTAAACAAGAGAAATCTACCCAAAACAGTGGAAAACCATGGTACACAAGCTATGGCACTATCCAAAATTAGAGAACAATAGTTTGATATTGTAGTGTCCTTCTCATGGAAGAGCTGCTTACCATAGCTAAAGAATCTCTTCTACCCTTACCAAAAGGAAAGTAGCTACTGAACAATTATAACGCAGTAGTTAACCTCTTGAGTGAAGAAGAATGGTTTGGTAATCTCAATGTTGTCAGGTCCATGAGAACAGAGATGAATGTGGAAAGAATAGGCTAGACTATTCGGTGTATGTGTTGGCATAACCAGAGAGGTGGATCCATTATAGTACTGTCTGGCTAGTCAAAGAACCCAATAACTCTCTAGAGGTAGTATGTCAACGGGTGGTTGGTGCCCTAGCCAATTTACTACTGTATATAGAATGTATATTATATATATATAATATATATATATATATATATATATATATATATACATATATATATACATATAAATAAATATATATATATATATATATATATACACATTATATATATATATAGATATATATATACACATTATATATATATATATATACACGATTTCATTTATCACTAACACTCCAGAATTTCTTATATTCAAATATTAAGCCATTGATATCGAATTTACTGTGTCTCACGATCACAGACCCAATGTGAAAACCTTTTTTTGAAAAGTACTTCAGCCCGGGGAAAGGAATCCAATTATGCAGTCGAGTCGAAATAAAAGTAGCCACTGACTTGGAGAACTTGCATGTCTTGATGACCGAGTGGTCTATGTTATCTTTATTTGGAATTGGCAGCAAAGTTCGATTCCTTTCCCAGGCTGCAGTACTTTCATAAAAGAGGATCTCACCTCGGGTCTCTTATTCCGAAGCAGAGTGCATTCCATGTCAAATGGATTTATGGGTCGATATTTGAATATAAATATATATATGAATAAAAATGTAATTTATATAAATATAAATATATAAATACAAATATATATATAAACATATATATATATATATATATATGCTTGAATATAAATATATAGATTCACTAAGTCTTACGACGAAAGAATGGCCAAGACCTCAAACAGTCGAAGTAATTCGAAATATCTAAAGATCAACCTTATGAGAGAGAGAGAGAGAGAGAGAGAGAGATGCCCCTATTTCTGTCATCTGATGTGGCTCGAAATGGTTACACACACACACACACACACACACAAAAAGGCAGGCAGGTGGTCTTAGGACGGTATTGGAAAAAGAATGGGGCCCCATATCCTTCCCTCCCCCACCTTTCCATTATACTGTGATCAGAGTTCCCTGCAGACGGCTTTTTGGCGTTTCATGGCGACCTTCATCTTGGCACTTCGTAATTGAAAAGGGTAATTGTTAACTAGCAGTTGTAAATAGGAGATTGCTTGAAATTCTTTGATTAGAGAGAGAGAGAGAGAGAGAGAGAGAGAGAGAGAGAGAGAGAGGGGGGGGGGTTTACAGGTGTACATCCGTATGCATCTCAAAGTGCATTAGCAAGCAAGCAGAGCGAGATGCCCTTGAAAACTGTGGGAGGGAAAAGGTGCATCGTGAATACTCACACTCGCTAACAAAAGAAACCGCGGTTCAAAACCGTCTACCTGGCTGGATCATTAAGGATTTCCCTTTACCAAGAATCCTTCAATGCGATTTCATCCAATGAGTCATTCTAGAACGAATAATGTCTCCTTGGGTTTGGAGGATGAGGTCATTCGCAATGAGGGTGATGTTCTAAGTCTTCTCTCTAATCCGGGAAGGATTTCATGAAACTTACATCATTGATAAAGAGAAGACTATTTTTATCAATTAGGGGTAAGATATGAATGAAGATCTTTAAGCACAAGATTCCTATAAATACATAGTAAAGTTAAGAGTAATTAGAGGATAAACAGATTAGAATCGAATCCAGTTTGATTATGTTTAGAATCGTCAAAAATCCAATGTAGAATTTCAGATTCGGTTTCATTGTACCAAAGAACAATAACTCCTATGTATCATACATACTGAAAACTTGTCCTCTAAATAAAAAAGTAAGGGGAAAGACATTTCATATGTAACTTTGGTGTTTTAGGCATCAGATTTGGACAAATTAAAAACAATATATTAATAGAAGTGAATATTAAACAATCATCAATATCAGTAAATTTCTAGTTTTTGAAATAAAACCACCACTTGACAGTTTTCATCTCAAACGTAAAAGTTTCGAATAAAATCTTTTAACTCGAACTATTGCATTCTGTAGAAAGTCGCATAGACTTGGCATTAACATTTGCACAGATCAATCATCAGTTATAAACACAGCGTCTTCATGTGTTGAGAGAGAGAGAGAGAGAGAGAGAGAGAGAGAGAGAGAGAGAGCTGCTTTTAAGATGGGTTTATGGAATATTTATTCACACCTATCTTGAAAATGTTGAAGGTTAATTTGGGGAACAAGTAACAGCAAAATCATTGAAAATATGATTCTTAATTCCTATTCTGCCCTTACAGAAATTGATTAAAATCCTATAAAATTTAGAAACCGGATTCTTCCAATATGTTACACTTTTCACTTTCCTTATTTCACATACATTTTAAAGGAGATTACTTTTCTCCCCCGCCTACCTTAATCGTTTGGAAGTCTGATTTGAGCAGTTTCATATATATATATATATATATATACATATACATATATGTGTGTGTGTATGTATGTACATGTGATATATATATATATATATATACACATATATATATATATATATATGTATGTATAAACTTTTATCCAGGTTATAAATTTCTCCAATAAATTATCTTTAATATACATAACAGACTGAAATTTCCCCCAACAACCCATCCCATTATATGTCAGCGTACTTGTGAAATACCGTTTATAAAACCTCATCTTATCCTTAGTGGACCCAGTACCTTTTTAATATATAATTCTCTTCTCATCCATAATTAACGCGTTTGCTAAAAAAAAAAAAAGTGTGTGAATCGTGCCGTGCACTTGAGTATTCGTATGTGTTGTTTACACAGACGATCAAACGAGAAAGCAGCTCACAAGAAGTGTCCCCTTTTCTGCGAAGAATGCCTATGACAAAGTCTTGAGAATATATTTCAAATTATTCAGAAAAAATTATCATTTGATGAGAAATTCCCCCTATTTTTCATGCGGATGTTAAAAGAAACTGTAGCCATTGTTTACTTACAATCGTCATTGTTTATTTACCATTCTTCGGTCATGGTACGTAAAACGGCAAAAAAAAAAAAAAAAATGGGACGAGGATGGGGGTGTCAAAGTAGAATTGCAATCGTGTCATTGGGTAAGAGAACTTAAGCAAAGAGGACACTAATGAATGAATTAGGCGGAAAATAAATAACATCCATTCTCATCACTATTCTCAAGAAAAAGTCTAAAGAAAATAAAATCAACAAAGGAGATAAGTGAGGGAGTTTTTCCCACGGAGAGGAAGGACTTTCAGATCGTGATTAGCTTCCTGCGTGTCATTACTTTGGCTATTTCATGTGTGAATTAATGACCCCTCAGTGATTAAGTCACCATGCTTGAGTGACTAAGGTAGAAGTGATGGGGGGGGGGGGTGAAAAGGAAAACACTTCGATTTGTCATGACAGATGGAGATGACATCTGCTGCCTATAAGGCCATTCATAATTATGTCAAAATTACTATCTGTAAATGTACATATTTATTTTCATTTGGTCATGGAAATAAACTCACAGCTTTTAATACAAGTTACACTATATACTTTCATTGAGGATCTTAACCTCTGTGCAGTGGTTTGTGTTTCAATGCTCATCGAAATACAGACGGAAGGAGCAATAGTTAAAATATATTACATAACCAATATGGCTTCCGTTCACTAAGCGCCTAATCACTGAGTTAAAAATAAAGTAAAAACATTCATCATCTAATGCTTGCAATATTCAAATCTAAATGAATTAGCTCATGTGGCATATGCATTCATATATTTTCAAAGCCAGAGAGAGAGAGAGAGAGAGAGAGAGAGAGAGAGAGAGAGGCAAACATTTGCTTAAAACTACTCTGTCTTGAATTTATACGATCAACAATCACGTCCAATTCATGTGGTTGATTGATGAGAAAATCTTTGCTCTACTTAACAAAATTCAAGTCCAAGAAATCTGGAACATTTAAATAAGTAAGGACTTGATCGGCCACACCAAGGAATCACAAAGAAGACATTGGCCATTAAAATCGACCAGAAAACGTAACGTAGGGAACTCAAATAACTATATTCCTATGTCATCTCAGATGTCTTCTTTCATTTGATTTTACCGAAAACACCCAAGATTATCAGGATTAAAACTGAACATTGAAAAAAGTTAAATTTCCAATGTATTTATATCTGCAACAACAATCATAACTGAAACCCACCTGGAAAAAAGATAAAACCACACACACTCAGAAACAAGCTATGACTTTACCCACAATATTAACTATGAATCAATTATAGCTCTGAGGAACAATTGACAACAAAAGAGAAATTTCTAACACTTATCAAGACAACAATCAATTAAAGGATATGAATTCAGACATGATTTAACCAGCTGACCGTAAAGAGGGTGTTTAGTTATATCACTGATATTTTGCGTATCTGAACTAATCTCAAATCTCACCTCGAATTGAAGATCCTGAGAATGGTGGCCAATAAATGAGATATACGATTTTTTTTACGGATATGCAGTCAATTTACGAGTGTATAAACCATACAGTTTTCTCACGAGTCAAACTATTCTATAAGCATGATAACACAAGCGAGGAAAAGTATAGATAGAAGTTAATGGCAGAGTATGTAAAAGGCGGATCGGCTCAACTGATGAGAATTCTGTGTAAGTCACCACATGAGACTTCTCTACACAGGAGATGCATACAAGATTCAGCAGTTTAAGTGTCAGTGTGGTAGAGGGCATTATCCTTTCGCTTTTCCTTACACTCCCTAGTTATTGGACAGGGTTTAAAAACATGAATAATTTAAACTTTACGTGAAACTTTTGGAACGTTCAATTCAACAAACCCGTTTTTAATGCCCTATCAAATTCTTTTCATCAATAAGAGTAATCGCCTCAACAATCCACCCTCACCAGTCTCTCTCTCTCTCTCTCTCTCTCTCTCTCTCTCTCTCTCTCAGACACACACAAAATACCCTAGGGTATAAGCGACGAGACCAAGATCTTAAAAGCTTAACCTCAAGGCATGACCTTAAGGGAGTGACCTCCAGATATCCCTGGGAGGCAAACGCACTCACCTCCGATTGCAGGAGGGAAGGACTGGGAGGATGGAGGAGACTAAAACACACACACCCACACACACACACACACACACACACACATCATCATCATCTATATAAAGAAGAATGTGAGAAGTCTTGGAAATATAAATGCAAGATTTGAAGATAAATTTATGGGTTCCTTACGAACATTTGTGACGAATTTCCGTTTACGATTATTGATACAATACTGAGCGTCATACAGGTAAAAATAATTGAAATGTAAATACATGCCTAGAAAATTAAGTTTTGAGGACTGGTGCGTAATGTACCGGATTGATTTATTCAGTTATTCGAGTTTTTTTTTTTCTCTCTTTTTTTTTTTGTAAACTACAGCCAATCACTATTCGGGAACCTTTATTACATATCTTTTGGAGAAAATAAAAGTTGAAAGAATGATTTCTCAACCTTTCATTCTTCCCGAAATTCAAAGCGATTTAGATCTGTTTAAACCAAGAAGACCAACAGGTACAAATAAATTCTTCACATGTGGAAAAAGAAAGTTTGGGAATTTCCAAATCTTGAAGCCACCCTGTGTAATATACGACGCTAGACGAAGTATAAAAGAGAAAAACCCCAATTCTAGATAAGCACATCAGATACATCACTTACCATAAAGAAAAAAAATCTTCCAACATAAGAACCATGTGTGTGGAATGTATGTTTGCAGTTATTTATTCAGAAAATCCTTCATCCTTTGGCATTCAGAGACAAATGTATTCTTTACATACAAAAATATAATCATAATATTTAAAATTTCACGAAGCACAAAAACCAAAAAAGCCATGCCTTTTTTTAAAAAACATTTTTCACTAAATTTTACGAAAGATAAACTAATTGTATATTCATGTTACATCATATAAACAAATAAGAGAAATCTAATAAAAGACCACAATGAAGACGGAACGCTCTAAGATAGAACTCTGTACATCTTTTTAAGACCCCGAAACATAAACGACTTTAATAAGAGATAAAAGAATCACATTTTTGAGATCTAACCATCCAGAAAATACACCCACCAAAATTTATGAATTTGGAACAAAAGATCTCTTTCCTTTTAAATGAGAGAGAGAGAGAGAGAGAGAGAGAGAGAGAGAGAGAGAGAGAGAGGTATAAATTAAATAGGGCTTATGACAGTAAAAGCTCTTTCACAAAAATAATCCATGAGTAACAATCATGAGTTGAGGTAAATAAGAGGGCTGGAAAGAAGCTATGCTCTCGGACCAACCAACTGATACGAAAAAAAAAGATCATGACAATCTATGATTTAGGTTCACTCCATTATTGATTTATCAAATTTACACTTACAACATAAAAAGTTATAAATTTTTCCATTTGGTTGTTTCGGTCATATTCTTTGATATGATATTCTAATTCCCTCAGATCACGACTTGAATGACCATAGATGTTGTTCCGCTAATTCACGGTAATGAAACAGCATCTTAGGTCCATTTGTAGCGATTCAAATCAATATACTATAACACCGATTTAGGAATGTATTACCCATGTTTGCTGATTCTGTTCGTTCTCTTCCTTATAGCCAAGCTCAGTTTTTTTTGCATCGCATCGTTTTGATCTGAATTTTATCCAGAGAGTAAAATATAAAATCAGCATTTGGTCTACTTACCAAGGATTTTCCTACAGAAATATATGCAAGAAGTGGAAAAACCACAACACTGTCTAACATCTATCGCATCAATCCCTCTCAACCTTGGTTGTCCACACTTGACCATCGTCAGAATAACCTTTATAATCCTTGTGATTTATATCATTTTACCAATCATTCAAAGTCATAATATAAAATTAGAATATAAAATTCCTGGCTTAAACACAAAATATAGAAAAGAAAACAAAAACTGATATATGGCCACATTGCATTGGATTGGGCATGAAAGGCCATTCAGCACCCATGTGAACCTAGGGTCAAAACCCTACAGCTGCACTATGAAGAAAAACAATTGAAGAGGTTAGACAGCCAGATATCAGAAAGAAGGCGAGAACCGATAAGCGAAGAAAGGATACTGCAAACACCTATAGGAAATGCCTACAGGGCAATCGAGGTTCACTGATGACACCATGTTCGTACGGGGTATGGAAAAATTATATTACTTTTTTTAATTTAATGCACACAAAATAGAGAAAAGAATTTATGAAATACTGTCGCACGATAGAATGTACTTTTTATGAGAGAGAGAGAGAGAGAGAGAGAGAGAGAGAGAGAGAGAGAGAGAGAGAGAGAGAGAGAGAGAGAGAGAGAGAGAGAGAGAGAAAATTGCCAGAAAAATCTGCCGATTCATCATCTGGTGATCGTGCTTCCTGGAGACTAGACAACGGATGAAAAATCCCTCCCTTGGGCATCTGCTCTCGTGGTTCAATACCCACTTTCAGTACACGAAAGGGTAAAAAAGAACGACAAAAAAACCGCAGACAGCAAAAACATTTCGCGCCCATTTCCCGTCGGCGAATGCCCTAAGGCTTATGCATTCTAAACGGATGCTGTGGTTCAGCCGCGAAATGTTTTCCATCTTACTACGAGGTATAGTCGCGGTTATTGCGTAAATTAACCAGAGTAATTGCTGACGAATATACTGCACCGTAATGATCAATAACTTTCGCCATCCATGATTTAATTAACTGTTCGTTAGTAAGATTAATGTGATTATCCTTCTTATCGTTCCCAAGACCATGACAGAACATTTCAAGGTGACTTAACATAATTTTATGCGTGATTTCGTTACATGGAAGAGTAAATAATTTATCTCCACTGATGAGTTTTTGTGTATCTGTCTCTGTGTCTGTTTATGAAAATGGAGGGGGGGGGAAGTAGAATCCAAATTACAAATAATACAACAAGCTGCAAATGAGTCTGTTGTGAGGACGTATAGTGTAGCTAATATTGTAGAAGCTATATACAACATGTATATATATATACATATATATATATATATATATATATATATATATATATATATATATATATACATATATAAATATATATACATATATATATACCTATATATGTATAGTGTAGCTAATATTGTAGAAGCTATATACAACATGTATATATATATATATATATATATATATATATATATATATATATATATAATAAATATATATATATACCTATATATATATATATATATATATATATATAATAAATATGTATATATATACCTATATATATATATATATATATATATATATATATATATCGTAAATATATTTATATATATCATAATAATAATAATAATAATAATAATAATAATAATAATGATAATAATAATATATCTCGGGAGTAGACCCTCTTTTAAGCAGGTTTTATTGAAAGTGATTGCTGCCTCAGTGGCGTTAATTTTGTAATTAACTTGTTCTATTGTTCTTATTATCTTTTTCTCTTCATTTGTACAATCCGCCAGTAACTGGGAAAAGGACATATCAATAGGAAGGTGATGAAGAAAATATCATTCACAATTAGTCTTTATTAAAGACTAATTGTGAATGATATTTTCTTCATCACCTTCCTATTGATATGTCCCTTTCCCAGTTACTGGCGGATTGTACAAATGAAGAGAAAAAGATAATAAGAACAATAGAAAAAGTTAATTACAAAATTAACGCCACTGAGGCAGCAATCCCTTTCAATAATAATAATAATAATAATAATAATAATAATAATAATAATAATAATAATAAAGCCATTACTACAGTATTTTCTCGACTGAAATTCTGCACATTTGTTCTCTAACGTAAAGGGTAAATGCTCAAATGTTCTGTTCTCTGAGTATCCTTCCTTTACATAAATAACATTTAACCCCCCCCCCCATGGCATTCTGGTACTTTAAAATTAAATGTAATCGTGTTTCCATGCCCAATTTGTAGTGAAAATGTAATTTCATAAATTCCACAGTTAACTTACTTTCAATGTATATAAGGATTCGCAAGCACTAAGTTCTCATGAATAGTGTAATAGATATTTGCTATTTATATTGCATTTTTTTCTCTCGACATCGCACATTTTATTTGATAATACCGTAAATATTAATTAAATATCACGTGGACATCATTTAAAAAAATTTTCTCCAAAAGATTCAACTATACTTCATACAAGGCATGTAGCCTACTCTATTCACTGCCTTGACATGATGGCTAGTGATGGGTTCTCGAGTTATTCTTTATTCATTTATTTTCTTTTTTTATTTGTGAGACAAAATCTCTTGTATCCCGAGTAACGCCGTCCCACCTTCAGATTTTTTTTTTTTCTGATACACACACACACACTTTCAACTGGGCTCTACAAGGCCCTTGAAGAGTTGGAAGACCGAGGCTACATGGCTGAGGACTATGAAGCGTGAGGTAGATGATGATGAATGCCGAAGTATTGATTTAAAAGCTCAAAATAGAGACGACTGGCGAAATATAACCAAGGCCCTTTGTTTCAATGGGCGTAGGAGGGGATAATGATAATGATGATTATATATATATATATATATATATATATATATATATATATATATACGTATATATATATATATATATATATATATATGTATATATATATATATATATATATATATATATATATATATATATACGTATATATATATATATATGTATATATATATATATATATATATATATATATAATATATATATATATATTACCAGGTACATTTTCATATAGCCACAATAACTTGATCACGTATACGATTTCATTCAATAAATTCCCTGCAATACTATCTCTTATTAGCACAGGTCATAAGCGAGATTGTTTGACCCATACTCTAGCCCAACGCTTGTCTCTGGGCTTCAGGCACTGCCAACGTCTAGATTTTCTTGCTGGTTACCCATCCTGGGATAGCGCAGCCTCTGATAGAGAAACCAACTGTTTAGTGAATATGATAATGCCATGACTAAATGATCAAGCAAGGTCTACGGTTTGATTACCAAGCTATGAATAGTTGCTTACGTCAGCGTGTTTCAAATAGGATGTGAGGCTAGCAATCTCATCCCTAACTAGGGGGAAAAGATTATTTTTATTATTTTTTCCCATTTTTATTTTCAATAAGAACATTTCCCCTGCCAAAAGATGGCTCCGGAAAAAAAAAAAAACACCACAATCGTCATTATCGCATACATTCTTTATCTACTGAATCGTGAATGATTTCCTGTTCAGTAAATTTTCACAATATAGTTCCTTCATACACGTACAAATACAAAACTTTTACCATCTCATCAATAGCGTCCAGACCCATGATGCCATTCACCTCTTCCTCATGCAAACTGCTGTGCATCATAGGCAACTACTTTAAATGAATAAGTGTGTGTGTGTGTGTGTGTGTGTGTGTGTGTGTGTGTGTGTGTGTGTGTGTGTGTTTTATAGCAAAGAATTACGTCTTTCAAAAAAGTTTCCCTGTTTAAAGTAAACGTGCATCAGTTCGTAAATTCGAAGAAAGGCAGTTCAGTACATGCAACACATTCACTACACACCAAATTCTAAAAGATTTATACATCCGAAAAGTGTCAATAAATAGCATAAAAGCACTGTACACTAGGCGTGCTAAAGTACATTATCTCACTGACTACGGTATAATTAGTATCAGAGTTCAGATCGTAAAGCAACAGAAGGACATAATGAAGCAAGAGGTAGCGTTAACTGAAGTCTCGCTCGTTGCTTGCCTATTCGCTTCGTGAACTTTGCACCAGTGTAAGGCAGCATTTCCTTCATTTTTGTAGTTTACAAATATTCGGTTGCATGCATATCCTGAGTTCATATTTTATGTATAAAGACACACATATAGATAGATAGATAGATAGATAGATAGATAGATAGATAAATAGATATATATAGATAGATAGATAGATATCAACATAAGCAGGGATTCTACTAGGGCCCAAAGAATGGAAATCCTGACAAATCCTACTGAGCACATATATACATAAATAAATAAACAAATACTTGCATAATAATCAATATCGCCATCATCAGCCCAAACCATCGGCAAAACCGGATTCTGTATTATTGTTAAATATACCGCCCAGTACCTTTCAATCTCCTTGACTATTGACACCATGTCACCGTCATTAACAAAATATCCATTAACGTACTCACGAAAGTTCCCGAGTGCAGTAAGTGTGACCCTAGTTTAACCATACAACATATTTCATCTGAATGTACTGTTTTTAAAAAACAGAGATTTATGTTTTGGTCGGAAGAAGCTTTCTTACATTTTCCGTTTATAATAGTTTAATGTTTTTAAGGAACGCCGGTTTAATAGACAAAATTTAAATATTTATAGATCATAAGTTTGAATATCAAATCTATTTTTTGATTCATTATACTTTATATATATATATATATATATATATATATATATATATATATATATATATATATATATACATAGATAGATAGATATATATATATAAATATATATAAATATATATATATATATATATAATATATATATATATATATATAATAATATATATATATATATATATATATATATATATATATATATATATACATTTATTTATTTATACATTATCCCTCGAATTTATTCGGACTCGTTCAGTAGGAGCCAAGTTTGACTCGTCGGGCAGGTAAATCTTCATCCCAATAATAACATAAATATAAAAACCCTCACATCCTTCTGTCGCAAATCTCCGTTATAAATCCATAACATTATTTGACCGCAAAATTAGCATTGTCACACGAGCGAAAAATGAAGCGCTATTCTCTTTTTTCCTATGATAACCGTCATCGCCATCACATAAATAATTACGAGTCACTAATCTAAGACAACAGTCAACGCCCGACGAGCAGCCCTTCAGGATTTATGTCCCGTGAAGGAGGAAGGGAATAACGTGTAAGGTGATGTTTTGATTCCCTGCAACAGCTAATTATATCTACACTACAATGGAAACTAGCGTGACTGTTTGCTTTATTCTAGCGATCATAAAAGATATATATACTTTTTATTTTTATTTTTATTTATAATTGGTTACTGAGACCAATACGAATACGACAGATTAAAACACAAGTGTTGGGTTATTTTAGGGAAAAAATCAAAAGTCATGACTGCTTAGGAGGAAAGTTTAAAAAGCTAGGCAAATGACTTCCAATATTAACGTTTTCACATACTTTACTGTGTGTGAGTGTATATACGTGTGTGTATATGTATATATATATATATATATATATATATATATGTGTGTGTGTGTGTGTGTGTATGTGTGTTTCTATGTATGCGTGTGTGTGAGTGCTTTTATCAATGGCAATAGAAATTACTCAGGAAAAAATCAAGGGACTTAACTTAAAAATGCGTGCCATATATAGACACCACCAACTTGAAAACGAACAAATTCTATGATTAATAAAAGATTCCAGCTCCCTTCTGCAAAAGCTTTTGAATTTTTTTTTAATCAAGCTAGCCTTAGGTCAGCACAGGGTCTTGTTTTTCATTGAAGCTGGTTATATACATTTTCTTATTTAACCATACTAGGCAAAACAACAAGATTTTTAACTTTTTCACTAAGATTGAACTCCTTGTGGTCAGTTGTAGATATCTTTCATATTTTATCTACAAGACATCAAAGACAGCAATTTTTCTTTACCTAGCCATAGAAGATAAAACCAAATTATTTCACCTATTAAAAAATACCCCGAATTCCTTGGGGTCAGTTGCAGATCTCTTTCAGATTTTATCTCCCAGTCACCCGAGGCAATGATGGTGAAAAAACGTCCATTCGTGACGACATTCATGGCGGGCCATTGCAAGTTCTCCTTTATTATTTCCTTATGCTGTTATGCAGGCTGTTTGATTATTACAGCCGTACACCAAAGACTGTCATCATTTACTTATTCAGTATAGGTTTGAGTGAAGTTTTCAACTGGTTTTCATGTATGTGTCAGCTATTTATTTAACGCACCTCCCAGACACACAAAGCATCTATCTTAGCATACCATGGAAGGTGCATTGTTGATTTGAGAGGGGAAACACCAACAAAGAAGACGGGGCAATGAATCTTAATATAGATGTTAGAAGATTAAAAATAGTTAATTCCCATCTGTGTTCGGGATTAAATGCAATGGATAATGGAAACACGAGATATGGGTAGTCAAAATAAGGAAGATATCAGTGAGTGAAAGATATCTGAATTTTCTTTAGGAGCCAAGACTGGATTGTATGAAGTGATTGTTGAGCCAGCTCTTATATATATAAAAGATTTTTGGATGCAAACTGCAAATGAAAGAAAAAAATTGAAGCTGTTGAAATTAACTGATTATGTAGCATACGTACTGTGAAAAATTTAATAGGGTGAGAAAATGAAAATAAAACGTTGATGTTCATGAAAGGATGGACTCGAGCATTTTGAGGTGGTCCTGTATTATGGAAAAACTGGAGGATGATGTCTTAGACTGAGATAACAGTTTAGAATTCACATGCATTAATAGGAAGAATATCTTCTCAATGGTTTCACCCACCCATCCCCCATAGGATGAGAAATTCCTCGTCGATTCCATCCGGAGTTTTTATGGTAGGCTATACAATAACGAAGAGTCGGAGACAGACAGTGTTTCTTTTCCAATGTTTCTTCTCTCTTCATCTCTTTCTCTTGCCATCTTAGCTACGACCCGCAACAGACGAGTAACAACTAGTTACATGCTTATTTACTTAGGTGAACAGAGAAAGACATAATTGCATTTATTAGGAACGAACCCACTTGTTCCCCTTTGTCTGGTCCGGGACTCGATTGATTGATTGATTGACTGAAAGTTTTCTGGCATCCTGACATCTAAGGTCATTGACGCCGATAGCATATATTATATATGAAAAATAAAAGAGAATTCAATCAAAACCATAAAAGTTAAGAAGTCATTATAATAGTTAAATAGTTTACAGATGACCTGCTTCTGAAATAAATCTAAAAATGCCGATCGCATAGTAGGACACATCATGTCCAAGAATCTTGGCAAGGATGAACCTGCTTAGAAAGCGGAGCCATAACAATACCAGCTAGCAGCTGGAGTCATTACTGAAAGTGTTACGAAGGAGATGGAAGATGGCGACCTAAAAAAAAGGAATTTAAATGAATGTCGTGTAAAAAAGTATTGGATTATTTAGTGATGGTTCTTCGTTCATGGGACCGTTTAAGCATACGGCCGCGACTATCAAGGAACCGCAATCACCGTTTAGGACACAGGGGTGATTGGTTCGCTTAATAAGCCATTTCTATGATGAAATTCTGCTGCTCATTGGTTTCATCCAGCATTTAGCAATCAAAGCATGAGTCTGACAGCTACAGTTGTGGTACATATGCTTTGGAGTCACCACTTGTTGGTGTAAATGGTTTCATTCTGAACACACACACATACACATACATACATATATATATAAATACATATATATATATATATATATATATATATATATATATATATATATATAAGATATATATATATATATATATATATATGTATATATATATATATATATATATATATATATATATATGGGGGGGGGTTTAGATGTGCGTGTGTTCGCGGTACAAAAGACGCCTTGTGTACCATGGGTTAGAAAAGGAAAAGTCACCAACAAATTACTTCAGTCTTTGGATACATGGGCAGGGCACAAAGTCGGGATACACCGACACACGAAGGTTGCTGATAATTGAAGATGGACCGATAAGGAAATATAATTGCACTTACCAAAAGAGGGAAAAGAATAAAAGATTATCAGATACAAATCTTAACTTCACAAGACTCTGAGTTAGGCTATCTACACCCCTCTTGGAGAAGTGTAAAATTGAACAACGATAACCATGCACGGTATAAAAAAAATACCTAATTACTATCATTAGATATAACAAATTTAGGATTTGGAATTTGCAAAAACAGCATGAAATTTTCTATCTAGTACGTTGGCCACGGCACCAGCCAACCGTTGAGATACTGCCGCTAGAGAGTTATGCGGTCTTTTGACTGGCCAGATGGTAATACATTGGATCCTTCTCTCTGGTTACGGTTCATTTTACCTTTGCCTACACATACACTGAATAGTGTGGCCTATTCTTTACATATTCACCTCTGTCCGCATACACCAGACAACACAGATTACCAAACAATTCTTCTTCACTCAAGGGGTTACTGCATTAATTGCTCAGTGGCCAATTTCCTCTTGGTAAGGGTAGAAGAGACTCTTTAGCTATGGTAAGCAGCTCTTCTATGAGAAGGACACTCCAAAATCAAACTATTGTTCTCTAGTCTTGGGTAGTGCCATAGCCTCTGTACCATAGTCTTCCACTGTCTTGGGTTAGAGTTCTCATGCTTGAGGGTACACTCGAGCACACTATTCTATCTAATTTCTCTTTTTCTTGCTTTGTTAAAGTTTTTATAGTTTATATAGGAAATATTTGTTTTTGATGTTGTTACTCTTCTTAAAATATTCTATTTTCCTTGTTTCCTTTCCTCATTGGGCTATTTTCCCTGTTGGAGTCTCTGGGCTTATAGCATTCTGCTTTTCCAACTAGGGTTATAGCTTAGCTAGTAATAATAATAATAATAATAATAATAATAATAATAATAATAATAATCTATATATCTAAAGCATCACTAAAAATTCTTTAAATACAATATATTAATAAATGTTTATTACTTTCAACTCAAATCTGGAAAATAAACTTACCAGAGAGGTTCTCGGAAAACTTCCTTCTTTTCAGACTTGTTATTTCTTTCGCCACAAAACAACCGTAACAGAAGGGACTCCATGTTTATCATTTCACGGTCACCCCTAATTTCCATACGATCCCGAGACGGCATGCAAGTGTCAGTTCCATGGGAGCGTAGGACCGGAAGACTCTAATACCTAACAACTTGTAGGAACTTCCTTCTCAAGTTATTACAGATGTCGATAATACAATTTAAACTAGGGGGAAAAGGAACAAAGTGTAATAAGAGCGCCTATTTTCGTTGTAACGAGGATAACAAAATTACTACGGATCTCTTTGATGTTAATGACGTGGTTTCCTATGGAGGTGAAGAAGAAAAACAATGCAAAGGTTTTCCTTCTATAATAAGAAATACGTATCATATCAACCAAAATAACCTTTCGAAAAATTCCATTAAGTACACTAATAATACTCCTTAAATCGTGATACGTGTTTTATATTATGTGAATGAATGAACATAACACGTATTTTATAAACTATTATCAGATAAGAGTGTTTATATATATATATATATATATATATATATATATATATATATATATATATATATATATATATATATATATATATATATATATACAGTATATATATATATATATATATATATATATATATATATATATATATATATATATACAGTATATATATATATAAATATATATATATACAGCAAATTCAACAGATTCTAGTCCCCTGCAGGACAAAGGCCTCAGACATGTCCTTATTCATGTCAGGGGTTTAGCCATTTTTCATCACTGCGCTAGCCTCTGCGGATTGGTGATGGTAAGAAACTTTACTCTGATCGCTCTAAGCAAATCAACTTAGTATGGGGACCCTGACTAGTACAGCTTTACTGAACATAGCGATACACAAACTTTTTCACCACATTAAGGTACTCCCACTCGAAAAGGATATATATATATATATATATATATATATATATATACGGGTGTGTGTGAGACCGCTTGAGTTTGCATAAATATATACTTATTTTTTTACATCCTCATGAAAAGGAACAAATCTTTACTTGGACCCTGGCTTTGGCAAACGACAGCTTTGACCCTAAGGTTCTATCAACACTAATCATAGCCATTACAGGCAGCAATAAAAATCAAACGGTTCCCGACATTCACTTACCTATCATTATATATAATACAAGTGAGGGAGAAGTATAATCTCTCTTTCTTGACATTTCAGTTTTTTGCCATGTAAAATAATTCAGTTCTTGTAACGTTAGTAAAGAATTTGAGTTACATGATTCATTCTCTCTCTCTCTCTCTCTCTCTCTCTCTCTCTCTCTCTCTCTCTCTCTCTCTCTCTCTCTCTCTCTCTCTCTCTCTCTCTCTCTCTCACATATATATATATATATATACTGCATGTATATATATATATATATATATATATATATATATATATATATATATATATATATACAAACTTCTGCGCTCCTTCCTTAAACACATAATTTCCTCTTACACTAGCATGCACACTCACGCACGCGCATGCGAACGAAAAAATTTCTTTGCTAATGAAGATCGTTTGACCAGGATCCCCTTATTCCCCTTAAACCTTCCTCGATGCCTTTTCCCTGACACCCACCCAGAGGAGCCATCTACCCAAAAGGCACCAAAGGCCGCAATAACGGGATCCAGGGAATAAATCCATAAAGAAAAAAACAATTATAACTTTGAAGAGGCAAAGGAATGTGAAGGTGAAGGGCGCTGAGTTTCATGAATGAATGCTATCATTGTGTGAGAGGAAGTGGTGTGCTCAGCATGAATGTGTTTCTCTACCGGAAAAGTAAATGGAACTTTCACTGACAAGTTTAACAGACTTATATGAGTTTTAGGTTTTGAAGAAAAAAATGGATGAAGTAATGAACATCATCAAACCGTGCTAAGATGTATGATTTTCCGTACTGATAGCGTCCAGAGGTCTTTATGTGAATGATGAAAAGCAATCAAGTGTTTATTTGAACAAAAAAAAAATTTTTTTCAATGTTAAAAAAAATCGAATTTAATGAATGATTAATGCAACCCACTGAAAAAATGTAACTTAACAAGAGTATTGTTCCTTTAATGTTTCACTTAATAAAACAAAGACACTGATGATAATGAGAATCGTAATCAATACTGAACTTATTCAAGCAGGATATGTGAAATGAATGACATTCGGGCAATAAAGAACAATGTATGAATATTGACCAACGTATACTTTACAACCTAAAGTACGTCAGAATTCTAAGTTTAAGACCTTAATCTTAGACAAGACATCCGGAAGTCAGGAAATTCACTCATTACCAAGACTATGATGAAAAAAATAGTGCAGTTATTTCCTTGCATATTTACTGAGGGGCTTAAATCTGTGCCATTTCACAGTAATAACTATTTCTCGTCATTCTTTTAACCAAGATGTATTCTATTTACGTATAACAGTGCCCATAATTGAACAATACAAAATAGATTATTAGTTAGGGAAAAAAATAATACACAGATGCTTCTGAGAATCACTTTCAACGTGCCTTCTACGTTTTTGTTAAAATAACTCCAGCAATGTTAAACCTTGCTGGCTGACTAGCTGAACCTTGTGTGTTTTTTTTTTTTCTAAAATTACACGTTACAACAGCTTTCCTGGACGTTTTTGTCACCAGATATTTCCCAAGGATTATCGCGAAGACGTTTGAGCAAATTACACCTACCATAGTAAATGTACTGTAAAAGTTGACATGAACATTGCATTAACAATTATCCCTACAAGGTCCATACACAAAACATTCGAGCGAGTACTTTTTATTGCTAGAGCAAGACGTTATCAGTTATTCATTTCAAATTCCACAATTAATGAAATCACCGTAGAGAGGCCTTAGCAAATAAAGGAATTTCAAATCAAAGCAGACAATTATTAGGCAATATAGAGAGAAGATTAGGAAATTGCATGCACCTAATTTCGATATAAGTAACTAAATTAGTTCAAGTCTCCCCGCTTCAGATTCTCCGAGACGGAAGATTACATTTGACTTATTACTCAGCACCCACAACCTTTAATTTCAAACGGTAAAAGCCTTTATGAGTTGAAGGCAAATGTTTACATTTAGACGAGAAAGGGGCCGTCATGTGAACGAATCAGTATACTGAAAATATCCGAAATCAATTAAATTGTGTATATAGATTGGCAAAAAAATAGTTTAGTTAATCAGATTAAATTTATATCCGCAATTTAATCACGTGACCCGTAGAACCTTATACAATTAATATTGTAAGGGGCCAAGTAATCTATTAAGATAATGTGTTTATGCTTACATCTATATACTATCTGATTTCAAGCCAAAACAGTAGTAATAGTTCTGAAAAAAAAAAAAAAAACATAATTTTTACTGCTGCCATTAATATCATTAGTCAGGAAGCGTTCCCCTATAATCTTATTTCACTTCCTAAACTAAAGTTTACGGTTATGATGTATATATAGCTGTTTACTTGTTCAAAGGAGTGCAATGGTCACACGAATGAAAAGAGCTGTTCAAACAGCGTGAAGGACCCTGTTTGTGTTTATCCAACCAAGCCTTATAATAAAATACATGCAAGCCAAGGGACCGCACTTACGATTGCCGTGATTACGAAGCCATTAAAGCAAACAGTTCTTACGCTTTGATAATTTTAATGTCTGAAGATTATGTAAGTTATGTATTCTCGGGCCTTACCATGTGCAGGGCTATTTCAGTTTAACCAAGGCACAGAAGATAAGATGAAAAATCCAGCTTATGGGTTTTGCTCTTCAACAGTAATACTAATGAAGATTTTTTTCATCCTGCCTTCCCTCCCTGTTTCGCTTTCTTTTACCCTGCAATAGGATGCAATGTCACCATCAGAAATAATGTTCTCGAAGGTGAGGAAATAGATAATTAAAAGATTAATAAGTGATATGAACGTTAATTATATAACCTAAATCTGCAACATTTGCCACATCATCTTATCTCAGTGGCCACTTTCCTCTTTGCAAGGTTAGAAGAGACTCTTTAGCTATGGTAAGCAGCTCTTCTAGGAGAAGGACACTCCAAAATCCAACCATTGTTCTCTAATCTTGGGTAGTGCCATAGCCTCTATACCATGGTCTTCCACCGTCTTGGGTTAGAGTTCTCTTGCTTGAGGGTACACTCGGGCACACTGTTCTATCTTGTATCTAATTTCTCTTCCTCTTGTTTTGTTAAAGATTTTATAGTTTATAAAGTGATATTTATTTTAATATAGTTGCTCTTCTTAGAATATTTTATTTTTCCTTGTTCCCTTTCCTCACTGAGCTATTTTCCCTGTTGGAGCCCCTGGGCTTATAGCATCCTGCTTTTCCAACTAGGCAAGTAATAATAATAATAATAATAATAATAATAATAATAATAATAATAATAATATTGCCCATCTACCCTCGGTGACTGTCCTCAACATAACAAGACAAGATAGGCAAGAGCGACTTATTGTCGATAATATGTCAATTAGAAGATTACTTCCGTTTAAATAAAATTAAACAGAGAAGGGTTATAAGTAACAAATGCCAAAAATAAGCATAAAAATGTGAAGGAAATTTATGTGAATGATATATTATCATTGTTATTGTTAGATTGTGCCGCCCTTATACTAACTCGAGATCTTGCCTGTTCGAATTTATTACAAGGTAAAAAGAGAAATGAGTAAAAATTTCGATTCAAGATCCACAAAAATTAAAGGATTGCCTGGCTGCGGGTCTTGCATGCTTGATTGATCAAGGGTGAAAGACCTGTACAAAATGGTTGACTTGAGGATGAAGTACTTTCGGGTCTTCGATAGCCCTGAAGTTCATTGAGTCACAGCCCTATCATATTTTGGGGAATTCAGTAACTGGCGATTATCATGGTTTTAAACAACTGTAATAGGTGTAACAGGTATTGTGTATAATTCACTGAATATCTAAAACATGTTTTCCAGATTAAATTCTTCCCTGAGGTGCAAAATCGATTCGAGCCAATATTGATATCAAAATCATTAATCATCTAAATAGGAAGGAACATCTTGCAAGAAAAATAAATAAAACATTATAGTTGTAAGGAAAAACAAAATTAATTTTCCCGAAAGTGAAAAACAAATTAATTTGCTTCCCTCAGGGAATTTACTCATCCATTCCAACACCTGCTGTTTAGACAGTCATGGTTGAGGATACAGAAGAATCCATTGATGCTCGAAGAAACAGCTGCAACATACGTTTATTAGATATATAGCTCTTGATATATCAGTTTTCGTAGAAAATATTTGTGGGGAATATTTTGATACTTCTGACAAATTCGGTCTTTAAAAGCTTTTCCAGGATACCAGTAATTCAAACCTAGTCAAGTCCAAATTCATATTAAAATATATCCATACAAAATTACAGATGGGTTGGGAAAATTACAAAATATAAAATTATATTACAGACAATTTTGCAAGTACTAAGGTCTTGCTGTAAATGTAATTCCAACACACACCAAGACCATGTTACAAAGTGAATCATGGTGAAAGTAAAGGGAATTGAAAAAAAAAAGTAAAGAAAGTCTGAAAATAAGTACAAAACTAATTTCACTTCCACAAAACCGATTATAATACAAAATTGACTCCATATGCAAGTCTACATAAAGCGAATGATATTCATAAGAACAAGATAAACTATATCAATCTATAATCTAACATTTATATAACTAAATATAATTTATTCAGTATAAATATATAAGTTTGTTATAGCCTATGTGATTACATTTTCACTATCCATATATGTCCGTGTATTTATTAATAATCCTTCCGTTATGTTTTAATTACGCTGTAACTAATCGATCAGAATGAATTATATACCATTATATTATACTAATAAACATTAAAATCACCTTCATCTTATCTATTTCCAGCAATCTCGTTGAAATGTGGGGAAGACATCGTGGTACAGAGAGGGCAGAAGAAAGTCCTCCGATTCTGGAGTTCAGAAGACGAGCTCCTCAATGTTGATGTTTTGTCCAAGACCAAAAACGCCACAGACGCAGAGACCGACCCGTTAAGACAAGGTCAAGGTGAGGGAGGTACATCCGCTGGAACTGTTTCCAGCAATACCCGCGCTGGATCAGGTTCTGCTTCCGGAACCACTTCAAGTCACGTGGGAGGGTCCAGTGAAAGTAATAAATTTAGAACAGATATTGGGACAAGCAATACAGACAATGATGTCAGGGAACAAAACAAGGGGAATGATTTGTACTATTCTCACAAGCCTAATATAACTAGCCAACATGAGATGAAAATAAATGAAGACCACCAGGAAGTTACATCAAGCCCCGCATTTGATCAAACGAATACGCCTAAATTCGAAGACATTAGTAAGCCAATGACTGAACAGATATATGAAGAAATTACTGACATTCCACCAGTTATCGAAGTTAGTACCCTAATGAGTGAAATTGAACAACTTAGCGATCTGGGAAAATTAGGAAATGAATTACCAGATATTTCTGTTAGTACCCAAATAGGTGATGATGACAACCAGACTCACAACAGAGTACAAACAACCACAGAAAGTATACTGGAAAGTACATCGAATAACTTACATAAAAGTGGCCATGAAAACCAATTTACAGACAAAGCAGATGCGGGTAATGTTCCAGGTAACACACATACAGGTGATGGTGATGACAAACTTAATAATACAGATTCTGAGAAAAATAGTACTTTTCCTGAACATAACCAAGGGGACTCGAGAACCTCATCTCCAGACATCACGGATTCTTTTGAAATTGTTACCAATCCAAATGTCTTATTTCCGGATGGAAATGATGTTGATGAACTACCAGTTTTTGTGCAAACAACCGAAGAAAATAATGACCATACAGAGAGCCAAACACAAAGCAATCTAGACAACTCACATTTTGACTCAATTGACTATGATGAATATGCAGTGCCACGTACTACATATGCCCCATGGAATGAACAAAGGCAAGAACACGACAGTTTAGGAAATATTTCACCAGAAATTCTTGATAGCATTCACACAGATAATGACAAAATTCAAGCTCATGATAACATACTATCAAAGACAGAAAGTATATCCAGTAATGTACAGGAGCAAGGGGAGAAAAACAAAATCACAGACAATGAAAAGACTACTAGTATCCAAAGTGTTCCTAAAAACGATAAAAATAAGGAATCAGAGCTAAATTTTACAGTAAAAAACCAGATCAGCGACAGTGAATATTCAGAAACCACAATTTCAATTATAAATGATTTAGAAATCGTTACCAATCCCAATGTTTTTTCTCAGAATAGAGAAGGAATCCCTGACAACAAAGAAGATATACTTCCAGGCTTCCTACCGAGGCCTGAAGACAATAATCGTAACAAATATCACCATATTGAAACCCACCAAGAAAGTGAACCAGAAAAAACACATCTTGACTCTGTTAACCGTGACGAAGATATGGTGGAATCCACTACATTTGGCATATGGACTGAAGTAAGGCAAGAACAGCAAAATGTAAATAATAAAATAATACCTGAACAACCACACAGCCAACGAAAAAAGGATCAGCTGGAAAACAGTCAACAGATTCTTAACACCAATACAGATATTCCTGATTTACTAACAACTAAAGAGTCATTCATATCAACATATCAAAAGAAAGGTGCAACTGATACACTGTTTCTTGAACCTGAAGCATTTGATACTACAACAATACTCTACAGAAAAATGTCTGATGATAACATTTTTAAAACTACCCAGTCACCTGTGGGATATTCTGAAGTTACTGAAGAGCAGATGATCACAACAGGCATATCCATAGAGAGCATTATTAATCTTGATTCATCAAGTGAGGTATCAACAACAAATCCTATGTATACTGAAGAAAATGAAACAGAAAATCCATTCTTGGTTGATCAAAATATTCTTCATTTGGAAGATAGAAATGATAGTATGACACCACAAAAAGATATCTTTACCCAGCAGACCACAGATAGAATAATTCCAATTACCGAATATGTGACACAACGTTATGATGAGATTAAAAAAGAACCCCAAAATATCGTTATTACTGAGAGAGAAAATGAGCATTCTGAATCTGCAACTGAAATAACAAGTATAAATGACCAAAAACCTACAGAAATCAATTTTAAGATAAAAATGGGAGATCCTTTAGTATCTGAGAATACGCTCTTCAGAATGGATGAACTTGATATTCTGAATGAAGATAGCACCACATACAATATTAATGAGGACATTTACAATGATGAAGCACCAGTGGTAACTACTGAAACTATAAACCAAACCACTGACAAATATATTGAGATTACAACTATAACGGCATATGATAAGAATGAACACACTAAAAACCCAGCTATTCCCAATGATGGAGCAAACGGAAATGAAGAAGGAAATGTGCTAGTCACTCATGCAAATAGTATTCACGATGTTGATAATCTTTCAAACCTAACCATCACAAAAACTGAATCAAATGCTGACCTTATAAATGAAAGTAGTCTAGCATCTGAGAACAACACTGATAGTGATTATGCTTTCCAAGAATCAATAACTGAAAGTTCCATGAAAAATATCCAAAATGATGAAAAAAAAATAGTATACTTGCCTTCAACAAGTATAGATATTGATGATGAAGTTACTGAAGCCAGCATCAAGCAGATTAACAAGGAAACAGATGAAGTGAAATGGGAAAATAGAGTGGAGCCACTAAGTAAAAAGGAAGTTCCTGAAACTGAAAAACATACTATAGAACAAAGTAATCAAGAAAATAAATCTGAAAGTGATACTAATAAGATTTCTTCTACAACAAGTGGTTATATAGCGGGAAACAGTCTATTTGTCAATTCAACAACTGAAAAAAGTACACCTGTTTCTCAAAGCAATCATTTTGATGCACAAATAAATAAGGTAATAAATCCTATAGCAACTATCCCCCAGAACACCAATATAAAATCTGACAATAAATCTAAATTTAATGAGACCACAGACAACCTTCAACAACCAGATAAAAATACAAGTGGTGATGAATATACAACACCTTTAGTTATTACAACTACCAAGCCTGCAACTACAACTGAAATTGATCCATTTGCTTCAATCATAGAACGATGGACAGAAGCTCTAGAAAATATTCCAGATGAACCTCTTTCTATTGATGATCTGGTTATTGATGTTTCTGACTTTCTGGATATAAAACCAGACTCTTCTTTAGAAGTGATAGATGCGATCAATAACAAACTAGCGGAAGACATTATTACTCAGACTAGAGATCCTCTGTTACCAGATATAACTGAAAGCATAAATGATCAAGATATGACGGGCACAACCGAGAAAGGTTTTTTGGACCTATTGTTTGGGATAAATTCTTCAGCTATGGCAGGTTTCCTGAATACAAATTTTACACAAGAACTACAAGTACCTTATACTACACAGGATACATTATTTTCTTACACAGATCCAATAACTGTAATTCAAACTTCTACTGAGAAAAGTGATGTAACAACAGACAATCAATATAAACATGAAGGTGACTTGAAGAACTCTGAGCACTTGAATGAACCTATGGATTTCTTTACCATAACAGATGATATTCATTACCAGACAACAGAAGCAGATTCAACAATGTTCTCCACAGTCAACCAAGATCAAGTTGAAATAACCACAATAAACACAGCAGATGATCAAAAACTTGAATTGAATTCCCCAGATTCTGAAAAAAATAGTCATACTTTAACCACAATAGCACCTTCCAGTAAAGACAACTTCCAAACAGAAATGCACGAGACCAAATCCGATACTATATTCTCACCACGGGAAGAACTAGATGAGATTTTTTATGATTTTTATACAGATAAACCTATTGAAGAACTGACAACCTCTTTTCCACTTGAAGAAATTACGGAGAATGACATGGCAAGTACTGGTATTACAACACCGTTCACCATTCCTCTATCAGTTTTGAAAAACCCAACAATACTTGATAACTTACTTAATGGCCAAGTACAAAATGGTGAAAGTAAAGTTGTCATTAATGAAAATAATAGTCATACTTTAACCACAATAGCACCTTCCAATAAAGACAACTTCCAAACAGAAATGCACGAGACCAAATCCGATACTATATTCTCACCACGGGAAAAACTAGATGAGTTTTTTTATGATTTTTATACAGATAAACCTATTGAAGAACAAACAATCTCTTTTCCACTTGAAAAAATTAATGAGAATGACATGGCAAGTACTGGTATTACAACACCGTTCACCATTCCTCTATCAGTTTTGAAAAACCCAACAATACTTGATAACTTACTTAATGGCCAAGTACAAAATGGTGAAAGTAAAGTTGTCACTAATGAAAATAATAGTCATACTTTAACCACAATAGCACCTTCCAGTAAAGACAACTTCCAAACAGAAATGCACGAGACCAAATCCGATACTATATTCTCACCACGGGACAAACAAGATGAGATTTTTTATGATTTTTATACAGGTAAACCTATTGAAGAACAAACAACCTCTTTTCCACTTGAAAGAATTACAGAGAATAACATGGCAAGTACTGGTATTACAACGCCGTTCACCATTCCTCTATCAGTTTTGAAAAACCCAACAATACTTGATAACTTACTTAATGGCCAAGTACAAAATGGTGGAAGTAAAGTTGTCATTAAAGAACAAGGGAGCAAAGTAGCTATAAGTTCTCCATCTCAAAATGATGTCTATCAACCACAAGCATTCACACAGGAATCAATATCAGAAGTATCAGTTACAACATCAAGATCTACCACAACCAATGAATATGATCAAACAAATTATTTCTCAACAAAATCGACAACTGAAGCCATTAACCAAGATAGTGAGCAATTTACAACTGAAGAAATCAGGGACCTGCATGAAAAAAATAGCAGTTCAGTAAATATAATATATCAGCTAAACAATGATAATGAACACGCAACAGAAAATCCACTTACAGTAGATGATATAAGCATTTCTAATAATGCATTAAATGAGTACCTTAATATTGAAAATCTAATTCATAAAAATCCAGACAGCTACTTAGGTTTAAATGAAGATACTTCCTACCCTCAGGTCGATGAATCATATAACTATAATGAAGATACAGTTAAAAATACTGCTACAACCAACATTCCAGATACATCTGCTAGAGAATCAACAGAACCATTTGTTGAGGAATTATTCAACGATGAAACTCATACAATTATTCCACATTCTTCTGGAAGCACCACTATTTCACTCTCTAGTAATAATGTTACTGATTTCGTAAATCATCCTTATAATAGCTCTGACCATTTGATCCATCCTACAGTCTCTTTAGACGAAACCGAAGTTTCATTGGTGAATAATAAAGAATCCCAAAACATAACATTAACTGAACACCATCAAGCTGACAACCTGATGGGCAATGAAAGAACTACTACTATACAAAGTGAGACAGAAGAATCGGGTAATGACTCCAACTTTGCAACTATTATAATTCCACCTTCTATTGTTAATGGCTTGCATGGTGGGCACATAAAAAATGATTACATATATACCAAAACAGAAGCACCAATCCCAGAAATGAGTAAAGTGGACACCACAACAGAAACAACTACAGAAGTAACTGAAATGGACCATACAACAGAGTTACCAGTTACTGTAGCAACTGAATTGCTACAAACTGAGAACATTTACACCACACAACACTCTGGAGTAATCAGTCGTAAAGAAGATGAAGGACAAACAGACTATGGTGACAGTTCACCTTTCTTTATAAGATTACCAGGAAGTCCTGACCCAGTACCTCTTTATATCCAGTATGAACCTGTTGAAATAAACTATGTTCCCACTTATGATAAAGAGCTTTCTATAGGTTATCGGGATTCTTTGAAAAATGATGATAAATTGGAGATTACCAACCTCTTCAGGGATAACATCGATGCAGTAAACTCAGTAACAGAATATGCTAATTTATCAATGACGACAGACAATGGAAGTTATGAATCCTTTTCTAATAACAGTCAATATTCCGAGCTAAAATCTAATGACACTGATTTTTTTGCAGTAAACACAACCATATCTTCTGAAATAGAAAATTTCACACAGGATGTATACAACAAAGGAATAATTATTAATGAATCTAATGACACAACCAAAATAAATAATCAACATCAGGAACTTTCTGATGAAAATAAAGATTCTGATTACTTTAGGCCAAACAATCCCATTCAAAAACGTCCGGATCCCTTCTTTGAAATGGAGGCTCCTAAATTAGGAAATGAAGAAGATAAACACAATAATTCAGATCTGTCACAAGGAAATAATAGCTATTCACAAACTAATCAAAGTGAAGACCAATATTCAGTTGATGTCTCAAGTCAGTATGGTTTTGAAAGTTTTACTAATAAAGGGACTCAACCT
>NC_090768.1:24115718-24205718 GCF_036898095.1 Palaemon carinicauda
GCCCCCCCCCCCCCTCTCCCTGCCACAACCAAATCCTGGCTTCTTGTCCGGTATTCCCGGATATTGTTTTTCTGTTAGTGCGTACCTTACTGTGTTTTTCTAAATAATTTTCATGTTTTATTCTCGTTGGTGCCTCGATTTTCTTCGTACCTTTTAACTCATCTAAATTTTAAAAACTGACACAGTAACCAAATAATTCATGTCCAACCAATATTTTCGTTGCATTTGTTACTTTCGTTGCAATTGCTACTGTTTTAATATGTAGGCATATCATATAAGGCTCTTTATGGCGTGCCAAAATAAAATGTATACTATTTTTATGCAGAGAAATGAGAAAAATGTTGGACTTGTCCTTTGAAGACTATTCTTTGTCATGTAACTTGACTCCAATGTGGCATGAGGATTCTTATTTCTCAGATACACCTTTGCCATAACAACAGATTAATAATATATGTTCAATTACTTTTCAAAGATAGCTCCCAATCAATTGATAATGTAGGCCTACCTGTTCTGGGCCATATTTTGTAAGCCACTTTTTACATTCAGATAAATTAATACTTGAATTACAAAAACAATTTCAATTAACAGATAGCAATAGTTAATATCGTATAGGCCTAAGTTCAACGGTTTACAACATGGAGGGGAAACCATGAGAAAAATGCTATTGCTTCTTTAGCGTAGTTACTGCAATTAAAATGGCTCGGAATGCTGTAAGCATACACACCAATATCAATTATAGTGGTGAAGAATAATGCGGCTATGTAACAGTTACAAGTAAAACAACATTTAATAAGGTTTAATGCAGCGAAAAAATTATGTAATTTGTTCGGGGAAACAACCGACCTTCGATAAACATATTTTTAAAAGTTTCATCACACAACAAGCAATTTTTTCGGTCAAAGTGAAAATCACATTGCATTCTGGTGTTATTTTGACCTGAAAGCTTTAATGCAAAGCAAGAGACTGATAATTTTGCAACAGCTAACTAACTGACAAACAGAAGAGTTGTAAACTGCTCTAAACCTCGCCAAAACTGATCGTTGTCAATCGGTCTTCTCATCATTTCCATGCTGAGTTTGCTACCAGATTAGTGCAGGAGATTCCATGTGATAGGCTTTACGAACTTAAGAAATTGAAGACACCAATTCCAAAAATATCTGAATAAAAGATGTCTTAAACTTAACAAGGACTATGAGAGAACCATGAATACGGGAAATTTTTCTTCCGCAGCATGAGGACGAAACTGATTTTATAAAATCACGATCTTATATCTTCCTTTGGAAATTGACAATGAGTATCGACAATCTTGCGGTAGATTTTACTATGTAAATGGTTCCCTTATTACAAAGGAAGCAATTAAGGGCTGACATTCTGAATGGGAGCAAGTCCAACTCCAATCCTAACCTAACCTAACTTCTAGCTTAAGCTCACTTCTAGATATAAACTAGCAGCCTAATTTTGTGTTAATGTACTATATCCGTGATAGCTTCTTCTGTTTGTCTGGTTACGATGGCCTAATGACACAAGATAAATTGTTTTATGAGCTGAACATAATGTATCGGACTGCTTGATTAACTTCGGAATAGCGTTTGCTTCAAGTAAACCCTATCCCTTAGCCTAAGTATACCTACGTTGATTACAACTGTGACAGTGATACTGTCTGGATATAACAAACTCCTACTTAACAAAAGAATGAAATATGATAAAGTTTATAACTAAAGCGGCTAATGTGCGCATTCTAGTCCCTTCATGCGATCATTTTTGACACGGTCTCCTAAAGTTGTTTCTAAAATGATGGCATGTATAGGCTATACTGTATCGTTTCGCTTGCAATAACCCTTAACATTGAAAATCTCAATATAATTCCTGCTTTCTTTGATATCACATAATACACTTTTTACGAAATACGTAAGGAATACTCTATACTATCTAGATTGGTTTTATGACAATTAATACATGATTGCATTTATGTCATCTACTTACGGAAGATAAGAATTGAAGTTACCCTACGGGTGAAGTTGAAAACTGTTTCATAAAACGCCAGAAATACTTACTTTATCCGGAGAATTACTGGTTCTTTGTTGAATAATCTGGTACGGGAATAATCCATGATCGTGTAGCCCCATAGAGACATCTTTCGACGCACTTACGCAACATTTAGCCAACATTAAGTTACGCAATTACTTCACACAGTACATTTGTAAACATACGAGTGCCGTATTGACGAGTTGGCAACTGAAGCTGGAGTGTTGTATGCGCGGGAAATTTGAACCGTGTCAAGATGAGTTGTTCCCTTAATTATGTAGTAAATATACATAAAATAGCAGGGTGAGTATTTAGAAAAGTCGTTGTATACATTTTATTTACTGGAGCAACAAACAGGAAAATTTGCGTTTCACTGTACATTAATTTGCTTTAGTTTCTTATCTCCGAACCAAGCAAATGAGTTTTTCGTCCTAGACATACAGTAGAGGGTTTTAATTGGTTGATGAAGATGCAATATATGTATTCCATTGCTTTCCTTCAATTATGATGCGTTTTGATCTCTCTCTCTCTCTCTCTCTCTCTCTCTCTCTCTCTCTCTCTCTCTCTCTCTCTCTCTCTCTCTCTTTGTGAAGACAATTCATTAATTTTCATATATATATATATATATATATATATATATATGTATATATATATATATATATATATATATATATATATATATATATATATATGTGTGTGTGTATGTGTGTGTGTGTGTGTATATAAATATATACATATATATATGTATATAAATATATGTGTGTGTTTATATATATATATATATATATATATATATATATATATATGTGTGTGTGTGTGTGTGTGTATATATATATATATATTCCATTAATTGTTACTAGTCCACTGCAGAACAAAATCCTCAGATATGTCCTTCTACTTGTTGGTCTTTCTATGCCAATTCACACCCGCAAACTTTCTAAGTTCGGCAATCCATCGTCTTCTCTTACTTACCCCGCTTTTGTAATTTCTAGGACCCATTCTGTTATTCTTAATGTCCCTCTATTGTCCGTCATTCTCATTAAATTCCCTGCCTATGTCCATTTATTTTTCTTACATGTTGTTAGAATATCCTCTACTTTAGTATGTTCTCGTATCCATGTTGCTCTTCTTCCATCTTAGTGTTATTCTCATCATTATTCTTAGTGTATATATATATATATATATATATATATATATATATATATATACACACACACACACACATATATATATATATATATATATATATAGAGAGAGAGAGAGAGAGAGAGAGAGAGAGAGAGAGAGAGAGAGAGAGAGAGAGAGAGAGAGAGAGAGCCTACACGTACAGTTTATGCATGTATGTATGTATGTGTAAGGAATATTCATAAGGATCTTAACTAAGAAAATGTACACCTAAAAGACTTCATACCTAATCAACTTTCTTTAAGTCAATGATTTACTGTTATGAACTGTTACAAATCGACGCTTTTCATACGACGTGTGACTTCACAGGTTCCTCATGCGCACTTTACCGTACCAAACTATCCCAGCGGAGGAAGAGAGACCCAAACGTTCAGTCCCTGCTGAAGGAGAACAGATCTTCTGCGAGTGGAACATAAGGGTGAGTCTAACTTTTGCAAGTGTCCATAAACAAGGATGTGGAGAATGCATTAGCGTTGGGCCTAAAGGGTACAATGGAATTGAAGATTAAGGTGTTGCTGGTCATTTGAGTTTGAAATTCAGGTTTACAGGGAAAATGCGTTGTTCGAATCTCATTTATTTCATTTTCATGGCAGCTGATTGACTGTTGTTTGTTTTCTTCTTTGTCAAAGTATTGATTCTGTAAGTTTTATCAACTCTAGATGACATGATTTCTGAAAAAAAATTAAATTACTAGTTTATCAGTACTTTTCGATACGAGGCCTGTTTAGTATTTTTTTTTTCTTTTTACTTAACTTTAGGAAGAATTATTAGATAGTTATATATGAGGAAAAATTAGCGATGTGTATAATTAGGCCCTTAATTTTTACATTAACATGGAAAAATTATTTTGAGATATAAATAGACTCACTGTCATTTTATTTTTCTTGCCAGACTTCATAATCATCATTGTATTTCAGACGGAGCCAGGGCTTTACCTGATAATGACCTTCCATAACCTCTCCGCGGCCTACACCGTTGACTGCCATGGTGCTTACATTGAAGTCGAGAGGGAGAACAATGGATACGATGCTAGATGGTGTGGCAGCAGAGTCGGCCAGGTAATAGATCTTTATTTCGTATAATTCTGAGACTATACCTCACAACACACCATTTAGGAATAGTCCTTTAGATAAATGCTAGAGTTGTAAATGAATACTATAAAATATTTAAGTAATCTATTTACGTTATAATTAATCATTCACCCATACAAGGACTCATTTACATCATCCTAGCACTTTCACAGTAAACAAAAGATGTTATTTTCAGTACTTAGCTTTGGTAATATGACTAATGCAGTTCAAAGCCATGACGAAGTGGACCCTGTTGGTGACCCAACCCAAGGTCATGATAATGAAAAAGTTAAAATAAAAAGAAAGAAGTAATGTAAGTAAGATAGCCTAGTCCTATGTCAATTTCCTTTGTCATCACCAATAGGGCTGAGCCAAAACTCTGATCTTCATAACTAATTAGTAAGATTTATCATCAGTAAAATGATAGGTTCCCATCAAATAAGCCAGTTTACTTATCTTTTTTTTTTACCGAAAATAACCCCAGGTTACACAGATATCTCTCTCTCTCTCTCTCTCTCTCTCTCTCTCTCTCTCTCTCTCTCTCTCTCTCTCTCTCTCTCTCTCTCTCTCTCTCTCTCTCTCTCTCTCTCTCTGGTTTTTTTTAACCATTAGTTGTTTATACATGATTTATTTCAGGCTGGAACTCGCCCCCATGTAATTTTCGCGAAGAGCGAAGTTCGAATTACAATTTACGATGACGGCAGGGGAAACAAAGTCACGCCTACAGGATTTGAGGCAGACATCGAAGGTGGGTTCTTGTTTTTAGTACAGAGACCTTTCTACATTATTATTATTATTATTATTATTATTATTATTATTATTATTATTATTATTATTATTATTATTATTATTATTATTATTATTAACTAACGAATAAAACTCATAAATACTTAATCAAATACACATATCACCTTATTCAGTATGAAATTTTCTCTTTTACATGACATTGTTATTATTATTATTATTATTATTATTATTATTATTATTATTATTATTATTATTATTATTATTATTATTATTATTATTGCTAAGCTACATCCCTAGTAAGAAAAGCAGAATGCTATAAGCTCGAGAGCTCCAACAGGGAAAATAGCCCAGTTAGGAAAGGAAATAAGAAAACTGCAAGAAAAATCCTTAACACTTAAAATACGATATATTATAGAACAGTAACAACACCAAAATAAATCTTTCATATATAAACTATAAAACTTTAAAAGACAAGAGGAAGAGAAATAAGATAGAACAGCGTGCCCGAGTGTACCCTCAAGCAAGAGAACAGTGAAAGACCATGGTACAGGGGCTATCACACTATCCAAGACCAGAGAACAATGGTTTGATTTTGGAGTGTCATTCTCCTAGAAGAACTGCTTATCATAGCTTAAGAGTCTCTTCTACTCTTATCAAGAGGAAAGTAGCCACTGAACAATCATAAGGCAGTAGTTAACCCCTTGAGCGAGGGACAATTGTTTGGTAACCTCAGTGTTGTCAGGTATATGAGGACATAGGAAAATATGTAAAGAATAGGCCAGACTATTCGGTGTATGTGTAGGCAAAAGGAAAATGAGCCGTAACCAGAGTGACGGATCCAATGTAGTACTGTCTGGCCAGTCAAAGAACCTAATATCTCTCTAGCGGTAGTATCGCTAAGAAACAATATTTTTCATACATACAGTATGTCATATAATCTCTCTAAGTTGCTGCACTCATTTCAACTTTAATAAGATTAATATACATCTTGATACAGATGTTTTGTATACTTCAAAAATGTCTATTAAGAATGTTATCATTCTTAATACACCAGTGTTGTAACTATTTAGAATAGTCTACCTATATACCCCAGTAGAAAACTAGAAAAGTTGTTTTAGAAAACGATTATGTTATATGGGTGACTATACTTTCAGACAAGCCAATCGCACATCGCTTGTGAAATAACTCTTGCATAGCCTAAAACATAAGCCAGAGAATATTTAAGTCTTACATACCGTTAGTTTACAAAACATATTAAGTCTTACCTTTGATAAGTTAATTTATTTTAACCAGCCAGAATGCAAGAATATAAAACATAGTCAAGTTCGACTTAAATCTAGCTTGACGGAGAATGAACCAATTAATTATTAACGACCCAACATCCTGCATTTATCAAAACAACACTTGAATGAAACGCAATTTAAATTTATTACTTTTTTCTGCATAATATCAATATTACCCGTGGTTCCTTTAAGGTTGCAAAGTGAAGTCACTTTTGTCCGAGATTTTTTTAGGTTGGCCATAAGACTTCCCTTACTGTAGGGCGGGACAAGCCTTCGTCTAGCCTGAGGCCACAATTTTACCAATTGCAAATAATTGAATACGCAAAATGGTGTGTTTTAGTCCTAGTCCAAAGTTCGGGACTGTACATAGATTCCCTAGGGGTGAGACATGCTGTCTTAAACCTCCCCTATATTGGTAGGCTATAATTTATCTTTATCTTACGCATACGCTTGTGTAGGCTAGACACACACACACATATATATATATATATGTATATATATATATATATAGAGAGAGAGAGAGAGAGAGAGAGAGAGAGAGAGAGAGAGAGAGAGAGAGAGAGAGAGAGAGAGAGAGAGAGAGAGAGAGAGAGAGAGAGAGAGAGAGAGAGACTCGAGTGTTAAATGAAATGCCACTGCAAACAAACATTACTTATAAATAATTATTGTATGTTTTTATAGCACACTAATGAGTAACTTTATGCCCAAACAGTAATCGACTTGTTTAACAAGAGTGACTACGGATCTTTCATGAGATCCAACGCTTACCCACACATTCGACGTATGCTTATGGGGTAGAGGCACCAGAAACAGCTATACATTTTTCTGAGGTGAGACAAAACCTTATTTCTATATGTTTAATCACTGACATTTTTTTTTTCAGGGATTGAGGCAATCATTCTATTGTCATCAACTTGATTTGTAAAATAAAGGGAATAAAGATTTTAGTAGATTGTTTAGGAATGACATTTCGAATCATATCTTTTTCATTAGAAACAAACGTAATTGGAACTTATCATAGATTTGTGGGAAAAAAAAATATAACGTTAAGATGGAACTTGATTCTTCATTACTATGGATCTATGTATTAAGAAAGTTTAGTTACTTTTTAAATGGAAAAGGATATCACTTAGAACTCAAGTGTATTTCAAGTAATAGAGTAGTTATTGCATGATTATTTTTTCTTTGGTAATACCATGGAGTATCTGAAGAAGTTTTAAAGTTGCATGATGACTTGTGACACCCAGGCTGTTGCAATAAATATAAAACACGTTGCAGAAAACAATCAATATACTGAAATGAAAAGTCAGTCTATAACTTTAACTGACGTTTCATTTGAAGAGGGAAAAAGCAGCGCACACTGGATGCTAAAGCGGAAAGTCTGAAAAGAAGCTTTTGACATAGGATACTTTTAGCTAAAAAACCGCTAATATGATTACAGTTTTGAGAGGTAGAGAAAATTTGTGCATTGTTAAATTTGAAAATAAAATTAGACTTCAAGAAACGTTTGAAAATATAACAGAATTGGTATGGATCTCTGATAAACGTGAACCCTATTATGATCGTTCACTGTCAATTAGAAGAGGAGTGATTAAAGGATAAAACTAGGCTAGAATTTGCTTTGAAAAATAAGAAGGAATAAGTCAAAATCGTAGAAAAGTTGAAATAGGGAATGTCATGAATCTACATTGAATTCTAACAAAAATGCTGACGAAATGTGACACATGGATACAAGTCAATGTCAGATATCTGTAGAGCAAATAAGTATACATTACTGTGAAAAAAAAAAGGACATACAGGTAGTTTCAATTGAGGATATTCTAGCACATTGTAGTCCTCTTATCAATTTCATCTAAAATCTATCGTTTTCAAGAATACAGACCTTTCATAATTAGCCTAAAGATAATATTTAAGGTAGATATATATTTTTTTTCTCTTTTGAGAGGTTGACTTCTAACAACTTGATATTGAATCACCTACAATCAATTTAAGAAACTGCACTATACAATTGTAGAAAGACTTCACCATCCTCATATTTGTCAACCCATGGAAATTCCATTTGGAAATAATGCTAGTGATTGAAAATCTTTGGAATTTATGATACCAAACAGAAACTCAACGTTAAATCTAACCCAAAATATCTTTGCACGTGAATCATCCTTTCAAAACATCAAAATAGTAGATTACAGGCTACTTTCAAGACATTTTAATCTTACAAATGCCATTTCATTTCAGAAGGACCCTACCTATCTCTCTTCGGAATCGGCAAGATTTAAAACGTTCCTAAGAATCTGCAACACAGGAGACATACCAATGGTTCTGAACAACAGGACATTTCCTGATTCTACCCAACATTTCCTGCTAGACCGCATTGGTTTTTTTTTTACCGCTAGCTTCCTTTCCACGGAAGCTGTGGTATCAGGAGATTCATTTATCCATTATGGACTGTGATTAGCGAAGTGAAATGTGGTATTTTGCCCTCAACGTCAGTATTATGCTGGAAGTGAATGAAAGAAATTTGGTTTCCAGAACTGTGCTCCAGAACATTTGGTATGCACCAGTGTTGAAAAAGATATTGTAATTAGTATCTTGAATAGGAAAAAAAATAAACATTATTCAGTAAAATGCCAGCTTGCCTGTATTTCTGCATTGTGGAAAATTCTTTCTTTAATTGACTGAAAAATCTTCGACCAATGAAAGAATTTTTGTTAAAACTGGGCATTATTCTCAAGGCATTACGAATCGTCCAAACTTGTGATGAGACTGAACAGTTAGTGATAATTTATCGGCAGATAAGAGCGCAAGAACATTTAACCATAATTATAATCTAATTCGCGTGCCTTTGATAAGTGTTGCTGTTGGTAGAGACACTTCCACTTGTGATTTTTTTTGGCATTATCTACCAAGTATCGATAATCCTTGTACATAATGCTTATTCTTAGACAATTAGAAACTAATATTTTTTTTTCCGTTGTGGTTGCTATAGTTTCGAAAAGCTGCTGTTCGCCAAGAAGTTGTAGCCCCGTTTCTCCTCGCGTAGAAAATGACCTGAAGTTTTATAACATTGACATTTAAGGAATGGTCTACAATTTCATTGAAGAATAATGTTTTATTGATAATGCAACTGCGGATATCATGTATCTTAGATGTCATTAGGGGTGTTGGTTTACAGCAGATTTAACACACCAGTTAGAAAAGGAAATTTGAGTGTGGAATTCACTTAAATAATTACTAAGCGTAGCGTTAAATTATTCAAGATAGAACAAGAATGAGAGGAGTAAATGACATAGAAGTACTCTGAACATTTTACATAAATTACAAGAAAAAAAGATTCCTGAAAGCCTTAAGGAGCGATTCCCTTAGTATTCAAAAGGTCCTTTACAGAGGAGGGGCGTGTCTGGGCTATCCAGAAGGTCTTGGAGAACAGCTAAATCGTCTTTATCAAAACAACTGAAAAATAAAATTACAAGAAATAGCTATGCGTGTTGCAATTATATTTGTCTGTTCACTATTCCTGGTAAATATTACAATTAGGAGTAGGCCTATGATTTTTTTTTTATTCAATCATAGTAGTGATTAAACTCAGAAAAATTCTATATTCAGTGTAAGTTACCCTCCTCGCATTTTGTTTGGAGGTATTTTGGCCATCTCTTGGTCCATTCGAAGACGAATATAATAGTAATTTATTGAAATGCATATCTTAGGCCTCTACGAAATGGGAGCAACCACAACGTAAAATGCAATTCATCATTAATGGTGAACTCCTTGTGACCATATTAATTCACTAACACATTACCCCAACCCCGCCGTACAACCATTAAATGTATACTATCATGTTTTTTTTACATATCTGGTAATTTGGCCTCTTCTGATAGATTTCAAGTATTCGATGAGAAAATTTGATAAAATCAACATATCAGTTAGTTTGAAGACATTAATAATTTTCTTAAATTCCAATTAATCTTGACTTTACGTATTTTAAATAAGATTGGATTCCCTCCCTTTAATTGTATGTCTTTATTCAACATATATCTTCTTATTTCTTGAGGATATTTGCAATGTTCACAGACTCCTCCTTTTACTGTATATACTCGTATGATAAAAACCATTATGTGAGGCCATAAAGTAGTTACCTGATTAAACTGATACTTTGTATGAGTTGTTTTCATGTTTACCTGTCATATTAACAGTAAATGTAAATGAATGAAAATAATTTTCTTCTCGACTATGATAAAGTGAACACAATCTATTGGCAAAGAGACCTAAGAAATATATTATAATTCCAGGATAAATCTAAGAATAAAAGAGTAGGCAAATATTCTATTCACCTTCAACTGGAGAATTATAGAAATACCCAGATACTCAATAATTATCCCAAAGACTTTTAAGGCATAATTGATTCTGTTTCTCTTATCCAAATCTTTAATTTTCACATCTTAGAGGAATTATTTTACATTTATCTAAGAGACCTGAACCTTGATTGTGATTTCTCTCATTATTTTGAAACGATACATTTTATTCACCTCAACCCCTCAGGTTCCATTTTCATCTGCTCGATGAAATGTAAAAAAAAAAAAAAAGAAAGCCTGTGAGTTTGTAAAATATTAAGGTGAGCTCCAGCATGTTCCCTATATTGTCGGTATAGGCCGGAGAATTTGTTTGACAAGGGAAGGTGTGTGTAAACACACCACACACACACACACACACACACACACACATATATATATATATATATATATATATATATATATATATATATATATATATATATATATATATATATATATATATATATATATATATTGATACACAGTCTTATGCACATGTAGCAAGAAAACACATGATTTAGTGACTCAAAAGTCAAAATCACTCACTGCTGGCCTGCTGAGGTTCAGTTAACTTCAGTATGGTTACTAATTACTGTTTTGAATCCAGAGGCACCATGCAACACAAGGAACTTGAACGCATGTGTATATTGGAAATTTTGAAAATCAGCTTTACCGTCCATTCGTCACATTGGAAAGTTAATCAGATTTGTTGTAAAAAATAAGACCATTGTTCCACTACAAAAGTTGAATTTCATATAACTCTTCTACTTACGAGATTTAATTAAGTTATTTGACATAATCCCTGAATTCAATGAAAAAGTAATTTCCAAACTGTTTACACCCAAGAAAGACTAATATCTAAGGCTATGAGTTGACTGACAAGATCTAGAGTAGACGTAATGACGTATCATATGAAACACTTGCAAGTTTCCACATCTTGTTTACGTAGGTTCCAACGTCGGTCAGAATGTTGCTCACATAAATTCATGAGTTAAGTGTTTATTATTTTTGTGAGGTGTTATATTATGCTGACAGAAGACTACGCTGTAAGGATATACTGTATATTTTTATTTGGAATCGCCAATGACCACAGAGTCCCAACATCTTATTGAATCCAAATCGAGCTCATCCATTCAAGAAAACTTAGAGGTGAGCCTAGGCCAGTTTTGTGGTGCTTGTAGCATATATAAAGTAAAGTTATAATCCATTTTACGTTCTTTTAGCAACATATTTTGCATGGTTTAGCTCCCACGTTATGAGTATCTGTACGTGTTTTATCAAGGTGAATCACTTTCATGGAATGATTGCTGGTGTTATTATAGTTCCGGTCAGGGCAATATTTTCTAATGTACCAAAATTCTTGCATAGTAGGAGAAAAAGTAGTACAAGTAGTATTTCGGGTAAAGTTGTACTGGATTTCGATAGAGTCCCACCCAGCCATTTTTGCCCGAAAAAACATTTTTGTTTTGTTGTGTTTTGATGTTATTACCTTCTGAAAATGTGTCGTTTTCCTATTACCACCACCCAACAGTAATTTTGGGAACATCAGGTGGGATAGTAAAAATAAATAATTTCGGAAGAGAATAACTGTGGAAGCCAACAAAACAGCAAGAAAACTAATGGAAAAAAATCGTTTTTCATGCAAAAATATTAGTAGGAACAACACGTATGAAAGCTATGAAGGGCCCGTTTTCTTCTGAGCCCCCTTTAATATCAAACGTAATTAGATTTGTTCTGTAACTGGAATATAAACCTACGGTATTTATTAGGGGTTATTACTTTTAGCGAAGCTGAAAGGACAAGCCATTAAAATTTTGCGAGGGTTAACTACCCATTCCGCTAGTTAGTGGGGTTAGGGGGCATAGCTTACTTCCGCTCCCTCTCTCACACCTGTGATTTAGCCCACTTTGCTTTTGGCTCTGATGGTGTACGGTCATTGCCGTTCTTCATCCTTCGCATATTTGGACTGCCATTTAATGCTTTTGTTTGTGCTTTTTCTTTCACTTGTGTGTGTTGACTGCTGCGACCGACCATGCATACTTGCCATGGACTCAAAGATCAGCCTCGCAGAACCTTTATGTCAGCCTTGGACATCGATTGCCACACCTTTTGTCCCGCCTGCTGAGGTCACCGGTGTCATAGTGGTAACAGGTGTAACGAGTGACGGGAGGGGTCTGCCTCCCAGTGGGAAAGGTTTGGGTTACGGCGAAAGAAGAAGTCAAAGCGGGATATTTATCCTTCGAAGGTTTCTTCGAAAGGGGAAAACCCAAGGCCTCTTCTTCCGCTTCCCGACCTTCCTCCAAAGCTCTTGCTCCTTTGGTCTCTTCCGGAAGACCGTCGAGTAGTAGCGTAGACCCTTTAATTTACGACCAACCCTGGTCCTCGAGAGATGGTGTTGCTAGCCCTAGCAAAGGGGCCCGACCTCTCCCACCGGGTGAGGTCTTGTCTCTGTCTTCTTTTGTACAGGTGTGGTCATCCTTGGGGCTTCCGGGTCCGCCCTCCAAGGACTCCTTGCTGCTCCTTATCTGTAGTGCTAGTGTGCAGCCATCGTTGAATTTGTAGGTAAATCCTTTGTCGTGTGTCGACGTGGTAGTGTCTGAGGCGTCATCTGTGGCAGCTACCGACACTCTTGCACCTTCAGACTGTCCTACTGTTGCTGCTGACTCTGTTCCCCCCGTTCCAGGTCATCCTTCGAGGGGGGAACTTAGTCTTTCTTCGGTCACTCCTGCGAGTGTTTCTCCTCGGAGGAGGAGTTCACTCATAGAGACTCCTCTGCGGAGGACTGCTGCTTCTAAAGGTCAGCTTGCTGATCCACCAGCCCTCAGAGGGTGTCTTCAATGCAGAGCCCGCCCTCCGCTTCGCCTTGGAGGAGGCCCTTCACTATCAGTGAAAAGGCAATTTTTCAGTTCTTCAGCCTCATCCCAGCAGCCATCTCCAGCTAGCGCGCTCCTGCGTTTCAACACTCTCTGGCTCGCCAGTGCTCTCCAGCTTGCCAGTGCTCTCCAGCTCTTCAGCACTCACCTGCCCGCCCACGCTCACCTGCGCACTCTCATTTTTCCGCGCACCAGCGCTCTCCTGCACAGTATCGGACTGCGCGCTATCACTCTTCTGGGCGTGAGTGCTCTTTGGCTCACCAGCGCGCTAGCGCTCTCCTGCGCAATTGCGCAAACCATCGGAACAGGTTCCACAGGCTCGAAAATGCAAGGAACATCACAATAAAGACTTTGACAGGTCACCATCGCCTCACTCCCCTCCCTGCAAACTCATTACAGCGCCACCACTGGGAAAAGGGAAAGGCTCCACAGAAGGGTTCAGGATCCTGAAGGTTCGTTCTACATAGACGCACCCACTGTCAACATCGGTTGAGACTCCTCACAGGGAACCTTCGGTACCTTTCCTTACTGGGGATCTGTCTGACAGTGCGTCTGTCAGCAAACAGCCCTGGTTCAGTGCCATGGTCAAAGCAGTAGTGCAAGCCTTCGGGCCTGTCATGTCATCACGCTCGTCGCTGACTTCCCTTCCAGCTGCACCACCAGACCTACCGGGAGGAACCTTAGCTTCTTCTCCCCTGAAGAGAAAAAGAGGAGTCTCAGACGCGATCATATCCACTAGGGTGAAGCAAACTCCTGTTAGGCCTTCAAAGCCCGTCCTTGTCTCTCCTGCCGGACACTCTCCTACCTCATCTCTGTTGAGGGAGTTGCGCGAGGCCAAAACTTCCTCCCTTCCACCTTCGGAGGAAGTTTCTCCTCACATGGAGAGTTCTCCACCACCGACGGAAGTCAGGCGGGATGATCTCATCCGGTCTTCGATGCTTGAGTCCTACCTCCTTCCTCAAAAGGAATCTAAGGACTCCAAGACCCTTCCAAGTCCTCTTCAAGGACCTCCAGGCCTACAGGAGCCACTAGTCACTCTAGGGATACCCGCGACCCACCCACCCCGAGAGGATCTCTCTGGGGTGGAAGAAGGAGACTTTGCTGCTAGTCCCACTTCGGAGGGGGAGCCCAAAGAGTCAAAACATGCATGCTGGCAGGTTCTGACTGCTTTTAGGGCACTTAACAGGCTTTTGGACCTGGAGATACCCCCACAAGAGGGTAAAGACACAGTCTTAGACCGTTTCTCCGGCTCTCAGAAGCCCTCTAAGACCAGTGCAGTCTTGGCCTGGTCTCAAGGGCTATAGAGTGCCTGGGCTAAGATCACTCAACAGCTCTCTGAGTTCTCCTCCTCCCAACGTTTCGTCTATACCGCCAAGCTTCTTCCACCTCCTCGAGTCCAGCAGAGGAGGTATTTTGAGATCTTGGACGAGCCACGTCCAGCTCTTCCTCTCCATCACTCTCTGGAAGAGCTCACCAAGGGAGTCTCTCTGGGGAGCTTCCCCAGCCGTCAGGTCTCGTTCTCGGCAGCAGAGATCCTCAACCAGGAGAAGGTCACGTAGTATGCCATGCAGGCTACTTCATGGCTTGATCTGTAGTTGGGGACCCTGGGAATCCTGGTTCGAACCGAGGATTTCTCCAAGGAACGCACTTGGAAAGCGATGGAAAATTTCCTCCTCTCAGGCACACGCACCATCGAGTTTCTTGCCCATCAAGTCTCGAACTTATGGGCAAACAGCATCCTGATACATCGAGATGTGGTGTCAGAGATTCCACCAGCAGGTCCCAAATGCCTAGATTGCCAGGCTCAGGAACTCCTCTTTAGAGTGGACCTCTCTGTTTGAGCAGAAGGATGTGGAATACGCTGCTGAGAGATGGATGAAGTCCCACCAGTACTTCCTCCTCCATAGAGCTCTGACATCCAAGCCCTATAAACTACCAGCTCCACAGCAGTCCCGTCCAATGAAGATCGAGATGAACAAGACAGCAGCAAAGACAACGGTGTCTAAAATGCCCTTTCCAACCAAAAATGGGAAAAGCACTAAGTCCTCCAGGGGAGAAAAATTTCCTATAGGGAGCAGCCGAGGCCAAAATCAGCAGGAAACCCATTCCTCCTGCTTGTCCACCAGGGGGGAGGATGCCAACAAAGTTGCTGGGACAGGTGGAAGTAACTTGGGGCCGAACCCTGGATAGTCTCTGTGATTCGTTTACGGTATTGCATCCCGTTCACAACATCTCTCTCCCCTGATCAAGAATCCAGTGCCAATAGACTCTTTTGCGATGGGATCGGCAAAGGGTCTAGCCTTCTGGTCAGAGGTCCAGACCCTTTTGAAGAAGGGCACTCTCCAAGAGGTCCTCGACGAGTCTTCAGTCTTCTTCAGTTGAATCTTTCTTGTGAAAAAGGCGTCTGGAGGCTGGAGACACATCATCGACCTCTCAGCTCTGAACAAGTTTGTCAAGCAAACTCCGTTCAGCATGGAGACGGCAGACACAATCAGACAAGCAGTAAGACCACGGGACTTCATTTGCAGACTGGACCTAAAGGACGTGTACTTCCAGATCTCAATCCATATGTCTTCAAGGAAGTACTTAAGATTCAGCCCAGACAACAGGAAATACCAGTTCAAGGTACTGTGCTTCGGTCTTTCCACAGCACCTCAAGTCTTCACAAGAGTGTTCACCCTAGTATCATCCGTTATCTGAACGACTGGCTAATCCATGCGGACTCGGTGACAACCGAGACAAACTTCTGAGGCTTTGCCAAGATCTGGGGATCATGGTCAACCTTAAGAAGTCTGCCCTGCTTCCTACACAGACACTGGTATACCTAGGCATGATATAGACACCAATCTCCACAAAGCCTTCCCATCAGACGACAGGATAATTAGGCTGAGAAAGGTTGCAAGACCTTTTATTAGTCGAGAAGAACTTCCAGCCCACACGTGGCTACGTCTTCTCGGATACCTTTCATCTCTGGCCCATCTAGTACCCAACGGTTGCCTCAGGATTCGATCTCTCCAGTAGAGACTCAAGCCCCTGTGGAATCAGGCCAACGACTCCCCGGACTTCTTAATCCTCATGGGATCAGCGGAACAGATGGACCTCGAATGGTGGGTGTCAGATGAGAACCTACGAAAGAGAGTACAGTAGATCTTCTCATCCTTCCCCCAAGATTTGATGCTGTTCTCAGACGCTTCAAAAAAAAAAAAGGGGGGTGGGCGGCCCACGTGCTGCACCACACGACCTTAGGCCTTTGGTCAGGGTCAGAAGAGTACCTCCACTTGAATTTCTTGGAGATGAATGCCGTCTTTCTGGCCCTTCAACAGTTCCACCTGTTCCTGGCGGGACACTCAATGGTGGTGATGAGCAACAACACCGCAGTAGTGGCTTACATCAACAAACAGGGAAGTACCTTTTTGCATCCCCTATTCCATCTAGCAGTAGAGATATTGAGATGGGCTGAGATTCACTCGATACCACTATTGTCACGCTTCATTCCGGGCAAGCGGAATGTGCTCCCCGATAGCCTGAGCAGAGCTGCTTGCCGTGTCACTGTGAAAATAAGCAAGGGACTTGGAAAAAATCTTTATTTACCGTAAATTAATTAATTTATTTTTTCTCTTATGTATTTGCGCCGATGATGTATTGATAAGGATTGTTTTTATCATGTGGTTTACATGACCAAAATATTAGTAACAACAAAAGCGCTGGGTGGGATTCTATCGAAATATTACCGAAAAAAAGTGGGCTAGGCTAGCCTAGTCGTTCTTGCAATCGTCAATGATGTAAGTTTGTTGGTAATGTTTTACTGTATTACAGATTCTGATTTCGAACAGAAAATATATTTTTTCCTGTAGTAAATAACGTGATTTGACCGAATTTGACCTTCATTTCAAACGCAAACCAACAGAACAACCAATTCAACTAACTTTAAGTAGCTGAACTGGTTGCTGTTATTACGGATAAAATGAAAGTGAAAACCAGTTAAATCACGTTAGTTTCTACAGGAAAACATATATTTTCTGTTAAAATGTTTAAATATAATGTCTTTTATTATATATATTTTGTTAAAATGCTTAAATATAATGACTTGTTCAAATTCCGTGTCACTTCACTCACATATGTACTGAGAACGGTAACATTAGCAACGTTACCAATGATACACAGCGTTACCATCGTTACGGTGGCATTGCTAATGTTAGCAATGCTACGGTAATATTATCATGTGTACTGTATTTTAAAGAATTTTTCCATATACCCTTTACGCAAGGTATAAAAAAGTACAAAAAGGGTACAGAACCTAACAAACCCACCTAACCTAACCTAGAAGTTCCCAGGTCACAAACTAAATATAATGCCCTTTGTTATATATATCATGTTAATCCGTATCACTTCACTCACGTTACAATAACGTTAGTACTGTTACGATAACATTATATATAATGGTTCTCGTTTTGCCATTAGCTCGCTTCGCTCGCATGAAAATTAAACATCAAGCTTGTATGTACTGGCAAGCGGTAATGTTGAGCTGCGTACGCTAACATTAGTAATGTTATGCTGACATTAGCAACGTTAAATATAATGGTTCTTGTTCCTCACTTACGATCACAGGAAAATAAAACATCAACCTCGTATGCACTGGCAAGCGGTAATGTTGAGCTTCGCACTCTAACAAAATATAGTAAAACTAACACATTAAAGTTAAAGAAATTAATGCCTTACTTTTATGACCTTGACAACGTAACTTGTGGGTCACGGGGCTGTTGTGACCGAGTCTGTGGCATTTTAACTGCTTTGCCTTAGTTTAGTAATGCACTTGGAACACTGTAAAAGTTGGTATATTATATTACGAGATTTAAGAAAATTATCAGTATAGGAATTCACCAAAATACTTTCAAGTATGGATTACTGAAGTCGTTACAATTTTCTAAAACTTTGATCGTAAAATACGCAAAAAGACGTAACTGAAACTAACAAAGACCTGACTTGGGCAAAGGTTTCAACGGAAAAGGGTTTGTTGGAAGGGGGGGTAGGGAAATATTAACCCCCCTGTGCAAACTTTAGGTACGTATGGGTTCGTAATTGGTTAACAGAAAAGCAACGGAGTCTAGAGAGTAAACATGAATGAACCAGAATGGGAAACTTGTCCAGAGCAAGTATTTATGTGAAATCTGGGAGTGACAAGGTAATAACAAAATGTATAAAAGTCAAATAGAAAGATAAAATGGAGTGTATGATATATGATATTTGATGGGTATATAAAATGAGGTGATTTTATAAGTTATCGGATAATAAAACGAGTACAGTAATACTGGGGTCAAACGTAATATGTATATGAGGGTACTGTATTACATAACTGATCAAGTAATAGACTTGAACAGAGCTGGTGGAGAAGACGGATAGTTACATTTCATGATTAAAGAAGAAATCCTATTGGTGGAGGAACAGTCTTCGCGCAGGGAGTCAGGGTTTTTGCGCAGAAGGTCGAAACCTGCTATGTACAAACGAACGAACGGGAGAGACTACAACCGGCAAGTAGAATGAGAAAACGGATTTTGAGCGAAGCGAAAAATCTATTTTTGGGTGAGATAGCCATGTTGTCCTGATGGAAGGTTCCTATAAGTAGCTTCCTAGATTATATTTGACTACAGTGATATTCCCAGAGAATTTACCTTTAGGTCTCCAGAATTCTAATTCCTGGCGCTAATATCCTTAAAATTTCTCTTAAGGATATCGCATAATATCAGGGGACGTATATCTTGATACGACACATAGCAATCTTCACCCCGAATAGCGTTTTCACTTCGAGGGGGAGAGTGGCAAAAATTGAAGGGGAGCCGTTATCAAGGTACCCTTCCTCTGTTACTACTTTGAGTATCCAGATGGCGCTGTACATTGCCGCCATGTTTTATTCCTTGTAGCGTTGAGCAAGGTGCTACAGATATAGTAGTTTCGGGAGGGATCCTGCCAAGGCCTTTTCTATAGAAAAGGAGGGCGGGTCCATCAGGACAACATGGCTATCTCACCCAAAAATAGATTTTTCGCTTTGCTCAAAATACGTTTTTTTGGCTCAGCCATGTCATCCTGATGGAAGGTTACCATAGCAGTATTTAGAAAGTACTGTATCTGTGGATTTTCCAAATGTGCCTTAACCTCAGGACAATATTTCCTTGGTCATCCAGACCAGAGAGACATATGACGTTACCGTTATACATCATTACTTCTAATCATAAACCATTTGTTCCGTAACTGGAATACAAACCACGCTATTTAATAGGGGTATTACTTTCGGCGTAGCTGAAATGACGAACCATTAATTTTTAACGAGGGTTTACTACACACACTACTAGTTAGTGGGGGTAGGGGAGGGTAGCTTGCTAACCCCCCCCCCACCCCCACCCCCCTCACACACCTGTGCTTGAGCTCACTTTGCTCTCGGCTCGGATGGTAGTCGGACATGTCCGCTCTCATCCTCGCCGTCATTGGCAGCGATTTAATTGCTTTTGTCTTTACTTTTTCTTTTTCTAGTTCTGTATGTGAAGTTGGCCTCTGCGATCATGCGCACCTGCCCTGGGTTTCCCGCCCGCTCCTGTGGAACATTCTTGTCGGCGGTTGAGACTGATCCTCACGCCCTTTGTCCTTGTAGGGGCCAATGGTGTGATAGCAACAACAGGTGTAGTGAGTGTAGGGAGTGGTCTACCTCCCAGGGGGAGAGGTTTTCGTGGCGACGGAAGAAGTCCAAACGGGATATTTCTCCTTTGAAGGTTTCTTTGAAAGGAGAAAAACCCAAGGCCTTTTCGTCCGTTGCCTAAACCTCCTCCGAAGCTCCCACTCGGCCGGTCTCTTTCGAGAGATCGTCGAGTGGTAGCGTAAACCGATATACTGTTTACCAACCTCGGGCCTCGAGAGATGACGTTGCTTCCCTCAGTGAAGCAGCTCCACCTCTCCCCCCGGGGGAGGATACGTCACTAACCTTATATCAGCTTTGGTCCTCCTTGGGGCTTACGGGTTCGCCCTCCTAGGAGGTTTTGCTTAACTACATCCGATTGGGTGCCGCTGTCAAGCAATCGCCCTCACCGTCAGAGGTTGATCCTCTGTCTCTTGTTGACGTTGTGGTGTCAGAGGTATGCAATGCGGTATCACCCATCACCTCTGCCTCTTCAAACCCTACGGTAGCTGACGGCTTAGTTTCTCCCGTTCCTGTTCAACCTACGAGGGAGAAACTAAGTCCATCGCCAGTCTCTCCTGCAAGTGTTTCTTCCCCTCGAGGGAGTTCACTTATAGAGACTCCTCTTCAGAGGCCTGCAGAAGGTTATCTTGCTGATCCAACGACCCCCAGAGGGCGCATTCGTCGGAAGGCTCTTCTTCCTCTTCGCCATAGAGGCCTTCCTTCACCTGCGGTGAGGCGAGGCGCCTCTTTGGTTCAACACCTTCGATGCAGTTTACCACAGAGGAGCCTCGAGACCAATCACCTATCACTGCTCCTGCACTGGTCCTGGACCTTTCTGCAGATCTTTTGCGATCTCCTTCAGTGGAAGGTCGTCCTTTTAAAGGACACGTCGACCTTCCATCCAACAGACCTGCCGACCTGCTGTCACCTTTTCTACATGGGCCTAACAAGGCTTCACCTAAGCAAGCTAAGGCGTGCCAACCAGATAGGCTCTACGCGCCAATGAAACCTGACGAAGGCTCTTTAGTAGCTCGTCAGGCCCCATCACTAAACCCTAACACAGGGTATCAAGGGCGTACGCGCCAACACGCGCATACGTCCCAACAGGAGCATACCTCCATCACGCGCTATGCGCGCCCTCATGCGCATGCGCGCCCACGTTCTCTTGTACGCCAGGTCTTGCCTGAGCTTACGCGCCAACATTTTACTGTGCGCCAGGGCTCTGTTGCGTGCCATTAACCTCCTGCGTGCCATCAGTCTCCTGCCCATGCGCTAACGCGCCCAACGTCTAACTCTCCTGCGCGCCAACGATCTACTGAACGTGGTGCTGCTGGGAAGTCAACAAAGCTGGCTTCTCCCACGTGCCAACCAGTATTATCGCGCCAGCCTTCTCCCGTACGCATCCGCGAGGATACGCCCGCGCGCACCGCGCACGCTCGCCTATCCTCTCCAAAGGATGCGCACCAACATTCTATCGTGCGCCCATGCGCCACACATGATTCAACTGGGCGCCCGGGCGCTAGGGATCTTTCTCCTTAGCGCGCATGCCCTACGGCTGGTACAGGTACGCACGAACTCTCTCCTGCGCGCCTGCGCACTTAACGTATTGATCCTGCGCGGCTGCGCGCGCGAATACTCTCCTGTGCGCGGGCGAATGCTCTCCTGCGCGCGGGCGAATGCTCTCCTGCGCGCGGGCGAATGCTCTCCTGCGCGCGGGCGAATACTCTCCTGCGCGCGCGAATACTCTCCTGCGCTCGGGCAAATACTCTCCTGCGCGCGCGAATACTCTCCTGTGCGCGGGCGAATGCTCTCCTGCGCGCGGGCGAATGCTCTCCTGCGCGCGGGCGAATGCTCTCCTGCGCGCGGGCGAATGCTCTCCTGCGCGCGGGCGAATGCTCTCCTGCGCGCGCGAATACTCTCCTGCGCTCGGGCGAATGCTCTCCTGCGCGCGCGAATGCTCTCCTGTGCGCGGGCGAATGCTCTCCTGCGCGCGGGCGAATGCTCTCCTGCGCGCGGGCGAATGCTCTCCTGCGCGCGGGCGAATGCTCTCCTGCGCGCGGGCGAATGCTCTCCTGCGCGCGGGCGAATGCTCTCCTGCGCGCGGGCGAATGCTCTCCTGCGCGCGGGCGAATGCTCTCCTGCGCGCGCGAATACTCTTCTGCGCTCGGGCGAATACTCTCCTGCGCGCGGGCGAATGCTCTCCTGCGCGCGTGAATGCTCTCCTGCGCGCGGGCGAATACTCTCCTGCGCGCCTGCGCACTTAACGTATTGATCCTGCGCGGCTGCGCGCGCGAATACTCTCCTGCGCGCGCGAATACTCTCCTGTGCGCGGGCGAATGCTCTCCTGCGCGCGGGCGAATGCTCTCCTGCGCGCGGGCGAATGCTCTCTTGCGCGCGGGCGAATACTCTCCTGCGCGCGCGAATACTCTCCTGCGCTCGGGCGAATACTCTCCTGCGCGCGCGAATACTCTCCTGTGCGGGGGCGAATGCTCTCCTGCGCGCGGGCGAATGCTCTCCTGCGCGCGGGCGAATGCTCTCCTGCGCGCGGGCGAATGCTCTCCTGCGCGCGGGCGAATACTCTCCTGCGCGCGCGAATACTCTCCTGCGCTCGGGCGAATACTCTCCTGCGCGCGGGCGAATACTCTCCTGCGCGCGTGAATGCTCTCCTGCGCGCGGGCGAATACTCTCCTGCGCGCGAGCCCCGATATTCTCCCTCGCGCGAGCGCCATTATTCTCCCTCGCGCGAGCGTCAATATCCTCCTGCGCATGAGACTACTGAACTACGCATGGCAAGGTCGCCATTGCCTCATTCCCCTCCCCGCAAGCGCATACCACTGCGCATTGTGGGAGAAGGGAAACATCTAGAGGGGTCCAGGATCCCAAAGCCACGACAGGCGAACCCACCAATGATGGGGACTCCTCCCAGGGATCCTTCAATTCCTGTCCCTTCAAGGGGTATGTCTGACAGCGCATCTGTCAGCCAACAGCCCTGGTTTTTGCACTAATCAGAGCCGTAACGCAGGCTTTCAAGCCTGTCTTCTCGGAATTGGGACACAGATCCATTGCTTCTTCTACTCCTTTGAAGAGAAAAAGAGGAGTTCCAGACGTGGTCACTTCCCCAAGGGCGAAACTGATCCCACGCAGACCTTCGAGGCAGATTCCTTCCTTTCTTCAGACTGCCTCTCCTTCCCTTTCGGACGAAGATTTCCCATCCCGAGGGGAATCATGCGAAGAGAGACTTTCCCCCATCGCACCAATGGGGGGAACCTCTCCTCGCGCCTAGGGGTCTACTCAGTCGGGGATTGAAAGGAACATACCACCCTCGTCAATGTTGAGGTCCTACATCCTTCCCAGGAAGGAATCTAGGGACTCCAAAACATTGCTGAAGTCCTCTACTAGGACTAGGATGGAGCCAGCTAGCCACTCTGGGAACGTCCGTGACTCTCCCCAAGAAGAGCCTTTGGGGATAGAAGGAGACTTCGCTGCAACTCCTACAACAGGAGGAGACCAGCAAGAGTCAGAACATGCGTTTTGGTAAGTTCTGACTCTAATGAGGGCTCTCAATGGGTTTTCCGACCCAGAGATCCCTCCTCGAGAGGGCAAGGACACGGTCTTGGACCGTGTCTTTGGTACTCAGAAACCCTCCAAGACCAGTGCAGCACTGCCCTGGCCTCAAGGGGTTAAGAGTACCAGAGACAAGATCTCACTACAGCTCTCCGAGATGTCCTCCTCCATCCGTTCCAGTGCCACCAACAAGCTCCTCCCACCTCCTCGCGTACAGAAGAGGAGGTACTTCGAGATCCTTGAGGAGCCTTGTTTAGCTCTTCCTCTTCACCACTAGCTGGAAGAGCTAACCAGGAGAGTCCCTCTTGAGAGACTGTCCAACCGGTAGGTCTCGTTCTCGGCAGCCGAGATCTTCAACCAGGAGAAAGTTGTGAAGTGTGATATGCAAGCCACTTCGTGGCTTGATATCTGGTTGGGGACCTTAGGTATCCTGATACGTTCTGAGGATTTCTCCAAAGAACGTACCAGGAAAGCTATGGAAACCTTCCTTCTCTCAGGTACTCGCACGATTGAGTTTCTGGCCCACCAAGTCTCGAACTTGTGGGCAAATACCATCCTGAAACGTCGGGATGCAGTAGCTGAGAGATTCCATCAGAAGGTCCCTAGTACCGAGATCAATAGGCTCAGGAAAGACTCCCTCCTTCATAGGGCTTTAACATCCAAGCCCTATAAGCCTCCAGCACCACAGCAGTCCCGTCCAGTCAAGACCACCAAGACGACAACAGCAGCGAAGACCTTGGTGTCTAAGCCCTTTCCTGTCAAAGAAAGGAAAAGCAAAAATTCCTCCATTGGAGGCAAGAATCCTAGAGGGAGCAGCCGAGGCCGCAAGCGCTAGGATAGGCAGTCCCCCTGCATTTCCACCAGTGGGGGGATGCCTACGAAGTTGCTCAAACAGGTGGAAGCAACTCGGGGCCGATTCCTGGACAATCTCCGTGATCAGTCTAGGATATCGCGTCCCGTTCATAACATCTTTACCTCCCCTGACAACGAATCCAGTGTCAGTGAACTCCCTTGCCATGGGATCGGCAAGGGGGCAAGCCCTTCGGGCAGAAGTCCAGACCTTGTTGAAGAAGGGCGCTCTCCAAGAGGTCCGCGACAGATCTCCAGGCTTCTTCAGTCGACTCTTTCTTGTAAAGAAAGCGTCTGGAGGCTGGAGACTAGTCATCGACCTCTCAGCTCTGAACAAGTTTGTCAAACAAACTCCGTTCAGCATGGAGACGGTGGACACGGTCAGACTAGCAGTAAGACCGCAAGACTTCATGTGCACATTGGACCTAAAGGACGTATACTTCCAGATCCCAGTCCATCCGTCTTCAAGGAAGTACTTAAGATTCAGCCTAGACAACAGAAAGTACCAGTTCAAGGTGCTGTGCTTCGGTCTCTCCACAGCACCACAAGTCTTCACCAGAGTGTTCACCCTAGTATCATCTTGGGCACACAGGATTGGCATCCGTCTCCTCCGCTATCTGGACGACTGGGTAATCCTAGCAGACTCGGTGTCAACCCTTCTTCAACACCGAGACAAACTTCTGAGACTGCAAAGATCTGGGGATCATGGTAAATCTCGAGAAGTCTTCACTACTTCCCACTCAAAGACTGGTATAGCAGGATAGCAAGGCTGAGGAAGGTCGCAAGACCTTTTCTCAGATGAGAAGAACTTCCAGCCCAATCGTGGTTACGTCTCCTCGGTCACCTTTCATCGCTGGCCCGTCTAGTTCCAAATGGTCGCCTCAGGATGAGATCCCTCCAGTGGCGACTCAAGTCCCGGTGGAATGAAGGCACGACTCCCCGGACATCCAGATCCCCATGGGACCTGCGGAACTGACGGATCTCCAGTGGTGGGTGGCAGACGAGAACCTACGAAAAGGAGTGGATCTTCTCGTCTTCCCCCCGGATTTGATGCTGTTTTCGGACGCTTCAAAAAAAAAGGGTGGGGGCCCCGCATGCTGCACCACGCGACCTCAGGCCTCTGGTCAGAGTTAGAAAAGTACCTCCACATAAATCTCCTAGAGATGAAGGCCCTTCAACAGTTCCAACAGTACCTGGCAAGTTACTCTGTGGTGGTGATGAGCGAAAACACCACAGTAGTGGCCTACATCAACAAACAAGGAGGTACTTTTTCGCAGCAACTATCCCATCTAGCAGTAGAGATACTGAGATGGTCCGAAATCCACTCGATACCACTATCGGCACGCTTCATAACGGGCAAAAGGAATGTGCTCGCCGACAACCTGAGCAGAGCATCTCAGATGGTGAGTATCGAGTGGTCTTTGGATCATCTAGTAGCCAACAAAGTCCTGTCTTTGTGGGGTTCTCCGACTGTGGACCTCTTCGCAACGGCCCTGAACTTCAGGCTCCCGCTGTACTGTTCCCTAGTCCCAGACCCCCAGGCTCTCCGGCAAGATGCTTTCCAACAACGGTGGGACAACATCGACGTTTACGCCTTTCCCCTGTTCTGTCTGATGAGGAGGGTACTCAACAAGACCAGAACATCAGTCAATCTTTCAATGAACCTCATAGCTCCGCTATGGCATCACGCGGAATGGTTCCCGGACCTTCTGCACCTCCTAACGGAGCCACCAAGAGAACTCCCTTCACGACACAGTCTACGCATACAACCACATGCCAACATCTTCCACAAAGCCGTAGGTTCACTACGACTTCACGCCTGGAGACTATCCAGCATCTCCTCTCTGAGAGAGGATTTTCGCAACAAGTTGCGATCAGGATGTCTGGACACCTGCGAAAGTCTTCGGCAGCAGTCTACCAGGCAAAATGGAAAGTCTTCTGTGGTTGGTGTCGTGGAAGGGGTATCTCTCCACTCGATGCAACTATTCCAACAATAGTGGAGTTCCTCGTGTATTTGCGTGAAGAAATGCGCCTTTCAGTCTCGGCAGTGAAAGGCTATCGCTCAGCCTTAAGTCTCGCCTTCAGGCTGAAAGGAATGGACATTTCCTCATGGCTAGAACTTTTTCTACTCATACGTAGTTATGAACTTACCTGCCCTCAGTCGGAAATGAGACCTCCCCCATGGAACGTGGTTCGAGTTCTCAGGTCTCTTAAGAGACCTCCCTATGAACCATTATGCCAGGCATCAGATCTCCACCTAACCTGGAAGACGGTATTCCTGCTAGCTTTGGCCTCGGCCAAGCGAGTCAGCGAACATAATGGTCTCTTGTATGACATTGCCCATTCAAGGGAAAGGGGGGAGGTAACGTTCAGCTTCGTCCCTGAGTTTATTGCTAAAACTCAGAATCCAGGAGTAGCCGATCCTCGATTCGACTCCTTCCGGATTTCTAGTCTCCGTACTGTAACAGATGACCCAGACCATCTCTTACTATGCCCAGTAAGGAGCTTGAGGCTGTACCTCAAAAGACCAGCCACAGCCCGCCCTCGTGTGCCAGCACTATTCGTCAGCACAGGAAGGACTAAGAGGAGGGTCACCAAGAACACCATCTCTGCATGGATTCGTAGGGTCATTGACCTGGCTCTGAATCCAGACCCTCCTCCGTCACGTCGCCCCAGAGCACATGATGTCAGGGGCATAGCTACGTCCCTGGCCTTCATCATTGACCTGGCTCTGAATCCAGACCCTCCTCCGTCACGTCGCCCCAGAGCACATGATGTCAGGGGCATAGCTACGTCCCTGGCCTTCAAAAGAAATTTCTCAGTGATGCAGGTTCTTCAGGCTGGGGTGTGGAAACGTCATATAATGTTCACATCCCACTACCTGCAAGACGTGACCCACAGGAGACTCGATACGTTCTCTATCGGTCCTGTGGTGGCTGCACAACAGCTGGTTTAAAACCTCAAGCTCCTTATTGGACAAGTAGCAGAAGGTTGAGGGCATTGTTACCCGGTTTTAGTCTGCATGAATGAAAAGGTTTGACTGACCCTTATTCTTTTCTTCATCATCCCCTCTCTTGGGGAAAGCAGCATCCTGGGTTCTCTGCATAGCTGACCTCAAACCACTGCAGGTAAACCATGCTCCCTTGTGTACTTAGTATTAAGATTAATACTGTTACATCCCCATACCCTGACGAGGTGGTATTGGGAAAGTCCTAGTCGACAAGTTTCCATCTAAAGAACTTCAGAACAACTTTCTAGGACAAGTCTCACTTCTTCATACCTTCACACACAGCTTGCGTAGGCCGCAGACCTTGCGTAGCAAGGTTCTAGTGAGGTGCAGGGACTCCTTATTTCTTGGGTGCTTACACACTCAAATAAGGGAGTCCCCGGGCAAAGCCAAAAGCCAGACTGGCTGGGACGTCCACCCTTCCTAATGGGTGAGTCACCCCTATTAAATAGCGTGGTTTGTATTCCAGTTACGGAACAAATGACAACTTCATAGATAATTTGTATTTTTTCCTAACTATACAAACCTTAGCTATTTAACCAAACTTGCCCGCCAGCCCTATCCCCCTTGAAGTCCTACCTCCAAGCAAAGTGAGCTCAAGCACAGGTGTGTGAGAGGGGGGTCCGGGTAGCAAGCTACCCTCCCCTACCCCTGCTAACTAGTGGTGTGGGTAGTAAACCCTCGTTAAAAATTAATGGCTCATTATTTCAGCTACGCCGAAAGTAATACCCCTATTAAATAGCTAAGGTTTGTATAGTTAGGAAAATACAAATTATCTACGAATTTGTCATGTTAGTGCTTCCTGGCCCCTGCAGGGAAAATTCTCGAGGTTTGCATATACCATATGAACAAACATAGCATCAAGAGCATACAGGTCTCGCTGTATGCGAAGCCAGGTAAAGTTTGTACTCGAATATGAACAAAGGTTTGCATATACCATATAAGCCAACATAGTATCCAGAGCATACAGGATTTGCTGTATGCATAGCCAGGCAAAGCTTGTACTCTTGTAGGAACAAAGGTTTGCATATACCATATGATCAAACATAGTATCCAGAGCATACAGGATTTGCTGTATGCATAACCAGGCAAAGGTTGTACTCGTGTAGGAACAAAGGTTTGCATATACCATATAAGCCAACATAGTATCCAGAGCATACAGGATTTGCTGCATGCATAACCAGGCAAAGGTTGTACTCGTGTAGGAACAAAGGTTTGCATATACTGTACCATATGATCAAACATAGCATCAAAGGCATACAAGTCTCCCTGTATGTGAAGGCAGAGAAAGGTTGTACTCATATCAGAACTAAATAATAACTATCTATTTGTTCATATATACATATGCAGATTAGTAAAGGATATTAATACTCCAGCATATCTTTATTGAATCAGATTTGGGGCGAAATAAGATTGATAATAAATAACCAGCAAAATTAACATACATAACACAATGTTAACATAATGTTAATGAATGCAATAAGAAACATGTATAACACAATCAAGACCAGAAATGATTATTTCACCTTAAAGGGAAAGGTTATTAGCACCACAAAAACTGAAAATTTATTAAATTTACTAATATATATTTCTGTGATAATGATTGTTTCTTCACACTGTGTAAAAACACACGGCACAAGTGTTGTCTCTATATTTCTTCACCTTTAATAGTTAGAACAGTCCATAGTGCCACCTTGGTGACACTTATCTTTAAGTATTGCACTGTGAAGTGTCGACACCTTCACCTGTACTTTAACAGTTCCAATCAGTTCACTGTTCCTCGCAGCACTAGACGACAGGTTTCAGGACACTACCTGCCGCCACCACATAGCGTTTCAACTCTTGCACTTGCTTCGCGTAGTGCTTAAAGAACTCTCTGGATGACTTCCATCCAGCATATGAGCGAAGGCACTCAAAGTCCATGTATTGGAAAAAATTCAATGACGAAGCAATTTTCCTGGGAGCATGACCTGCGGGTGTACTGTCAGGATCCGCTCTGCAAATGAAATAGGTGATCTTCGCCCTTAGTTGTTTTAGGGATAGATTTGACCCCGAGGTTTCTCCTTTAAAGAGCTGTCCTCCCCTGAAGTCTGAAGTTCTATGAAGATAGACCTTTAGACACTCTAGACACAGCGAGACATCTTCCTTCAGAGGGCAGATTCTCCAGGGACCCCACCTTTTGGTAGGTAGCTCGTTCTTGGTGAGAAATGTTGGGTCAGGAAAAAGATTCAGTTCTCCCGCTTCTGTGAACTGAATATGGCCCTCATCTCTAGAAAGGGCCACTATTTCACTAACTGTGGCCCCCGAAGCTAGAGCAAATAAGAATATAACTTTCTGGGTTAAGTCTCTCAGAGAGCAATCCTCATTGTTCACTGTTGAAGCAAAGTGTAGGACCTTATCCAAGGACCATGAAATAGGCTTCGGAGGTGCTGCAGGCCTAAGTGTAGCACAAGCCTTAGGGATCTTGTTAAAGATTTCATTGGATAAGTCTACTTGGAATGCGTATAGCAGAGGTCTAGTCAAGGCTGATTTACACGTTGTTATTGTATTGGCTGCTAAACCTTGTTCATGAAGGTGAATAAAGAAGGATAAACAGTCATCTTCCAAGATGACTCATATTTTCTTCTAGTAGACTTAGACATATATTCTTCTAAGAAGTCTATACTGTCTCTTGAGATCCCAAACCTTTTCCTAACTGCTAAGGAGAGAAAATCATGAGATGAAGGTTTTGGGTTTTCTGTGATGAAGCGAGGACAGTCGACTTCTGTACTTGTTGAGTCAGTACTGGGTCTGGCAGAGGGACCAGCCTCAGCTTCAGTTCCAATACCAGAGGAAACCAATTGCTCTTCGGCCACTTGGGAGCCACTAGAGCTGCCATTCTCTGAAAGGATCTCAGCTTGTTGAGGACCTTCAATAGGAGGTTGGTTGGAGGGAACAGGTAAATCCAGTTCCATCTGTACCAGTCGAGGGACATGGTGTCCACCGCTTCCGCTAGAGGGTCCTCGTATGGGGCCACATAACGAGGTAGTTTCTTTTTGTCGCTCGTCGCAAAGAGGTCGATCTGCAGTTCTGGGACTTGGCGTAAGATGAAGGAGAATGATCCTGTGTCTAGGGACCATTCTGACTCTATCAGCGAGAGCCTGGATAGAGCGTCCGCTGTCACATTGCGGAACCCTTGAAGGTGAACTGCTGATAGATGCCATCTCTTCTTTTCCGCTAAGCGGAAGATGGCCAACATCACTTGGTTGATTTGGGGTGATCTCGAACCCTGACGATTCAAACATCTCACTATCACCTCGCTGTCCCGAATCAGTCTTATGTGGACTGAATGGCGAGGAGACAGTTTCTTCAGCGTGAGAAAGACGGCCATGGCTTCCAAAACGTTGATGTGGAAGGTCTTGAATAGAGAGGACCAAGTCCCTTGGACTTTCCATTGGTGAGAGTGACCTCCCCATCCTTCCTTTGATGCGTCCGTATGGATGATGACTGAAGGTAGAGGTGGTTGTAAGGGCACAGACCTCTTCAGGATCTTGGCCTTCGACCATGGGTTGAGAAGTGATCGTAGTCGAGTCGGTATCGGTCTTCTTAGATCTCTTCGAGCGTTTGATGCGTATCTTCTCCAGACTCCTGATGCATCTTTTAGCTGTGCTCTTAGCACCGGGTCTGAAGAGAGCCCAGTACTCTCTCCTGTTGGTGTCTTGATATCTTGTCGGATTTCAGTAGTCTCTTGACAGATCTTGTTATCTCTCTCCTCTTCCCTGGGGGAATGGAGAGACGGTGTGACTTCACGTTCCAATGTATTCCTAGCCATTGAAACTCAACTCCTGAGCTGGAGATAATCGAGACTTCTTGATGTTGATCTTGAATCCCAGATGTTCCAGGAACTGGATCACTTTCTTGGATGCTTGTATGCACTACGTCTCGGATGCTGACCACACCAGCCAGTCATCCAGGTAGGCCACCACCTGGACATCCTCTAGGCGTAGTTGTTGAACGACTGCATCTGCAAGCTTTGTAAAAATCCTTGGAGCTATATTTAGTCCGAAGGGCATGGCTCTGAAGACGTATTTCTTCTTCTGTAGCCTGAATCCTAGGTAGGAGGAGAGTGGGCGGTTGATTGGAATATGTCAATAGGCATCTGCCATGTCTATCGAGACTTTGTACAGTACGCCTGTTTTTTGCATCGGGGTCCTTATGTGTTGAAGGGTTAACATCCTGAACTTGTTGTTTTCTATGAACTTGTTGAGTGGCAACAAGTCCAGAATGACTCTGAGTTTGTCTGAGTCCTTCTTGGAAACACAAAACAGCCTTCCTTGGAATTTGATGGACTTTGCCCTCCTTATCACCTGTTTTCTCAAGAGTTCTCAGGTGTATTCTTCCAGGACGGGGGTGGAGTGTTGGAAGAATTGAGGAAATGATGGTGGAGCTGTCCTCCAGCTCCAACCTAGTCCGTTCTTGATTAGGCTGTGGGCCCAGGGATCGAAGGTCTAGCGATCCTGAAATCTTTGGAGTCTTCCTCCTACCGGAAGCATCTCATTGCTTGGGCTGTCCGGAGGACATGCCTACTTGACCGCGTCCTCCTTTACCCCCTCTTCCTCTTGGAGGATGTCTAGAGGAGCCCCTTTTCAACCCTCTACCTTTCGGGCGAAAGTTAGTGGTCTGCCTTTCATAAGCAGGAGTAAAAGCCGGTGACTGTGCAACCAGCTGCTGAGGCACCATCTGGTAGGTAGGCTGGGGTTGTGCCACCATCTGGGGCACCGCGGTCATAGGAACTGTGGGAAGTTGTTGTTGCGGTTTCCTGGCAGGGTGAGAGGGCAACCTAGGTCTCTTCATCTTCCTTTTTGGTTGAGGACCCTCATCCGGGGAAGACTTCCTCTTCGACGACATGCCCCACTTTTGGAGAAGATTCCTATTCTCCGTGGCAGCCTTGTCAACTACTACTTTGACCACTTCGCTCGGGAAGAGATCTTTTCCCCAGATATTGGAAGCGATCAGCTTCTTGGGTTCGTGTTTCACTGCAGCCGAAGCAAACACGAACTCCCTACTTGCACGTCTGGCCCTAACGAAGTCATATAGGTCTTTGACCAGCGTTGCCAAATGTGATATGGCCACAACTATGAACATGTCTGGGGATCTATTATCGTTTGCCATTGCCTCCAAGGTAATCTGGAGGGACAGGGATGCGGCAAGTCTCTCCTTTGTCTCTTGCTCTCTCTGCAAGAGAAAGTCAGACAGCTTAGGGAGGTTTTTGCTGAACTGGCGTCCAGCAATATCCGCATCCAACTTCCCAACTGAGAAGGTAAGGTGTATTTCCTTCCAGTCCTTGTCGTCTGTAGGCAGAGCTAGGGATAAGGGTCTACACTCCTTGAGTGTAGGGCAAGGTATCCCTGCTTTCACTGCCTTCATAACTGCCTTAAACGCTTTTTCCGCAAAGAGAAAGGCTAGTTTAGCTGGGGCAAGAAACGAAGGGTGTTTCTTGCTAAGGGCCGGCACTGTTGAATTAGTGAAGCCCCTGTCTTTCAGATTACTTGCCAGCAAAGCCTGACCTTTACCGTGGTCAAGAACTATGACCTCTTTTGGTTCTGACTCCTCCTTGGACACAGGTTCCGCCTTCAGGCAGACGAAGCAGTCTGGGTAAGACTCAAAGCTGGGCCAAAAGTCCACATCCTCTATGACGACAGCCCCCAGCTTTTCTGAAATGAAGATCTTCCCATTTGTAATTGGCATGTACTCAGCATGCCTCCAAGGGTTCACCTCAGAGCAGGAGGGAAGATCCTTCACATTGAGTCTTCTGAGACCCACAGGACGATGCGAGATGGTCCATCCTTCTCAATTCAGCGTCCCTTTCTTCGTTCTGCTTACGAAGACTCTCCATCATTGTCATGAGACTAGCCAAAGCCTTATCCACGTCGTCCGATGGAGGAGCAGAAGACATAGAGGGTACAGGTTCTGGGGCCGGAACCGACGAAACGGTCTCCGATTCGACGTCATCCTCTTCAGTCTCGGGAGCCAGGGTAGACTCCTCTTCTAGACCCTCCGCAAGAAGGTCTTTCTCGGTGTCCTCAGACACCTCTGACATCCTCTCATCTAGGTGGATGTCCTTCATTGCATCAGAGACAATCGTATCTACGGAAATCTGGACGCAAGGGATCTCAGGTCGAGGCTGCGGTACATCGGCATCCACAGTTGCCTTAGGGAACAGATAGGCACGCATCTGTTCATTCGGAAGGTAAGGCCCCGTGGCATTCTTCTGAAAGTCATGAACCCATCTGCGCAGCTTACTCCGTGCTGCATCCCTTGACTCCCCTGTCTTGGGGTCATCAAAAGCCTCAGTAACCAAGGCTTTGCACACATTGCAGTCCTGGGGGTCCCAGTACTTTAGAGGTCCCTTAGAGATGGAACAGAGAATGCGCCCTGCACTCTACGTGGCCGCAGAAGTCCTTGCTCCTCACATTGCAAAAGAGACTCAGGCACTTAGGGTGGTCCTCCTGTAAAAAGAGGAAAATTAATGAGTATGCGGTAGTTCATCTCATCTGATAAACTATATGAATATTATTATTAATATTTTTGCATATTTATTGCATATAGCTTAGGATAGACAAGCTAGAAAAGAATTAGGAAAAACACATACTCGTGTTTCCTGTCCAGCCAATTGCTGCGACCTCCCCCAAAATTAAAACCTAGAGTTTTCCTATTCAGGAAACCCAATGGAAGAATTCTAGCTTGTAAGGATAGATTAGTGTAACTTGACACTCACTTCCCAAAGGTTATAATGATGAGGGTAAATTGTCATTGATCATCTGTCAGTATGTGGAAAGAAATCTTTTCTTCCCATATATAATAGTTCTCAACAATAGACTGCATGGATACACAGGGTATGTTGGAAAAATAACTTCTGTATAATTTATACTATAGTTTTAAACTTATAACTTACCCAGTAGTTATATATATAGCTTACGTCCCTGATTTCACGGAAAAAAATTCAAAACTCGCGCCAATTGCCGATTGGATAGCCAGGTGTACCACCTGCACGCCCTCCAGTGAGGTACCTGAAACCATTCCATGATTCCTCAGATCTTCCCTGCCGCCGTTAGCGGCGACATCGTTGGATATTCTACTCGCTATTTACCTGATTTATTGCAGTTTACTTTGGTGATGTACAATAATTTGGTTTTGACTCTCGCTTGTTTGGTTTTTCTTTTGGATATTCTTGATTACTTTTGGATTTTGATATTTTGACCCTTGCTTGTTGATTTCTCTTTCAAATTTTCAAAATGGCCACCCCCCCCTGTAACTTTTAGAATATGTGTGAGTGGGTGTAAGACCCGGTTGGCTAAGGCCTCTCTTGATCACCATTTTCTCTGCTTTGAATGCATAGGTAAAGTATGTGAGTTGGGTGATCGTTGTGACGAATGCATTCTTTTATCTGAGAGTGAGTGGATAGAGTTTGACCGCTATACGCGTAAACTAGAAAGAGATAGTTTGAGACGAAGTTCTTCTCGTTCTTCCAGAGACTTTCCCTCTTCCCGTGTCACCGAACCTAATCCTTTCCTTGTAGTGGTAGTTTCTGATCCCATTATTGTTACTGCTAATGAGCCTATGCTTAAGGATATGATGGTGGCTATTCAAGCTCTGGGCGCAAAGGTTGAATCGCTCGCGGTGGACAGAACGCAATTAATGTCGATGTGAAGCAGTTAAAATGTGACTGTGCTAGAAGTGCATTGAATTTATTTAGTGCAGTGGAGGGTGTACCTGCCTGGCCTTGTCATTCTCCTAGTCTTAGACCTCTTCCAAGCTCCCTAACCCCTGGGAGAAGGAATGTCGAACGACGAAAGGAACGAGAGGCTTTAGCTCCTGAGCAGACGTCCCCTCGAGCGTACCTGTTGACGTTTCACAGGACGTTCACCCTCACCATAGGAAAGGTGAGGTTAAGGTGGTTTCATCATCCTCGGATGATGCAGTACCTAAAAGAGGCTGGCGTCAAGCTTCCAGACCTCTTAAGAGGAAAATGGTTAAAGTCAACCAGCGTCCTGCCATGGCACCGCAAGCTCCTGGTTGTAGCCATTGGAGCAGTCCAGAGTGGTTTCCTTTTCCGTTGAGAGCTCGCCTGCTAAGCGTCCTGCAAGGACGTCGAATTCTGTCAAGAATCTTTCAGTTGCTGGTCAGTTGTCTGGACCAGGCATGATCTCGGTTCATGCTCCCCCTCCGCCGTCAGACTGATTATCGCCCTCTGGACGCTCTGAGCGTTCTGTGAGCGGAGTGGAGAGCGATCTTTGTGATAGATGTGACGTCCCCTGTATCACAACGAGTTGACCCGAACTTTAATATGCTACAAGAGATGCAACAGAGGCTCTCTTCATTCATGCAGAGTTACCAAGCCACAGACAATAAAAGAGTAGCAGGCCTGGATCCTGAACGTCAGGAAGCTTCTCTTCTGGACGCCAAGCGGCGTAAGGCTGTTAGTCAAGAGGTTCTTGACGACGAAAGTCTTTGCATCTCCCCCGTTAAATGTCGTGATACTGTTTCTCATAAGGAAAGTGGACATAATCTTGATCCCGAACATCAGGCAACCAAACATGACGCCAGGCGTCAAGCAGCCAGACGTGACATTGAGAGTCAAGCGACCAAACATGACGTCGAGCGTCCAACAGAGCGAGGCACCGAGCGTCCTCCTAAACGTGGCATTGATTGTCCTACAGGACGTGATCTCGAACGTCCAGCAAAACGTGATGTCGAGTGTACAGCCATACGTGACGTCGAGCGTCCTACAGAGCGAGGCGCCGAGCATCCTACTAGACGTGGCGTTGAACGTCCTTTAGGACGTGATCTCGAGCGTCCAGCTAAGTGCGACGTCGAGTGTCCAAATAGACGTAACGCCAAGCGTCCTACAGAGCGAGGCGTCGAGCGTCCTACTTGACGTGACATACGTGATCTCGAGCGTCCAGCAAAACGTGACGTCGAGCGTCCAGCTAGACGTGGCTTCGAGCGTCCTACAAACCAGGACATCAAACGTCCAGCGTCCTACAGAGCGAGGCGTTGAGCGTCCTACTAGATGTGACGTTGTACGTCCTACAGCACGTGATCTCGAGTGTCCAGCAAAACGTGACGTCGAGCGTCCAGCTAGACGTGACGTCGAGCGTCCTACAAACCAGGACATTGAATGTCCAGCTAGACACGATGCCGAGCGTCCTCCAGGACGCGACGTCGAGTGGCAAGCAGCCAGACAGGACGTCGAGCGTCAAGCGTCAGACAGGACGCGACGTCAAGCGTTATACAGAACGTGACACCGAGCGTCGAACATCTTTTCATGTTGCCGGTTGTCAAGAAATGAGGCATGACTTTGAGGATGAGAGCCTCGGACTTCGTGATGACACTAGTCATTTCAGATGTCGTGATCAAGAACACTTTAGTTCCAATCGCTTTGATCACGAGCGTTTCACCGAGCGTCAAGCGTTAGATCAACAAGGCGACAGACATGATGATCCAGGGTCTCTTGACGCCAGAAGTCAGGACTTTCATGAATTGGATCCTATTAAGCACAACGTCGTTACTCCCGTCGGGGTTTTGTCAGAGGAAAACATCGACGATCACCTTTCCCCTGTTGAATTATTTGAGGAGTTATCAGAAGGAGAAGATTCTAAGTCGTTTCGTCCTTCAGTGGATCTTAAGAAACTCATGAGAGTTTTTAACGATGAGTTTCCTGAATCTTTTGTGCCCGTTGCTCCACGTTCGCCACCCTCAGAATTCACGCTTGGGAAGACGTCGAAGAAGTCTCTTTTTACCAAAATGGTGCTGTCACGGTCATCTAAAAGTGCTCTAAGGATGATGGGAGACTGGATGGAGTCCAAAAAGGACCAAGGAAAGGCGGCCTTCGCGTTTCCTCCGACTAGACTAGCATCTAGATCTAGTATCTGGTAGGAGACGGGAGAAATTCTCGGCTTGGGAGTTCCTGCCTCTGCCCAGGGAGATTTCTCAAGTCTAGTTGACTCTCCCCGTCGGTCGCCCATGAGGAAGACCAAGATTCTCTGGTCTACTTCGGAGTTAGATCATCTTCTCAAAGGTGTCTTTAGAGCCTTCGAGGTTTTCAATTTCCTCGCTTGGACTCTGGAAGCCTTGGGTAAGAAGGTTTCTGCCCTTAAAGAGGGTGACACTACTAGTTTAATCCACATCATGTCCTGTATGGATAAGGCGTTACGGGACGGATCTAATGAGTTGGCAGTGCTCTTTTCAGCAGGTAACCTTAAGAAAAGAGCTCAGATGTGTTCGTTTCTGTCTCTTGGGATTACTCCCTTTCAGAAATCGTAATTGTTATACAGTATGCTCCTCTGTCTTCCTCTTTTTTTCCACAAGAACTCATTAGAGAGATTTCGTTCGCATTAACTCAGAAGGCCACCCAAGATCTGGTCTCAAAGATAGCAAGAAAGGTCCTACCAACTTCCTTCTCTAGGCGCAAGCCAAAGGAAGAAACACCATTTCCTAAGTTTTCTCAGCCCTTTCAAGGGAAGACTTCCAGCAGGGGTAGCTCCAGGCCCGATGGAAGGAGAGTAAAGAGGAGAGGATTCAGAACTGGGCGAAGCAGAGTCTGACTGCTTTCGCCTTCAGGCAGTAGGAGCCAGACTACACAACTTCTGGCGAGCGTGGGAGGAGAGGGGAGCAGACCTTTGGTCAGTACAACTTCTGAAGGAGGGTTACAAAATCCCGTTTATAGGAAAACCTCCTTTGGATTTAGCTCCAGTAGATCTCTTTCCCAGATACAGAGAGGAGTCAAAGAGGCAAGCTTTACATCTTCAAGTGTGTCTCTTGTTGGAGAAGGGGGCCATAGAGAGGGTGCAGGACTTGCAATCACCAGGCTTTTATAACCGCCTGTTCCTGGTTCCCAAGAACTCGGGTGGATGGCGTCCAGTCTTGGACGTAAGTGCACTAAACACGTTTGTCCAGAAGATGAAGTTCTCTATGGAGACTTCAAAGTCAGTTCTTGCAGCAGTAAGAAAGGGCGACTGGATGATCTCATTAGACCTCCAGGACGCTTACTTTCACATCCCCATTCATCCGAGCTTCAAGCATTATCTGAGGTTTGTCTTCAAGGGGGAAGTGTTTCAATTTCAAGCTCTGTGTTTCGGCCTCAGCACCGCCCCTCAAATATTTATGAAACTAATGCTTAATGTAGCAAGAATACTCCACTCAAGAGGCATCAGAGCCTCCCTGTATCTCGACGATTGGCTTCTCAGAGCTCACTCATACGATCACTGCCTGGAGGATCTCCAGACAACTTTGAGACTAACAGAAGAATTGGGTCTTCTTGTCAACAAGGACAAGTCTCTTCTGACACCATCATAAGAGATACTTTATTTGGGGATGGTGATTCAGAGTTGGGTTTTTCGGGCTTTTCCGTCTCTCTTAAGGACGGAGCAAGCCACCTTGAAACTGCAATCTTTCCTAAAGAAGAAGAAGTGTTCTGCGAAGAAGTGGATGAGTCTGTTGGGAACCCTCTCCTCGTAACAGTTTCTCTCTCTAGGAAGGCTGAATCTTCGTCCTCTCCAATTCCACCTCAATCATCATTGGAATAAGGAGAAGGATCTAGAGACGATGTGCATTCCAATTACGGAATCCATAAGAAGTTGCCTTCAGTGGTGAAACGATCCAGACAGGTTCCAAGAAGGTTACCCCTTGGAACAGAAGAACCCAGACCTTGTGTTGTGTTCCGACGCCTCGGACTCGGGGTGGGGAGCAACACTGGGCAAGTTGGAAGTTTTGGGATTGTGGACAGAGGCTCAGAAGAACCTCCACATCAACCAAAAGGAACTGTTAGCGGTCCTGTTGGCCCTCAGAAGCTTCGAAGGGTCACTTTTTGACCAAAGTGGTGCAGGTCAATGCCGACAACACCACAGCATTGGCTTACATTGCCAAGCAAGGCGGAACCCACTCGATGTCCCTTTACGAAACTGCGAGGAATCTCCTCTTCTGGGCAAAGGAAAGGAATGTAATCCTGATTACAAGGTTCATTCAAGGGGAGAAGAATGTGATGACAGACAGCCTCAGCAGGAGAGGTCAAATTCTGTCCACAGAATGGACATTCCATCAAGAAGTCTGCAAGAATCTGTGGTGCCTTTGGGGTCGCCCGTGCATAGACCTATTCGCGACCTCAAAGACAAAGAGCCTAGAGACTTATTGCTCCCCAGTGCCAGATCTCGAAGCAGTCCACATAGATGCTTTCCTGTTAGATTGGACCAATCTGGACGTGTACGCTTTTCCACCGTTCAAGATCCTTTACAAAGTGTTACAAAAGTTTGTGTCACACGAAGGGACCAGAATGACTCGAGTGGCCCCCTTTTGGCCCTCTAGAGAATGGTTCACAGAGGTACGGGAATGGATGGCGGACACTCCAAGAAGCCTTCCATTAAGAGTAGATTTACTCAAACAACCCCACTTGGAAAGGTACCATCAAAGTCTGCAAAATCTTCAGCTAACTGCCTTCAGACTATCGAAAAACTCACAAGAGCTAGAGATTTTCGAAGGAGGCAGCTAGAGCTATTGCAAGAGCAAGAGAGACTTCGACCATCAGGGTTTATCAATCCAAGAGGGAGGTTTTTAGAGAATGGTGCAGAGTCTACTCTGTTTCCTCATCCAGTACCGCTGTAGCTCAGATTGCTGACTTCCTGTTATACCTTCGAAGGAAGCGCAATTTTTCATCCTTTACCATCAAAGGATACAGGAGTATGTTAACAACTGTATTCAGGCACAGAAACTTAGACCTTTTGAATGATAAAGGCCTACAGGAACTTCTAAAATCTTTTGATACATCAAAGCAACGGCACCAGGATTCACTAGCTTGGAATCTGGATATAGTCCTGAAGTTCCTTATGAGTGACAGGTTTGAGCCCTTGCATTCAATTTCCTTTAAGGACCTCACGATGAAGGCTCTGTTTTTGGTTAGTCTCGCAACAGCCAAAAGAGTTAGTGAAATCCATGCGTTTAGTAAAAAGGTTGGTTTTCGAGATAACAAGGCTATCTGCTGATTTCAGTTTGGCTTTCTCGCCAAGAATGAACGCCCTTCTCAACCTTGGCCCAAGGCTTTTGAGATTCTGAATCTTTCGGATGTGGTTAGCGAGGAGTTGGAGAGAGTCATATGCCCAGTAAGAGCTCTGAAGTTCTACCTGGGCAGAACGAAAGAGTTGCGAGGCAAGTCAGAAGCTCTGTGGTGCTCGGTCAAGAAGCCCTCGTTACAGATGTCAAAGAATGCCCTTTCATTCTTCTTCAGACTTTTAATAAGAGAGGCTCATGCACATTGCAGTGAGACAGACCTTAGACTTTTAAAGGTCAAGACACACGAAGTTAGAGCTGTAGCAATGTCAGTGGCCTTCAAACAGAATAGATCGTTGCAAAGCATTATGGACACAACCTTTTGGAGGAGTAAATCTGTGTTCGCGTCACACTATTTGAAAAGTGTCCAGACTCGTTATGAGGACTGCTACACTCTGGGACCATTCGAGGCAGCGAGTGCAGTGGTGGGGGAAGGATCCACCACTACATTCCCATAATCCTAATACCCTTTTCTTCTCTTGGAACTTTTATTTGTTTTTTATGGTTGTTTGTGGAGATTGCGACAGTCTTCCACAATCATTGATTTTAGTCAGGTGGTCAATTTTGCTCCTTGAGAGGTACTGTATATACTCGTGTAATGTTCGACTTCGTGTAATGTTCGACCCCCCTATTTTGCCCTCAAAATCATGAATTCATCATATACCTCATGTAATGTTCGAGTCTTGATTTTGGCAGTAGGCTAGAGGTCTTTTATCTCCAGCATACCATAATTACCAACAAAGTAAGGGTTATGCCTAAGTGCGACAAACAAATGTATAAAACAAATCGGAACAACACCTAAATACTAACATCTGTTTACAATAACAATTGCGTATTCAGCGTACATTTTCTAGCGAACACTTTAGTTGCAAACAGACGATTATCATCACCGCCTAATAGCTTTCAAAAACAAGCAAACACTACAAGTAGCAAACAAAATTAGTTCACCGTTTTGAGTAACAAATTACCATTACCGGTAATTGCAGGTAATTACGGTGATTATAATTACCCGTTATGCTAATTTTTTTTTTCCTCACAATATATATGAATGAAAATTTACTCATAACCCATCAAGATGTCTACCAAGAAATATAAAAAATTTACAGCAAAATTCAAGCTTCAAGTTATTGCAGCCGCTGTCCGCTGAAACAAATAACGTTCAAGCCGTAAAAATGTTTGGAGTTACCGAAACTAGCGTTCGAACTTGGAGAAAAAAATGTGGATTTAATTAAGAAAAATTTTTGCGGTTTATTATTAATGTCAATTAATATACCATACCAAGTAAAATAAAATGAGCATAATTTTTTCATTAACCATATCACGTTATAACATACACAACCCGACTGTTTGCTAACTTCATACTTGCTGCGTTATGGTAAAGTCATTACTCGTAGCGGAAAAAAGCTATTTATGATGGTTTAGGAAATAAAATCCATGCTAATAATATGCCTGGTGGTAAATGAACATGGTTAGTACTGTATATATAGGCCTAGCCTATGTTTACCTACCGGTAGGTAACCTTATATACGTGTAAGTATAGCCTACGATTACCTACCGGTAGGTAGCATAGCCTAGGGTAATGTTCGCGTAGGCCTAGCTTACGTTTACCTACCGGTAGGCCAGAAATTTTTACTTTTTCAAATATATATCTCGTGTAATGTTCGACCCTTACTTTTTTAACTGAAAAATAGGCCTTAAAAAATCGAACATTACACGAGTATATACGGTATGTACACCGGTTTGACAGCTCCTAGAGGTCTTCAGCTCCCTGGGAGAATAGCTGGATCTCATAAGGAAAGCGGACATAATGAGGCAGAGAATCATTGAAGTCAGCTTCCTTATCAGGTACGAACCCTTAAGCTTGTTTTATTAATTCTTAAGCAGAATTCCAACTATATTGGCTGTCTCTAACCCTCCACCAAAGGTGTTAATCAGCTATATATATAACTACCGGGTAAGTTATATGTTTAAAAATGGTATTTTCATTATAAAATAAATTTTTGAACATACTTACCCGATAGTTATATATAATTTAATTCCCACCCTCCTCCCCTCTAGAGACTAGAGGAATGGAAGATCTGAGGAATCATGGACTGGTTCCAGGTACCTCACTGGAGGGCGCGCAGTTGGTACACCTGGCTATCCAATCGGCGATTGGCGCGAGTTTTGAATTTTCTGCCGTGACGTCAGGGACGTAAGCTATATATATGACTACCGGGTAAGTATGTTCAAAAATTTATTTTATAATGAAAATACCATTTTTCTGTCTGCAGTATGATCTACACTGCAAATATACTGGCTACTGTATAGTCATATATTGTAGTTTTAGCCGGTATGTTACCGGCAAGGCTAGCACCTGGCGGTAAAGACGTCGGCTGGGATAGTGGCGGGTAGTATCACCTCGGCCGGCACCCGCCACCCGCCACCCAAATTAATCCTGCCGGCGGCTCGCCGGCTGCCGGCACACTGGTCCAGCCGGCGCCTTGCTGGCTGGGGTAGTGTCCAGCAGCATCAACCCGGCCGGCAGATCTGTCCTCTGGCAGTTCGTCGGCTGCCGGCATCTCACTGGCTGCTGGCACACTGGTCCAGCCAGCGCCTTGCGGCAGGGGTAGTGGCCGGTAGCCTGAACCTGGCCGGCAACTGCCAGCTAGGTTAGTACCCGGCGGCACTAGCCGAAAGAGAGAGAAAGCAAGGAGTGAAGGGTACCTTATTGAATGTGTATTAACAGTAAATAAGGGAGAAAGTACTCAGTCTTACTGCCTTCCTCCAGAATGAGGGTTCAAATGGAAGGGGAGAATGTATCATTCAGGCTTCCACCCAAGCACAAACCATTGCCGGTCTCTGCCGGCCACTGGTATGGGAATGGCAGTCCAAGAGAAGACTGAAGAACACACTATAGTAAAGGGGTCTCCTGCCGACAGCCGGCACAGCCTTTCCCGGAACCTTGTGTCCATAAGGGAGAGCTGAGCGACTAAGCCACTGCATGTAGGAGCCCCGGGTGGCCCCACAACCCGCCGGCAAGCGGTGAGATTGTAGGACGACGGCCAAAGGGTTGCGATGGCTAGGCCATCACTAAAGGACAGAGGAGGGAGGGAAAACGGTTCTGTATGAGGTGTGGAAGGAGCTGGCAAGGTTGCCGGTCCTTCCACACCCTAAAGAAACTCTGTTTCAGTATCGGCGCCTTCCTAGGCGGCAGGAGAATTCTATTCTCCAGCCTAGGGTCTGCCAATTCAGTTAAGGGGATGGTAGCAAACTTGCCACCTCCTCTCAACAGGGGAGAAACAGAGTTCCAGTGCCGGCTCCATCCCAGGCAGCAGAAGAATATCTATTCTTCAGCCTAGGGTGTGCGAGCACAGGACTAGTCTACTAGACCGCAGTGAGAAGGTGGCGGCATCATACAACCACTTCAGGTGCGGTCTAGGGAGGTCTAGCCTCCTATGCCGACAGCCTGGGCCGGCAGGGGAATGACTATTCACCCTGCCGGCAAAAGACTATACTGTATACAGTACTCTGAGGTTCTGACCGAAACCCAAAACTTCCTATCTGTGGCTAAGGGAAGAGACAGAAAACCCTAGCCTAGTCATACCTGAGTGTCTACTCAAGGCAAGGATAACTAGGGTTGTAGCCTAAGGCTACGCTCAGAGGGATTACCCTTAAATCTCCACTGGACACGAGAATTGGTTTATATAATAATTCTAGGAGATATCTATCTCCGCCTGAATTGATAAAACGATACACGAGGGTAACCGGAGAACATGTATGAAAGTATACTAGGCTAGTAGCCTAGTGGCAGGTGAGAATCGACTACCTTAATCCCCGAAACTCTCTCGTATATGATCTCAGAAGAGGAATATTTATATGCAATCAATGTATCTTACACGTATAAATTGCCTAAATAGCTTCATTTAATTGTAATTACACTAGGAATGTCTATTATAAATTATTTTGCATGAAAGTAAACTAAATCGCATAGGCTAGGAAGCCTAGCGTAAGCAAGGTTTGGTTACCTAAATCGCCGAAACTATCAAGAATACCATCGGCATAATATAATTAACTCCTAGCAATGAAGACTGAATAGCTTAGAGATATTCATGCTATTAATACTGGGAAAGTCGTTCGGCTAACTAAATAACTCTTGCGTAACGAACGACAGCGTCCATGATGCTTCCGGTTAGGCAAAAGCGCTCTCACTTAATTTAACGTTATTTCACTGTGAGACAAGAGCTAAAATTTATACAATGTAAAGATCAAATACTCTATTTTCCAGAGGCAGAAGAGGCTGGAGATTGCATGATAAATCCATAAAGTAGAGCGTACACAAAAGAGCAACAGGGAAAATCACCTAGCTGTAGCGCTATACTTATAGGAATAAAACATGGCGGTGACGTACAGCGCCATCTGGATACTCAAAGTAGTAACGGAGGAAGGGTACCTTGATAACGGCTCCCCTTCAATTTTTGCCACTTTCCCCCTCGAAGCGAAAACGCTATTTGGGGTGAAGATTGCTATGTGTCGTATCAAGATACTATGCGATATCCTTCAGAGAAATTTTAAGGAAATTTGCGCCAGGAGTTAGAATTTTGGAGACCTAAAGGTAAATTCTCTGGGAAGCTACTTATAGGAACCTTCCATCAGGACGTCATGGCCTGAGCCCAAAAAAATTAAATGAAAAATACTGTTAATGTTAGCATGTTACGCTAACATTTGATCTACATCACATGTTGGCAGTACTGGTTACCGTATTTTTTTTCATGAGACATAGCCTTTGCAATGGCGCCTCCAAAGTTTATCCAGTTATACTGTTTTGTCTTTTCCTCCGTTTATTATACATCCAAGAAGGTAATGTAGAGAGAAGAAAAGACTTGTTTTATGTTTATATCGTTTCCCCAGTATGTTTTCCCCACCCAAAACCCCGAGTTCCCACTGGGGGTCCTCCATTATCGTAGGATATAGATATATATATATTTCTGAAACTATTCATTTGCGACGGGAACGAGTGTCATTTTCGAAGAGAGCGTAATTTTTTCTATAAGAAAAAGTAGTTTTTTCCTAGGTTACATTGCCCCGTAATACAGTAAAATAATACCAGTTTGTTTTGCTGTAATTGCAGGCTATGTATGATTGCAAGCACTGTATACTGTACTGTATTATAAGTATATGTTGTGTACTTTAATTTAGAAATCTCGCTAAAAAAATATTTTTCAGGTAAATGATAATTAGACTAAGCAAAGTGTGGTATACTTGTGATCAAGCTACGTAAAGCATGACTTGTGAAGCTCTTAGTATTACAGTGTTTACATAGAAACTAAATGTTAGGTGATATTAGTCGAAGAGGTAATGCAGCTACCAAAGAATGGTTTGACTTAACTTTAGCAAAACTAACCCAACCAGCGTATTATGAGTTTACATCTATCAGTGACCTAAAGCGTCAGATGTCGAATCCTTGACCATGGTTAACATGGTGGTTTCGGAGGTCTCGTCTGCTGCCCTGCCTGCAGACCCTGTTGCTGGTTTTTCTGCATCTTCCACTGTCGCTGCCAAGGACTACGATTCTCTCTCTTACGAACATCCTTCTAGGGGGAGAGGAAAGTCCAAGGCATGTCTCTCCTGCGAGTGTTCCCCTCTCTTGTTTGTATGAAGGGCCAGTCATAGAAACTCCTCTTCGGAGGCCTGCTGATGGTCAGCTTGCTGATCCACTGGTTGCTGTGGGATGTCGTCATCATGGCCGGAGACCTCGCCATGCTCGTCCTCGTCCTCTGCTGCGCCTTCAGGGTGCCCTTTCACCTTTGGTGAAGAGACCTCTCTTCAGATCTTCTTCTCCGCAGCTTTCCTCATCGGAGGAACCTGCCTGGCATGCCTCTTCTGGTTACCAACCCTCACTCGCTTCTACTGATCCGTCTTTTATCCAAAGAACTTCGGTTTGTTCTTCGCCTGCAAGGGATCGTTCGGGGTCTCCTCTTGAGAATGTGCTTCCTTCCAAGGGTCACATTTCTCCTCTTGAGCATCCAGCAGCTGTTCACCGATCATCTGCGCTTTGTTCACCTGCTTGCCGAGCTCCTGTGTAATGTTCTCTGTCTCGTCAAGCTCCTGCTCAGGGTTTACCTGCTCATCAGGTTCGTTGTCCAGATGCCCGCTGACCTGTAGCTCATGAATCTACTTTCCAGCCGACAGCTCGAGAAACGCCTGCCCAGTCAACAGCTTGTGAATCGCCTGCTCAGTTGTCAACTCATAAGTCCCCTGCTCAACCCTTAACTCGTAAATAGCCTGCTCGCCAGGGTCGGGACCGTCCATCTGTTCATCGATCGCCTGTTCGACAGCATTCCCCCACGCGTCAAGCGCCTGCTTAACGTTCGCCTACTCATCAGGTTTCTTCACTTAGGCATGCGCTTTGTCAATCGCCTACTCGTTAATCGCCGACTCGCCTTACAACGGACAATTTCTTCCGTCTGTTGACCAGAGCATTTTTGAGGCTTGTGCTCAGTGTTCACCTGCTCGTCAGGTCTGTTGTCCAGACGCCCGCCGACCTGCAGCTCGTGAATTGCCAATCCAGCCGACAGCGCATGAATTGCCGGTTCTGCTGACAGCTTGTGAATCACCTGCTCAGTCGATGTTTCGTAAATTGCCTGCTCAATTGTTGACTCGTAAATTGCCTGCTCGCCAGCGTCAGGACCATCCATCTGTTCATCGATTGCCTGTTCGACAGGATTCGCCCATGCGTTAAGCGCCTGCCGAGTGTTCGCATACTAGTCAGGCCTCTTCACTAAGGCATTCGCCTCGTCAATCACCGACTCGCTGTACAACAGGCCAATTTCTTCTGGCTGTTGATCAAAGTGTTTCCCAGATTCTCATAAGCCCCGATCTCCCTCGTGTCGATTGCGTTGCTCCCTAATGATTTGTAAATTGCCGATGAGCGACCACCGACTTATCGTCGGACAGATGCGGTTGACCCTGCAATTTCGCAGCAATGCTCGTCAACGCGCCAACGCGCGCCTGCTCATCGACAGCCATCATCGGCACACCAGCATCCGGAATTACAACAGTGATCGGCAGGTTCTCCAATGCGCCAGTACCCAGCAAATCTTCAGCGTTCGCCAACGTGTCAGCAGCCATCAACCACTCAGCGTATGACCGCAAAGATGAGTAACCACCCTCAGCCAAGAGAGGATTCCTAGCCAACGTCATCCTCCCAATAGCAGAAAGGTAAAACCCTTTCCAAGTTTCCTCCACCAAGAGCCTTGGTTCTTGTTTCTAGAAAGGGTAAGGTTCCCTCAGACTTCACCGTCGCCCCATTCCTCTCCCTGCAAACGCATAACAGCGCGACCACCGAGGAAGGAGGAAGAGGGCAAGTTTCGGGTTTTTAGGATCCCAAAACTACTAGTACCGAGAAGGGAACCTTCATCATTACTTCCTAAGTCGTCTTCATCTGGGATGAAACTCCTCGATAGGACCCTGCAACCTCGTTCCCTTCAGGGGAGCTTTCGGACAGCGCATCCATTAGCAAAGAGCCGTGGTTCAGTGCCTTGGTCAGGGCCGTAACCCAGTCTTTCGGGGTTAGTATTTTTCTTTCTTCCCCTACGTAAGCTCCCGGGGTTTCTCTTGGGGATTCCACCTTCTCGACTGACTCGAGACAACAGACTACGGCTGCGTCTCCCCTGCAGATGAAGGGAGGAGTATCTGACGAGTTACCATCATCCAGGGTCAAGCTGACGCCAGTCAGAGCTTCAAGGTTAGAGGTCATCCCTGAGAAGCCATCTCCGCCTCTACCTATTGATGCCTCATCTTCCCATCTGGGTGGCACTCACAGGGAGGAGTCATTCACAGACTCTCCTTAACCATCCCTGATGGAAGAAGCTCTTGGAGAGGACTCCATCTCAGCTCTGAATCCTGTAGAGGTTTCTAGTCCTCTCCTCGCCAAGGTCATCACATCGAGACCAGTTTTGGAAACCTTTTTTCCTCCTAAGAGAGGGAGTCAAAGGATTCCAAGACAGCTCCAAAGTCCTTTTCCAGGACTTAGAGACCCGCAGAGGGGGTCAGGAGCCCAGTCAGCCATCCAAACATCGACTGTGGCCAACCCTAAGACGAGTTTCCGGCAGTGGATGATGACAACAACGCTGCCAGCCCAACATCAAACGGCAACCAGGGTCAGAACACGCCACTTGTCAGGTTCTGGCTTGCATGAGGGCCCTCAATGGGTTGTCAGACTCGGAGATGGCCCCTCAAGAAGGCAAGAATACGGCCCTGAACCGTGTCTTGGGCACCTAGAAACCTCCGAAGTCCAGTGCGGCTCTGCCCTGGTCCCAGGGGTTGAGGGGTGCTCGGCTTGAGGTTGCCTCCCCACTTACTGAGTTCTCTGTGTCGTACCAATCAGGACCGTCTGCCAAATTAATCCCACCTTCAGGTATCCACCAGAGCAGGTACTACGAGGTCCTGGATGAACCTTGCTTGACCCTACCTCTCCACTATTTTCTTGAGGATTTGACGAAGGGAGTCTCTCTAGAGAGGCTCTCCTCTTATCAGGCTGCGTTCTCGGCATTGGAGATCTTAAACTAAGAGAAGGTCGCGAAGTACGCCATGCAGGGTATTTTGTGGCTGGATCTTTGGTTAGGATCTGTGGGAATCCTGGTATAGACCTAAGATTTGTCTAAGGAAAGTACTGTACCAGGAAGGCATCCACACCATTGAGTTTCTGGCCCACCAGGTAGTGAACCTGTGGGCCAGTGCTATCTTGAAACAAGGGAATGCAGTAGCTGAGAGATTTCACCAACAGGTCTCTAAAGCCTAGGTCACTAGGCTTCAGAACTCCTCTCTAGAAGGTTCCTCACTTTTTGAGCCTAAGGACGTCGAGCAGGCTGCGAAGAGGTGGAGGAAGTCCAACCAGGACTCCCGCATCCATAGGGCCTTGACATCTCAGCCTTATAGACCATCATCTCCTCCGAAACCCGGCCAATCCAAACCGTCGACCAGTAAAACAGCAGCGAAAGACAAAGTGGTGTCTAAAAAGCCAGGAATTAAGTCCACTGGTGGAGGAAAAATCAGAGAGGAGGCGCCAGAAGTCGCAAACGCTAGGGTAGGCGGTCCCCCTGCTTGTCCACCAGTGGCGGGATGCCTACAAAGCTGCTGGTTCAGGTGAATGCAGCTGGGGCCGAACCTTGGATGGCCGAGGTGAGTCATTCTGGGTATCGCGGCCCTTTGTGATGGGATCAGCAAAGGGGCAGGCCCTTCAGGGCAAAGTCCAGACCATGTTGGAGAAGGGCGCTCTCCAGGAGGTCCTCGACGGGTTCCCAGGCTTCTCAGTCCTCCGAAGTCCAGTGCGGCTCTGCCCTGGTCCCAGGGGTTGAGGGGTGCTCGGCTTGAGGTTGCCTCCCCACTTACTGAGTTCTCTGTGTCGTACCAATCAGGACCGTCTGCCAAATTAATCCCACCTTCAGGTATCCACCAGAGCAGGTACTACGAGGTCCTGGATGAACCTTGCTTGACCCTACCTCTCCACTATTTTCTTGAGGATTTGACGAAGGGAGTCTCTCTAGAGAGGCTCTCCTCTTATCAGGCTGCGTTCTCGGCATTGGAGATCTTAAACTAAGAGAAGGTCGCGAAGTACGCCATGCAGGGTATTTTGTGGCTGGATCTTTGGTTAGGATCTGTGGGAATCCTGGTATAGACCTAAGATTTGTCTAAGGAAAGTACTGTACCAGGAAGGCATCCACACCATTGAGTTTCTGGCCCACCAGGTAGTGAACCTGTGGGCCAGTGCTATCTTGAAACAAGGGAATGCAGTAGCTGAGAGATTTCACCAACAGGTCTCTAAAGCCTAGGTCACTAGGCTTCAGAACTCCTCTCTTGAAGGTTCCTCACTTTTTGAGCCTAAGGACGTCGAGCAGGCTGCGAAGAGGTGGAGGAAGTCCAACCAGGACTCCCGCATCCATAGGGCCTTGACATCTCAGCCTTATAGACCATCATCTCCTCCGAAACCCGGCCAATCCAAACCGTCGACCAGTAAAACAGCAGCGAAAGACAAAGTGGTGTCTAAAAAGCCAGGAATTAAGTCCACTGGTGGAGGAAAAATCAGAGAGGAGGCGCCAGAAGTCGCAAACGCTAGGGTAGGCGGTCCCCCTGCTTGTCCACCAGTGGCGGGATGCCTACAAAGCTGCTGGTTCAGGTGAATGCAGCTGGGGCCGAACCTTGGATGGCCGAGGTGAGTCATTCTGGGTATCGCGGCCCTTTGTGATGGGATCAGCAAAGGGGCAGGCCCTTCAGGGCAAAGTCCAGACCATGTTGGAGAAGGGCGCTCTCCAGGAGGTCCTCGACGGATTCCCAGGCTTCTCAGTCGACTCTTTCTTGTGAAAAGGCGTCTGGAAGCTGGAGCCAGTTGTCGACCTCTTGGCTCTGAGCAAGTTTATCAAACAGACTTCGTTCAGCATGTAGATGGCAGACACGGTCAGACAAGCAGTAAGGTCATAGGACTTCATGTGTACATTTGATCTAAGGTACGCATACTTCAAGATCCGTGTGAACCCGTCTTCAAGGAAGTATCTAAGGTTCAACATTGACAACAAAATATATCAGTTCAAGGTAATGTGTTTCGGTTTTTCCACGGCAGCTCAGGTCTTCACAAGATTGTTCGCTCTCGTGTCATCTTGGGCCCACATAATTGGCATCCATCTTCTTCGTTATCTGGACGACTGGCTGATCTTAGCAGACTCGATGGCAACCCTTCTTCAGCACCGAGAAAAACTTCTGAGGCTTTGCCAAGATCTGGGGATTAGGGTAAAACTCATGAAGTCATCCTTGCTTTCCACTCAAAGACTGGTATACCTGAGCATGATTCTAGACACCAAACTGCACAAAGCTTTCCCATCAGACTTCAGGGTAGCGAGGCTGAGGAAGGTCGCGAGACCTTTTCTTAGACGAAAAGAACTCCCATCCCAGAAGTGGCTATGTCTTTTCGGACACCTATCATCCTTGGCTCGTCTGGTTTTCAACGGCCGCCTCAGGGTACGATCCCTCTAGTGGGGACTGAAGTCCAATTGGAATCAGGCCTTTGATTCCCATTGGACCAGAGGAAAGGACGGACCTCGGATGGTGGCTGGCTAATGAGAATCTGCTGAATGGTGTCGATCTTCTTGTCCTTCCTCCTGATTTGATGGTGTTTTTGGACGCATTAAAAGAAGGGTGAGGACCCCTCATGTTGCACCACACGGCTTCAGGTCTTTGGTCAGAGTCCGAAAAGTACCTTTACATAAATTTCTTAGAGATGAAGGCTGTACAGTATATCTGGCCCTTCAAGAGTTCCACCAGTTCCTGGCAGGTCACTCAGTGGTGGTGATGAGCGACAACACAACTGTAGTGGCTTATATTAAAAAGCCAATTTGTACTTTTTTGTAGCCCTTATCCCATCTAGCAGTAGAGATACTATGATAGGTGGAAGTCCACTCAGTCTGACTCTCAGCGCGCTTTATTCTCGGCAAGAGGAATGTGCTTGCCGACAATCTGAGCAGAGCATCTTAGACAGTGGGTTCCGAATGGTCTTTGGATCATCTAATTGCCTAGAATGTCTGGACTTTGTTGAGTTCGCCGACTGTGTACCTGTTCGCAACAGCCCTTGAACTTCAGACTCCCGCTGTACCGCTCCCCAGTCCCAGGCACTAAGGCTCTCTGATAAGATGTCCCAACAAGAGTGGGACAACATCAATGATCACGCATTCCCACCATTCGGTCTGATGAGAAAAGTTCTCAACAAGGCCAGAACATCAATCAATCTTTCAATGACCCTCATAGCTCCGCTATGGCATCACGCAGAATGGTTCCCAGATCTTCTGTAGCTCCTGTCGGAGCCTCCGAGAAAACTTCCTCCATGACATGATTTACTCTGACAACCACATGCCAACATTTTCCACCAGAGAGTAGCTTGTTTATGTCTTCATGCCTGGAGGTTATCCAGCATCCACTCACTCAGAGAAGATTTTTGCAACAAGTTGCGAAGAGGACGTCTGGATATCTGCAAAAATCATCGGCTTCAGTCTACCAGGCAAAGTGGAACATCATCTGTGGTTAGTGTCGTGGAAGGGATATCTCTCCACTTGATGCCACTATTCCAGCAATAGTGGAGTTCCTCGTTTATTTGCGGGAAGAAATGCACCTTTTGGTTTACGCGGTTAAAGGCTATTGCTCAGCTCTGAGTCTCGCCTTTAAACTGAAAGGAATGGACATTTCCTCATCGCTAGAACTTTCCCTCCTCATATGGAATTACGAACTTACTTGTCCTCAGTCAGAAGTGACACCTCCCCTTTGGAACGTTGTTCAGGTTCTTCGGTCCTTTACACCATGCAATAGATCTCCACTGAACTTGGAAGACGTTGTTCCTTCTTGCCTTGGACTCTGCCAAATGAGTTAGCGAACCTCATGGTCTCTCATATGATGTTTCCCATACAAGGGGATGGGGAGAGGTGAGCTTCAGCTTCATCCCTGAGTTTGTTGCCAAGCCTCAGAATCCGGGGGTTTCGGATCATAGATTTGACTCCTTTCGGTTAACGAGTCTCCGCTATGTAACCGATGACCCAGATAGTCTGTTACTATGCCCAGTAAGATGTTTAAGGCGCTACCTCAAGAGAACGGCAGCGGTTTGGCCCAGAGTGCCCTCACTTTCTCAGCACGGGCAGAAACAAAGGGAAGATCGCGAAAAACAGCATCTCTGTGTGGATTCTAAGGATTATTGACCATGCTCTGATTCCTGATCCTCCTCCAACATGTCAAGCCAGAGCTCATGTCAAGAGCATAGCTATGTCCCCGGCATTCAAAAGAAACTACTTTGTGACGCAGGTGTTGCAAGCGGGTGTGTCAAAACGTCGGACAATTTTCACCGCCCACTATCTGCATGATGTGACCCACACGAACCTCGATACTTTTTCTGTTGGACCTGTGGTGGGTGCACAACAGCTGGTATAGTACCTCAAGCTCCTTATTGGACAAGTAGCAGATGGTTGAGGGCATTGGTCATCCAGTTTCAGTCTGAATGAATAAAACAATGTCTGGCTCTTTTCCTTTCTTCATCCTCCCCCCTCTTTTTGGGATTTCAGCATCCTAGGTCCTCTGCACAAGCTGACCTCAAACCTCTGCAGGTAAACCATTGCTGCCTTGTGTAACCTAGTATTGTTCCAATACTGTTGCATCTCCATACCCTGGTGAGGTGGTATTGGGAATGTCTTGGTCAACTGGTTATTTCCTACAAGACTCTGAATAACTTATACCTTGATAGTCACATTGCTAGTAACTCAGCACACAGCTTGTGTAGGCTGCACACCATGCTTTGCTGGTTTAGAGAGGTGTTAGGTTCTCCTTATTTGTATAATAACCTGCACAATACGGAGAACCATGGGTAAAGCCAAAAGCCAGATTAGGAGGGACATCCACCCTCCTAATGGGTGAGTCACCCCTGTAAATAGCGTTGGTTTGTATTCCAGTTATGAAACAAATGACAAATTTGGAAGTAAATTGTATTTTTAAATATTAAACTTAGCCGGTGAATATATAATAGCTGACGTCTCCGACGGCTCGACAGATTCCAAAAACCCGCGAGCGATCGCCATGAAGGTTGCGGGTGTGCCCACCAGCGCCGACTATCGGCCAGATACCGCATATACTTGTCAATCTCTCCAGTTCTTCTCTGTCGGTCTTGTCGACAAGTTGGTTCCGCTCGCTTTAGACCTCGAGTTTTCGACCGAATTGGTGAAGTACTTTATTTTGGTTGTTTATTGGCTTTCGCTGTGTTGGTGTGTTTCTTCAATTAAACTCTTGAAACCCTTTTTTGGCTGGTGTTTATTGTTGATGAATTTGGTTTTGACTTGGATTTTCTCTGATTGTTCAAAATGGCTGACCCTTCTCCTGTATATCGCAAGTGTGCGAGGGATTGTAACAAACGTCTTCCCAAGGCCTCTATCGACCCTCATACTGTTTGTTCTAATTGCCGGGGTAAATCCTGCCAATTAGGAGATCGGTGTGAGGAGTGCGTGGTCTTGTCGAAATTCGAATGGCTTGAGTATGAAAAATATACTCGTAAGCTTGAGAGAGATAGGGTGAGGAGAAGCTCCTCTAGATCTTTGGAATTTTCCTCCTCCCATGCCCCTGAACCTAATCCTTCCCCTGTAGTAGTTGTTCCTGAACCCCCTACTAGCACTCATGAACCGTCCATGCGGGATATGTTTTTAGCGATTCAAGCTTTAGGCGAAAAAGTTGAGTCCTTAGCATCGGACAGAAACCAACTTATGTCAGATGTTAAGTTGTTGAAGTGTCAGAGTGGTAAAACAGAAAATCTAAGTGATAAAGTGATAAGTGCGCAAAATGTGTGTTGACTTTAGAAAGGTGTCTTCTGCTTATTCACTTGAAAGGAGTTTCCTTATAGTGTGTCTGAAATAGCACTACCATTTTCTTTTATAACTCATGTTCCAATGTTTTTTTGTTAGTTTTCTTGGTTATATATTTGATTATGTTTCTCTTACTTGAAGTGTATATTGAAGTACAATTAATTTAGTATTTGATATTTACAAGTCATCATTTTTCAATATCAAACTTACCCGATGATCATATAGCTGCATCCCTGCTGCCCGACAGAAAAAACCTACGGGCGGAATACGCCAGCGATCGCTATACAGGTGGGGGTGTACATCAACAGCGCCATCTGTCAAGTAGGTACTCAAGTACTCGATGTCAACAAAGAACCAATTTTCCCTCTGTCGTGCCACAGGCAAGACCTACTAAATACGCCGTCCCTAACTGGATTTGTTTTCACAACGATTTGGTGAAGTACACTATTCCAGTTTTGAGCTTTCGCTATGCAGGGGTTTTATCTTCATTTCAAAACTTGAACTCGTTTTGGATAGATTTAATTATGGTGACGAAGAGAGTATGGACTCTCTTTCACTTTTAAATGGCCGACCCTTCCCTTAGACGGAAGTGTTGGTGACGAAGAGAGTATGGACTCTCTTTCACTTTTAAATGGCCGACCCTTCCCTTAGCGGAAGTGTGTTTAGATTTTTGGTAATTTTGCTTAACAAGTTATAGTTCTATTTATTTTATATCTCTCCGCCTTTATAGGCCTCTTCGATTAACTTTCCATTTATTATAAACTTATAAAAATTAATTTTTATGTTTGTTTATATGCGACCTTTCCTAATAGTAGGCGGTCCTTACTTGGAACCGAAGTTAATTAACATTGAGCCCGTCATACTTTTTTAATTTTAATGTTTTATGAAAGAATTTCTTTGATAGTCTCGTACTGTTTTCAAAGATGAACTAACGTTTAGTTTAGTCTCCGCAGTTGTTGACGTTCAGAACGTTCAACATGCGCTCTATCGTTACGATAGAGAGAGAGTATTTCACGGTTTCACGTTGCAGTAAGAGTAAACCGATTCTAGCGTTTCGTTCATTCTTTCTTAGCTTAAATGGTTTAAATTCTAAATAAAGGAACTTTTTATTTGGGAAACCTTTCAGTTTTTTCCTTTAGCAATAATATGTTTTAACGATATATAATTGGGCTCTTCTCTCAGGTTCTAAGTCAAGAGAGAAGAGAGAGAGAGATAGAGACGGAGGGAGAGAGAGGAGAATAAACGTTTCGTTCAAGCGGGTAACGTTCTCGTTTTTTACTCTTCTCCCTAGTCGCTGTAGGGGAAAAAGGTAAAACGTTTCTAGAGTTTTATTCTTGTTCCCAGGCTTTATGCGGTGAGAGATTTTAAACGTAGTTTATTTGATCTAGTGTTTAGTCTCTTTTCCAGCCACTGAATTCTTTATCTTTAATTATGTTTTTCTGTTGCATTTTAAACTGTTTTTGCAATTACTACCTTTTAATGAAGGATAGGATTGCGTGTTTCAGGTAGAAATCAGTTAAAGTTTCGATTTCAGTGAAATAAGTGCAAACAGAAAATCAAAAGTGATAAAGTGATATGCGCAAAGTGTTACAGTGTTGCGTTCGAGGGTTCGTCTGTTCGTGCCAGTTGTTCACCTAGTCCGGGACCTCTTACAAGCTCCCAAGCCCAGGGGAGAAGTAATGTCGAACGACTTATGGGTTCCACAGGCCTTGATCGACGAACAGACGTTTCCCTCCGTGGTTTCGGGTGTATCTACACACGTTGCCGACGTGATCGCCCCACCCACACAAAGACGAGAGAGCCCATTTATTCCTCGTCTGCGGAAGAGGTTTCTCGTAGAAACCATGGACCAAATCTTGCAGCTTTTTAAGTGCAAGTCGGTCCCTTCCGCGCAAGTCCAACGGCCTAGGTGTAGCCACTGGGTCAGTTCGGACTCGCTGCAGTCATCCGACGACTGCACACCTCCCAAGAGAGGCAAGGTGGTACCGCAACAGGCAGTAACTCCGTCTGTTGCCGCACCAGCTGTTTTAGACCCTCAGTCACAACGGACAGTAGCTCCGTTTGTTGCCGTCTTTTGTAGACCCTAGTGGTCTTTACTGCAGTCTATGCAGACTCAGTTAGCTGCGGTTATGCAGGAGTTTCGTGCGGAGAAGGTTTACACTGCTCTCGTTAGCCTACAACCTGCCACGGTTGTGCGCCCAGCTCACGCTGAGGCTGCCTGCTCCCTCACTCCGGCTGCGGAGAGCTCCACCTCCGATGCGCGATCGACCCTGCCAGACGCATGTTAACGTTAGCCGACGTGCGGCTCCCTCCGTTAACATGCGTGAGCTACCGCATCAGCAGTGGGAAGGTGGAGTCAAGCTGCCGTGTTTTGACGCGATGCGTTAGTTTCCGCAACCCACGGCAGTCCCCACCACGCACCACCACTCCGCTTTGGTTGTTGCCTGCTCCCACACTCCGACTGCGGAGAAGGTTGACGATGCACCCGTTGGCCTACAGCCTGCCATGGTTGTGCGCCCAGCATGGCTGCCTGCTCCCACACTCTTGTTGTGAGAGCTCCTCCACCCATGCGCAGTCGACCCTGCCAGACGCATGCTGACTCCCACAGACACACGGAGCTCTCCGTTGCCGTGCGTGAGCTACCACAAGCTGCCGTGTTTTGACACGGTGTGTCAGCCTCCGCAACCCACTGTGGTTACCGCCACTCGCCCGCAGCAGACTAGTCAGTCAGGAGTTGAGGCTTCCCCACACAGCTTTGGTTGTTGCCAGCTCACAGACTGTCAAGCAGTTACATGACGTTGCCTTCTGGTCTGCTACTATGCACCAGTGCTGTATGTCCTCACGCACCTGTTGTGGTTGACAGTTCAGTTTTTGACAGTTCACAGACTGTCAAGCAGTTACATAACGTTGCCTTCTGGTCTGCTGCTTATGCACCAGTGAAACCCTCACTGAGATAATCTAGCTTTTCTCGGACATGGTTCCTGTAGATGAGAAAGTGCTGTTCTCCCTCCTTCTGATATTCCCTTGAGGACTCTGTCATTTGGAGAGGAGCCTTAAGCTGCTTAGCCTCCTATGGACTTTAATTAAAGCATAACATGCTTCCAGGGATGGTAAATGGTTCCGCTTCAGTCGCTAATCCCGTCTGTTGCCACACCTGCTCCCATAGACCCTAATGGGCTTTGTTGCAAGACATGCAGTCCAAGCTTAGTCCTTGATAGAGGATTTTTTACGGAGAAGAACCTTCTAGCCAACAACCTTCCTACCGGTTGGTTGTACGCCCTGTTGACGCTGAGGTATCCTACTCACGTCCGCCAGTTGAGATGGTTCCTCCACCGGTGCGACCCAGTGTGGGTTGCCAGTCGCACGTTGACGTTAAGCGACTCTCGGAGGTGGTTGTGGACGTTCAGTGTGTCACTAGGAAGACGTTCAACAACCAGCAGAGGTGACTTGTTGTGACGCAGTGCGGCAACCTCAGCAACCCGGTAGGGGGTTGTCTGCACAACCCAGACAGTCTAGACAGTTTCGGGTTGTCGCTGTACTTCCTCGCGTCCCCATGGTTGACAGTTCACAGACTGTGCAGCAGTACCATGATCTTGTGTCCGGCTCCGTCACGCATCCACCAGTGCGACCGGATTCAGCGAGTCAGACGTTGCCCACTCCGTTGCCGTTTCCTCATCAGTTTCGGATGAGGAACCCTCTGATGAGGACATGGCTGAACAAGACGATCAACCCCCAGCCCTGCTATCCATCCAGAAGATGCTGAAGAAGGAACACGGCCCTGTCAGGCTGTGGATGAGTCTGGTTAGGACACTGTCATCCGTGGTTCAATTGGTGTCACTTGGAAGACTACACCTCCGTCCTCTTCGGTATCATCTAGCTCTTCACTGGAAAAGGACAAGACGCTAGAAGCGGTCTCGATCCCGGTTTCCGGAAAGATAAGTCTGGTCTGACTTGATGAAAGGACTTTATCAACCTTTGAAAGGGTCTTCCCCTGACTGTTCAGACTCCCAACCACGTTCTCTTCTCAGACGCATCGGACGTAGGCTGGGGTGCGACCTTAGGCGGTAGGGAATGCTCGGGATTATGGAACTCGAGTCAAAGGACAATGCATTTCAACTGCAAGAAGCTTCTGGCAGTACGTCTGACCTGGAAAAGCTTCAGGTCTCTCCTTCAAGGCAAAGTGGTGGTGGTGAACACGGTCAACTCCCTGCTTTGATGTACATCTCCTAGCAAGGAGGGACCTACTCTCTGACATGGTACGAGTTCGCAAGTGACCTCCTCTCCTGTTCAACAGGTCTAGACTTTTCACTAGTTACGAGTTTCATCCAAGGCAACTTGAATGTCTTAGCAGATTGTCTCAGTAGGAAGGGACAATAATTCCAACATATTGGACCCTCCACAAGGATGTATGCAAGAGACTTTGGGTCACCTGGGGCCAGCCAACCATAGATCTCTTCGCAACCTCGATGTCCAAGAGGCTCTCAATACTTTGCTCACCTATCCCGGACCCAGCAGTAGTTCTTATAGATGCCTTTCTACTAGATTGGTCTCATCTAGATCTATATGCATTCCCTCCGTTCTAGATTGTCAACAAGGTACTGCAGAAGTTCGCCTCTCACGAAGGGACAAAGTTGACGCTAATTGCTTCCCTCTGGCCCGCGAGAGAATAACTTACCGAGGTACTTCGATGGCTAGTAGACGTTCCCAGAACACTTCCCCTAAGGGTGGACCTGCTACGTCTGCCACGCGTAAAGAAGGTACTCCAAGGCCTCCACGCTCTTCGTCTGACTGCCTTCAGAATATCGAAAGACTCTCGAGAACTAGAGGTTTTTCGAAGGAGGCAACCAGAGCGATTGCTAGAGCAAGGAGAACATCCACCCTTAGAGTCTACCAATCGAAGTAGGAAATCTTCCGAGACTGGTGCAAGTCAGTATCCGTATCCTCGACCAGTACCTCTGTAACTCAAATAGCTGACTTCCTCTTATATCTGAGGAAAGAGCGATCTCTTTCAGCTCCCACTATCAAGGGTTACAGAAGCATGTTGGCATCAGTCTTCCGTCACAGAGGCTTAGATCTTTCCAACAATAAAGATCTACAGGACCTCCTTAAGTCTTTTGAGACCACGAAGGAGCGTCGTTTGGTTACACCTGGTTGGAATTTAGACGTGGTTCTAAGATTCCTTATGTCAGACAGGTTCGAACCACTTCAATCAGCCTCCCTGAAAGATCTCACCTTTAAGACTCTTTTCCTGATATGCTTAACCACAGCTAAAAGAGTCAGTGAGATTCATGCCTTCAGCAAGAACATCGGATTCTCATCCGAAACGGCTACATGTTCTACATCTTGGTTTTCTAGCCAAACACGAGCTGCCTTCTCGGCCTTGACCAATATCGTTCGATATTCCAAACTTATCGTATGGTTGGAAATGAACTAGAAAGAGTATTATGTCCTGTAAGAGCTCTTAAGTTCTATTTTAAAACCTTTACGAGGCCCGTCTGAAGCTTTATGGTGTTCAGTTAAGAATCCATCTTTGCCTATGTCAGAGAATTCTTTATCCTATTTTATCAGACTGTTAATACGAGAAGCTCATTCCCTTCTGAATGAGGAAGACCAAGCTTGGCTGAAGGTAAGGACACACGAAGTTAGAGCTGTCACAACTTCCGTGGCCTTTAAACAAAATAGATCTCTGCAAAATATATTCGACGCAACCTATCGGTAAAGCAAATCAGTGTTCGCGTCTTTTATCTTAAGAATGTCCAGTCTCTTTACGAGAACTGCTACACTCTGGGACCATTCGTAGCAACGAGTGCAGTAGTGGTGGGGGCTCCACCACTACAATTCCCTAATTCCAGAACCTTTTTAATCTTTCTCTTGAAATATTTTTGGGTTGTCCGGAAGGCTAAGAAGCCTTTCGCATCCTACTTGATTTGGCGGGTGGTCAAAATCATTTCTTGAGAAGCGCCTAGATTAGAGGTTTTGATGAGGACCTTTAGTATGGGTTGCAACCCTTCATACTTCAGCTCCTAGGAGTCGCTCAGCATCCTATGAGGATCGCGAGGCTCAGTAAGGAAGACGTACTTAAAAAGGCAGAGTAATTGTTCAAGTCGTCTTCCTTACCAGGTACTTATTTATTTTATGCTTGTTATTTTGAATAACTGCTAAAATGAAATACGGAATACTTAGCTCATAATGTCAACTTGTAATGCTGGTCTCTACCCACCCCCCTGGGTGTGAATCAGCTATATGATCATCGGATAAGTTTGATATTGAAAAATGTTATTTTCCTTAGTAAAATAAATTTTTGAATATACTTACCCGATGATCATAAATTAAAGGACCCACCCTTCCTCCCCAATAGAGAACCAGTGGGACAGAGGAGAAAATTGGTTCTTTGTTGACATCGAGTACTTGAGTACCTACTTGACAGATGGCGCTGTTGATGTACACCCCCACCTGTATAGCGATCGCTGGCGTATTCCGCCCGTAGGTTTTTTCTGTCGGGCAGCAGGGATGCAGCTATATGATCATCGGGTAAGTATATTCAAAAATTTATTTTACTAAGGAAAATAACATATTTATGAGTGTGAATTTTATAACTATTTTTGCTTAATGTAAATCTCATTATATTTACTTAAGAGTTTAGTTGTTCTAATAAAATCAGAGGTTTTAAGAAAAACATGGTGTTTACTTCTAGCCCCAGGGCTCTCCTTTTTCCATACCTTCCTGTACGATGTGGGCTTAAATAATCCCCCACATTTTGGTGCCCAGACCCGGGAACACTCCCTCTAAGAAAATAAGTAAGTTGTGCAGTGAAGATAATGGAGAAGTTAAAGAAGACTAGGACTACATGTAGAGGGTGGGTGACAAGAGCTTCCAAGGCACTGAGTGACCTTTTGGAGTCTTCCACCACAACTATTAGTCAATTTGAGTATGCTATCAAGGAATACAACCAGAGACTAGCTAAGTTGGATGAAGTCCAAGAAGCAATAGAAATTGAGGTAGCTGAAGAAGAACTAGAACAACTTTTGGATGAAGCCCATGAGTTTAGAACAGTAAGTGTGCAGCCTAGGATACAAGCTGAAGACCAGATAAGGAAGTTAGCAGCAGCAGCGTGTCCTGGTTCTAAAGCTGGCAGTATAAGTGGACAGTCTTCATCTCGAGAGTCAGATATCACCAATGTCAAGTTACCCAAGCTGGAGCTACCGAAGTTTAGTGGTGAAGTGACCCAATGGCAGTCCTTCTGGGATCAATATAATTCCCACATCGATGCAACAGACCTTCCAGTGATCAGTAAGTTCACTTATTTGCTGTCTTTGCTGGAGGGAGATGCCAGGAATGTAGTGAAGGGACTAGCTCATACCAGTGCTAATTACCAGGTTGCCTGCAAACTACTGAAGGAACGCTACTACAAGCCAGAAAGGATTATTTTTGCTCATGTTCAGGCATTGTTAAATGGTGAGGTCAACATTAATGTCAGTGGACCCAAAGGTGTGGCACAGCTGTGGAAATTACGAGATGACATTCTAATTCACATCCGCAGTTTGGAGGCGCTAGGCATCACAGGAAAACAATGTGAAGTGTTTCTTACACCTATCATCCTCTCCCGTTTGCCAAGTGAACTGCGGCTAGAGTGGGCCAGGGATGGTGATGGACATGAGAGTGATTTAGATTGGTTATTGACATTCTTAGACAAGGAAATTTCAAGATTAGAAAGGTCTGAAGCCTTTAAGGGAAAGAGTAGTATTGAAGTAAAGAAAATTGAAAATAAGAGTTCTAAAGACAAGGTGTATTCAGCCGCAGCCCTTCATGCTTCGTCCAAGCAAGAAAACACAATGTGCAGTTTCTGTGCCAAGAAACACAAATCAGAAAACTGTTATGGTGTGCTAGAATTGAGTGGAAAGGAGCGAGGTGAAAAAATAAGAAGTTTAGGCCTATGTTTCAAGTGTTTGAAGAGTGGACACATGTCAAGAGACTGTAAAGCTCGTACAAGGTGTACAAAGTGTAACGGTGCCCATTCTACCTTAATGTGTGGCGTTAGGCTGGAAATGAACCTTAAGAAGGAGGAAAGTGAAGCAAAGGAAGGTGCTATTGGCAGTGACAAGCCTGGCGATGTGGCACTTCTAACAGGGCAAGGTGGTAACTGTGCCATTTTACAAACTGCCAAAGTTCAGGTGAGTGGTAGTGATGGTACTGTTGTCACTGCTCAGGTAATGTTTGATAATGGTGCAGACAGGTCTTATATTAGTAGCAAATTTGTGAAGAAGTGTAAACCACAATGGATCACTAGTGCACCTATGCCATACTCTAGTTTTGGTGGTCATAGTAGTGGAAAAAATGAACACAGAAATGTTTACGAGTTAAAGTTGTGGGACTCTGACAAGAAGGTGGTACGTATTATTGCTGCGGAGATTCCCAGAATATGTCAACCCTTGGTTAGGCCTATTGTACCAGATTCAGTGCTTAACTCTTTCTCTCATGTTGTATTAGCTGATGATTACCACCATGATTCTCCCATTGAGATTGATATACTGATTGGTCTAGATTTCTACTGGACACTGATTTCTCCTGTAGATGCCTTCCAAATTAACCATGTCGTAGCCATGAAGTCTCTCTTTGGTTATGTCTTGAGTGGCAGGCTGTATAAAACCAATGACTCTTGTACCTACTCTGTACCACAATTATTGTGTATCTCCTCTGTTTCAGATTCAGATTTGTGTAAGTTTTGGAATTTGGAAACTGTAGGGGTTAAGCCTAGGGAACTTGTTGAAAGTTATAGTGAAACCAAAGTTTTCAAAGAATTTGAGAGTACTGTGAAGTTTGTGAATGGTCGCTATGAGGTTGCACTGCCATGGAAAGATGATTCTGCTAAGGAAAGGCTTTTAAATAATGTCATAGCCCATAAAAGGTTAGGTAGGCTAATGGTTAAGTTAGAACACGATAAGGAGCTTAAGAAAGAATATCAAAAAGTGTTTGATAGTTATGAGTCTGATCACATAATAGAAGAGGTACCAAGGGAGGAAATTTCAGGTGTGAATCCTGTGTACTATATGCCTCATCGTCCAGTAGTTAAGTTAAGTAGTTCAAGTACTAAGATAAGACCTGTGTTTGATGCCTCTGCCTCTTGTTACAATGGTGTATCATTGAATGACTGTTTGTCCTCAGGCCCATCACTCAACCCTGACTTGGTTGAGGTGCTCATTCGTTTTCGTCGTTGGCCCATTGCTGTTACAGCTGATATAAGAAAGGCCTTTTTGCAAATTAGTGTACAAGAGAAAGACAGAGATGTTCATAGATTTTTGTGGCCAAGAGATGATGGTACAATACGGCACATGAGATTCACACGTGTACCCTTTGGTAACACAGCGAGCCCATTTCTGTTAAATGCCACAATCAAACATCATTTGGATAAGTATCCCCCAACTAGTGTAGTGCAAGATTTGAAGGCTAACATGTATACAGACAATTGGTTGAGTGGTGCGGATTCTGCTGTAGAAGCAGCTGATAAATTTTGTGAAGCCCGTAGCATTTTAGCTGATGCTAGTATGGACCTTACAAAACTTGTATCAAATAGTTTGCTAATTACTTCTCAGTTATGTGACAACAAGGTACCCTTTATAAATTCTGATGAACCCAATACTGTATTAGGCCTGAAGTGGTGTAACTCACTGGACAGTTTCTCCTTTGATGGCATAAAATCAGATTCCTTTGTAGAAGTAGTCTCTACTAAGCGAAGTATCCTTAGTGTGATAGCTAAGATTTTTGACCCTTTAGGGTTAATTAGTCCATATGTTATGTATGGCAAGATACTTTTTCAGGAACTCTGGAAACTGGGTTTGACTTGGGATCAAGAAATGCCATCAGAGTTGAAGCTAAACTTTCAAAGATGGCTCCTTAGTAGTGAGCATTTTAAGAATTATCAGATAGATAGATGTTATTTTTCACCAAAGGCCTGGGGGAAGCTTAGTCATATGGAACTACATGGGTTTGGTGATGCCTCTGAAAAGGGCTATGGGGCTTGTGTGTACCTGCGAGTGCCTGTGGAGAACGGCTCATACAAGGTGTCATTAGTGTCCTCTAAGTCAAGAGTTGCTCCCATAAAGACAATTACATTGCCGAGGTTAGAACTCATGGGATGTCTTTTGTGTTCACGATTAGTCAACTTTGTGAAGAATACCCTTAACCTAGATAACTGTGTTAGAGTTAGGTGTTGGACAGATTCTACCATTGCTCTGTCATGGATTCAAAGAGATGCTAGTAAGAAGGACCTATTTGTAGCTAATCGGGTAAAGGAAATCAGAGAGTTAACACCTCCCAGTTGCTGGCAACATTGTGTAAGTAAGGACAATCCAGCTGACCTGATAACACGAGGTCTGTTGGCAGACAAGCTTGTGGATAGTACTATGTGGCTCTATGGGCCTAGTATGTTAAAAGAATCCCAATACCAGGAAAGGGAAGGTAACCCAGTTAAGTATAAAGATGAAATAGGCATACAAAATACTGCTGTCTGTCTTAATGTACAAGGCATGCCAGACAACCCTTTGATAGATTTAGATCGATACAGTAAATTAAGCAAGGTGTTAAGAGTTACAGCTTATGTCTTAAGATTTATCATAAATTGTAGAAATAGTAATAACAAAGTGGCAGGCCCTCTCATTACTGAAGAGATTGATTTTGCGAAGTTGAAGTTGATTGACTGCATCCAAAGAGAAGTGTTTTCTGCAGAAATAAAGGTACTTTTGGGTAAAAAGGCTATCCCTCAATGGTCTAAATTAAGAAATCTTGACCCCTTTCTAGATGATAAAGGCTTAATAAGAATTAGGGGACGTCTTGAGTTTTCTAACTTGGACTATGACACTAAACATCCTGTTATAATTCCAAAGGGTCAATTTGCTAAACTGTTGATCAGATTTCAGCACAGGTTTTTAAAGCATGCAGGTGTGGATACCGTAATTTCATCCCTACGAAATAACTTTTGGATTATAGGAATGAGGAGATTAGCTAAGACAGTAATAAAGGAATGTTTAAGTTGCCGTTGGCATGATTCAAAACCTTGTAGTCAGCCTGTGGCTCCATTACCTAAAGAAAGAGTAAGGGCTTCTCCACCCTTTGATGTAACAGGCTTAGATTATGCAGGCCCCCTCTTTTGTGCTGATTGTCCTAGTAAGAAATTTTATGTATTGTTGTTCACTTGTGGTGTTGTAAGAGCCGTACACCTAGAGCTTACAGAATCTTTATCCTTGCCTGACTGCTTATTGGCTATAAGAAGATTTGTTGCCAGGAGAAGTTTACCTAGTGTTATATATTCAGATAATGCAAAGACTTTTGTAGCTGCTAGGTATGAAGTACAAAGGCTGTATGGCCACTTGGCTCCCAAATGGAACTTTATTGCCCCTCGTGCTCCCTGGTGGGGGGGCTGGTGGGAGAGACTCATTAGGTCAGTTAAGCTTGCCTTGAGAAAGACACTGAATCTGAACTATGTAAGTAAGAGTGAATTAGAAACTATACTAGTAGAAATAGAGTCCTGTATTAATTCCAGACCATTGACCTATGTAAGTGATGAACTTGACTCCATTCATTATCTCACTCCATCACATTTTATCCTAGGAAGAGCCCCACATTGTAAATCCTTAATAAATGTTGAGCCATGTAAGGTGACTTCCAGGGACTTGAATGAAAGAGAAGTTTTAAGAAACAAGAACCTAGAACATTTTTGGAAAATTTGGAGTAACAATTATATAACCAATTTGCCTCAAGTTGTTAAAGGATTCAATAAAAAATGTGATTTGTCTAAGGGTGACCTTGTGTTGATAAAGGAGGATAACCTCCCTAGATTGAAGTGGCCTCTTGGGGTTATTGTAGATGTTTTTAAAGGTAGAGATGGACTTGTAAGAAGTGTAAGGCTCAAAACTAAAAGGGGAGAAATGACTAGACCCATTCAAAGATTGTATAATCTTGAAGTAGGTAGATCTGAAGATTTGAATACTACTGATGCATCCTGTGATGATTTTGAGAGAGATGTATGTGATAATCCTCAAATGCCTATCCATACTGTTAGTGATGAGGATGTATTTCCAAAGTCTAAGTCTGGTAGAGTAATTAAGCCTCCTACTAAGTTAGATTTATAATAGTCACTGTAAGTCATGCAGTTGTGCATGTCAAGCAAAGCTTAATGTGTTTATTTTGTAAAACTACATTACTAATTTTTGTGTATTTTTCTGCCATGTATAATTTAGATAAGGTCTAAGTTGTGCTCTTTAATCGGTGGCTTCGTCCCCTATTGCCGGGAGGATGTTGACTTTAGAAAGGTGTCTTCTGCTTATTCACTTGAAAGGAGTTTCCTTATAGTGTGTCTGAAATAGCACTACCATTTTCTTTTATAACTCATGTTCCAATGTTTTTTTGTTAGTTTTCTTGGTTATATATTTAATTATGTTTCTCTATTAAATTTCTTATTCCTGATCTAGATATTAATCTCTGGCACCGTCGTTCAATTAGTTCATTATGCATGTTACATAAGATTTTTCATAACTCTGACCATCCTTTACATTCAGATCTCCCTGGACAATTCTATCCTGTTCGTAATACTAGGCTGGCAGTTAATTCTAATAGCCAGGCCTTTTCCATCATGACTCAATACCACGCAGTACTCTAGAATTTTCAATATTAAACTTACCCGATAATCATGTAGCTGTCAACTCCGTTGCCCGACAGAATTCTACGGGAGGGATACGCCAGCTATCACAATACTAGAAGGGGGTGTACTCACCAGCGCCACCTGTGGCCAGGTACTACAGTACTTCTTGTTGACACCTCCTCAATTTTTCCTCTGTCGTGCTTCCGGCAAGACGTTCTGGGATACGCTTATGATCTTGGAGTATTTTCACGGCTTTTGGTGAAGTATTTCTCTCAGATTTCGGCTGTCGCTTTACTGGAAAACTTTTATATTAGCTTAGATAGCTATTATTTAGTTCTGATTAATGGTTAACGATCTTTTTGCTTGATTTGGAATCCCCACTTGGCTAACTCTTTGATTCAAGATGTCTGACATTTCACAAGCCCCACCCCATAGACGATGTAGGTCTTGTAATAGGCGTATTCCGAAGGCCTCGGTAGATCCTCACACCGCTTGTTCTGACTGTAGGGAAAGACCCTGTCAGTTGGAAGATCGATGTGAGGAATGCGCCGGACTTTCGGAACTTGATTTTGTCCGATTTCTTAAATATTCAACCAAGTTAGAGAGAGAGAGAGTTAGGAGGAGTTCTTCTCGCTCTTCACTTTTTTCCTCACCTCATGATCCCCTACCTTTTCCTCCCCCTGTAGTGGCTACCCCCGAACCTACTATTTGCCCTCAACCTGATATGTCTGTTGTTTTGCGTGCCATTCAGGCTTTAGGTGACAAAGTGGAATCGGTGGTTAGTGATCATAAGTCTCTTATGGCCGAAGTCAAGGAACTTAAGGTCAAGAGTGCAGTGGGTGGTAATAGTGCCAGTGCTGTGACAAGTGCTAGTGTCAGTGCAGTGCCAAGTGCTAGTGTCAGTGTCAGTGTGGTGCGTGAGGGTACTTCTGTGCGTGCCAGTCGTCCTCCCAGTCCGGGACCTCTTGCAAGCTCCCAAGCCCAGGGGAGAAGCAATGTCGAAGGGCAAAAGGGTTCGGCAGGCCTTGATCGGCGCACAGAAGTATCCTCGGTGGTTGCGGGCGTGTCTTCCAGAGACCGTCACTCCCACCCGCAGACGATTGAGCCCGTCTTTTACTCGTCTGCTGAAGAATTGTCAGGGAGGAAACGTTGGACTTAGGTCTCAAGACCTCTCAAACGCAGAGTCCAGACCTCAAGAGCTCTACTACCTGGCTGCAGTCATTGGATCAGCTCTGACTCGCCGCAGTCATCAGTTGAATGCACTCCTCCTAAGAGGAGTAAGGTGCTGCCGCAACAGATCTCTTCTGTTAAGGCTTTGCCTCAGCAGACCTTAGTGTCTGCCGACCCCAAGTTGACTCTACTGCAGTCCATGCAGTCACAACTTGCGGTCTTGATGCGTGAGTGTCAGGCTGAGAAGGTTACACCTCCTCCTGCGATCGCTCCGCCTAACCGCAGTCCTGTCTGCCAGGCGTACGATGTTGAGGCTCCTCAGGATACCTTACCACGTACTGAGTTACCAGTTTCCAGCGGTGTGCAGCTACCTCCGCCTTCCTTAAGGCAACCTCAGCAATGGGAACAGGAAGCTTATACCTTACTTCCTCCGCTTCCACTTGCGGTTCCACCAGTGAGGCAACACTCTCTTGAGGTACAACAACCTCTCCCATCCATGAGGCAGACACCTCAGCTCTCGCTGCAGCGACCTCAACCCTCCTCAAGGCGAGAGCCTCAACACCTTAGCCTTGCGCCTCAGGAACCTCAACTCGCGAGACAAGTACTGCGTTCTGCGCAGCCACTACCTCAACTCTCGCAGCTCACCTCTCAGGAACCTCAACTCGTTCCTCAGGAACCTGCTACTGCGCATCCGCTCACCTTACAGCAAGCGCAACCCTTGAGGCAAGACACTCATGCCAGGAGTCATCCTCCTCAACCCATGCGCCTACCTTCTGCTACTCCTTTTGACCAGCCTTTGCAGCCTGAACCTCAGGTTTTGCCTCAGCAACAGAGACTTGAGGATGAAACCACAAGCGTTTTTGCTCCCGCTCGTGCAGATTCTGCTGTTCAGCATACCTTACCTCTCACTTCGCTACACTCTGGTGATGAGGTTTCTGATGATGAGGCTGCACACCTGGATCCCTCATCAGACGTGGATGAATCCAAGTCTTCTCCGCCTCCTATTGACTTTCGTAAGGTCTTGGCTCTTTTCAGAGAGGTATACCCAGACCATTTTGTCTCTGCTACCCCCCGCTCTCCGCCATCTGAGTTTTCGCTGGGCATGCAGCCAGCCAAGTCAACTTATACTAAGCTCGTCTTTGCAAGGTCCTCTAAGAGAGCTTTAAGAATTTTAGGGGAGTGGTTGCAGTCTAAGCAGCAACTAGGAAAGACTTCCTTTATGTTTCCTCCGACTAAGCTCACTTCTAAAGCGGGCGTTTGGTATGCCACAGGAGAGGAACCAGGCTTGGGAGTACCTGCCTCTGCCCAGGCTGACTTCTCAAGTTTGGTAGACTCTCCTCGTAGAACAGCAATGAGGCGCTCTAAGGTTTGCTGGACCTTCTCCGATCTAGATCACTTCCTAAAGGGTGTATTTCGAGCCTTTGAGATGTTCAATTTCCTAGACTGGTGCCTGGGGGCCCTTAGCAAGAAGACCTCCCCTGCGGACAAGGACTCAGCCATGCTCTTAATGTCCTGCATGGATAAAGCTATTAGGGATGGATCTGGCGAGCTTGCTTCAATGTTTCTGTCAGGAGTGCTTAAGAAAAGGGAGCAGCTTTGTACCTTCCTTTCCTCCAGCATCACACCTTGTCAAAGGTCTCAACTCCTTTTCGCTCCGCTCTCTAAGTTCCTGTTTCCCGAAGAGCTTGTTAAGGACTTGTCTGCGGCCCTGATTCAAAAGGACACCCATGATCTTGTGGCCTCATCAGCTCGTAAGACTAAGGTTGCTCCCTCAGTCCCCAGGACTTATCGCACCCCAGTGGCTGATACTCCTGCTACGAGGTTTATTCCGCCCTTTCGTGGTAGAGCCCCCAGCCGAGGAAGCTCCCGTCCAGACTCTTCCAGGAGCAAGTCTAGGAAAGGTTCCAAGGCTTCTAAAGGCAAAAACTGACTCTCCTCCTCTCCAGACAGCAGTAGGAGCCAGACTCAAGATCTTCTGGCAAGCCTGGGAAAAGAGAGGTGCAGACGCCCAGTCTGTCAGTTGGCTGAGGGAGGGTTACAGGATACCATTCTGCCTCAAACCCCCTCTGACCACATCTCCCATCAACCTCTCTCCCAACTACAAGGAAAAGGAAAAGAGGCTAGCGTTGCACCAGGAGGTGTCGCTCCTGTTACAGAAGAAGGCAGTGGTTATAGTCCGGGACCATCAATCCCCGGGCTTCTACAACCGTCTCTTTCTGGTGGCCAAGAAGACAGGAGGTTGGAGACCGGTGCTGGACGTCAGCGCGCTCAATGCTTATGTCACCAAGCAGACGTTCACTATGGAGACGACGAAGTCGGTCCTAGCAGCGGTCAGGCAGGAGGACTGGATGGTCTCGTTGGACCTGAAAGATGCTTACTTTCACGTTCCTATTCATCCAGACTTCCAACCTTTCCTGAGATTCGTTTTTGGAAAGGTTGTCTACCAATTCCAAGCCCTGTGTTTTGGCCTAAGCACAGCTCCTATGGTGTTTACGCATCTGATGAGGAATATAGCAAAATTCCTCCACTTATCGGACATCAGAGCCTCCCTTTATTTAGACGACTGGCTGTTGAGAGCCTCCACGAGTCGTCGCTGTCTGGAGAGTCTCAACTGGACTTTGGACTTGATCAAAGAACTGGGTCTGTTAGTCAATTTAGAAAAGTCCCAGCTCATTCCCTCCCAATCCATTGTGTACCTGGGAATGGAGATTCGGAGTCAGGATTTTCGGGCTTTTCCATCGGCCCCAAGGATAAGCCAAGCCCTAGATTGCATCTTGAGCATGCTGAAGAGGAGCAGTTGCTCGGTGAGACAGTGGATGAGTCTCACAGGGACCCTTTCATCGTTGGCCCTGTTCGTCGAGCTAGGGAGACTCCACCTCCGCCCACTCCAATTCCATCTAGCAGCTCATTGGGACAAGGGTTTGACGCTCGAAGCAGTCTCTATCCCGGTCACCAAAGAGATGAAGACCACTCTCTTGTGGTGGAAGACCAATCTCCTTCTCAGGGAGGGCCTATCGTTGGCGATTCAGACCCCCAATCTTCATCTCTTCTCGGATGCATCAGACTCGGGCTGGGGCGCGACCTTGAACGGACAGGAGTGCTCGGGAACGTGGAACGAGGAACAGGAAACGCTCCACATCAACTGCAAGGAGCTACTAACAGTTCATTTAGCCCTATTGAACTTCAAGTCCCTCCTGCTAGGCAAGGTGGTGGAGGTGAACTCCGACAACACCACAGCCTTGGCTTACATCTCCAAGCAAGGAGGGACCCATTCGAGGAGCCTATACGAGATAGCAAGGGACCTCCTCATTTGGTCAAGAAGTCTAAACCTCACCCTAGTTACGAGGTTCATTCAGGGCAACATGAACGTCTCAGCAGATCGCCTAAGCAGAAGGGATCAGGTCATCCCCACGGAATGGACCCTCCACAAGAGCGTGTGCAACAGACTTTGGACCTTGTGGGGTCAGCCGACAATAGATCTTTTTGCCACCTCCATGACCAAGAGACTTCCTTTGTACTGTTCCCCAGTTCCAGACCCAGCAGCAGTTCATGTGGATGCTTTTCTGCTGAACTGGTCCCATCTCGACCTTTACGCATTCCCACCGTTCAAGATCATAAACAAAGTCCTTCAGAAGTTCATCTCGCACGAAGGGACACGGCTGACGCTGGTTGCTCCCCTTTGGCCTGCAAGAGAATGGTTCACAGAGGTACTACAATGGCTGGTCGACGTCCCCAGGACTCTCCCTCTAAGAGTGGACCTTCTACGTCAACCTCACGTAGACAGGTTGCACCCAAACCTCCACGCTCTTCGGCTGACTGCCTTCAGACTGTCGAAAGATTCGCTAGAGCTAGAGGCTTTTCGAAGGAGGCAGCCAGTGCGATTGCCAGAGCAAGGAGGGTATCCACTCGTAGAGTCTACCAATCCAAGTGGGAAGTCTTCCGGAGCTGGTGTAGAGCCAATGCAGTTTCCTCTACCAATACCTCTGTGACCCAAATAGCTGACTTCCTATTACATCTTAGGAATGAGAGATCCCTTTCAGCTCCTACGATTAAAGGGTACAGGAGTATGTTGGCTTCAGTTCTCCGCCACAGAGGTTTGGACCTTTCTTCCAACAAGGACCTTCAAGACATCCTTAAGTCTTTTGAGACTTCTAAAGAACGTCGTCTACCCACTCCAGGCTGGAATCTAGACGTAGTCTTAAGGTTCCTTATGTCACCTAGGTTCGAACCTCTCCAGTCAGCTTCCTTCAAGGACCTTACCCTCAAGACTCTTTTTCTCGTCTGCCTTGCAACAGCTAAAAGAGTCAGTGAGGTTCATGCCTTCAGCAAGAACATTGGGTTCACATCCGAATCTGCAACATGTTCTTTACAGCTCGGATTCTTAGCTAAGAATGAACTTCCTTCACGTCCTTGGCCTAGATCGTTTGAAATTCCTAGCCTCTCCAACATGGTAGGTAACGAGCTAGAAAGAGTTCTTTGCCCTGTCAGAGCTCTGAAATATTACCTTAATAGGTCAAAACCTATTCGAGGACAGTCAGAAGCCTTATGGTGTGCAATCAAGAAACCTTCGAGGCCCATGTCCAAAAACGGGGTTTCGTATTATATAAGGCTTCTGATTAGAGAAGCCCATTCTCACTTGAAGGAGGAAGACCTTGCTTTGCTGAAGGTAAGGACCCACGAAGTGAGAGCCGTAGCTACTTCGATGGCCTTTAATAAAAACCGTTCTCTGCAGAGCATAATGGATGCAACCTATTGGAGGAGCAAGTCAGTGTTTGCATCATTTTATCTTAAAGATGTCCAGTCTCTTTACGAGAACTGCTACACCCTGGGACCATTCGTAGCAGCGAGTGCAGTAGTAGGTGAGGGCTCAGCCACTACATTCCCTTAATCCCATAACCTTTTTTAACCTTTCTCTTGAATGCTTTTATTGTTGTTTTTATGGTTGTTACGGTAGGCTAAGAAGCCTTCCGCATCCTTTTGATTTGGCGGGTGGTCAATTCATTCTTGAGAAGCGCCTGGGTTAGAGGTTGTGTAGAGGTCCTTTAGTAGGGGTTGCAGCCCTATATACTTTAGCACCTTAGAGTTGATTCAGCCTCATAAGAGGAACGCTGCCCTCAGTAAGGAAGACGAACTTAAAAAAGGCAGAGTAACGGTTCAAGTCGACTTCCTTACCAGGTACTTATTATTTCATTGTTATTTTGAGATAACTTATTATATGAAATACGGGATACTTAGCTATCCTTTAATCTTGTACACTGGTTTTCACCCACCCCCCTGGGTGTGAATCAGCTACATGATTATCGGGTAAGTTTAATATTGAAAAATGTTATTTTTATTAGTAAAATAAATTTTTGAATATACTTACCCGATAATCATGATTTAATTGACCCTCCCTTCCTCCCCATAGAGAACCAGTGGACCGAGGAAAAATTGAGGAGGTGTCAACAAGAAGTACTGTAGTACCTGGCCACAGGTGGCGCTGGTGAGTACACCCCCTTCTAGTATTGTGATAGCTGGCGTATCCCTCCCGTAGAATTCTGTCGGGCAACGGAGTTGACAGCTACATGATTATCGGGTAAGTATATTCAAAAATTTATTTTACTAATAAAAATAACATGTTTTATTCCAGCTGTTACCAAGTTGTGGAATGATCTTCCTAATCGGGTTGTTGAATCAGTAGAACTTCAAAAGTTCAAAGTTGGAGCAAATGCTTTTTTGTTGACCAGGTGGACATGAGTCTTTTTATAGTTTATATATGACATATTTGTTTTTGAAGTTGTTCATAGTTTACATATGACATATCTGTTATGACGTTGTTACTTTTTTTTAGAATGATTTACTGTTAATTTGTTCCTTATTTCCTTTCCTCACTGGGCTATTTTTCCCTATTGGAGCCCCTGGGCTTATAGCATTTTGCTTTTCCAATTAGGGTTGTAGCTTGGATAGTAATAATAATAATAATAATAATAAAGTGTATATTGAAGTACAATTAATTTAGTATTTGATATTTACAAGTCATCATATTTATGAGTGTGAATTTTATAACTATTTTTGCTTAATGTAAATCTCATTATATTTACTTAAGAGTTTAGTTGTTCTAATAAAATCAGAGGTTTTAAGAAAAACATGGTGTTTACTTCTAGCCCCAGGGCTCTCCTTTTTCCATACCTTCCTGTACAATGTGGGCTTAAATAATCCCCCACAATGTGTTTAGTGTTGCGACCGAGGGTTCGTCTGTTCGTGCTTGTCGCTCCCCTAGTCCGAGACCTCTTTCAGGCTCCCCTGCACCAGGGAGAAGTAATGTCGTAGGACTTAGGGGCGAGAGGTGCAAACCTACGTACAGACGTTCCCTCTTTGGTATCAGACGTTTCTCGTCAAGATCGTCCTTACCATAAGACGGGTGAGACTAAGTTCTCCTCGTCCTCCGAAGACTTATCGCATAAGAAACCTTGGCGCAAGGTTTCTAGACCCTTAAAGCGAAAGTCAGTCCCTTCAGGACAGGTCCAGCGTCCTGGCTGTAGCCATTGGGGCAGCTCTGACCATTTGCAGTCATCGGATGACTGTTCACCTGTTAAGCGAAAGCGTAACACGGGGTCCGAGGGTCACGGTAGAGGCAATGTTTTGCCAACGCAAACGTTACCGACGTCACGGCCCATTCCGACTCCCGTTGATCCGAAATGGGTTGTCCTGCGGGACATGCAGTCTAAGCTTGCCTCCCTTATGGAAGAGTATGACTTTGATCAGGTTCACGATGATCCTTTGCTTGCGGGTCGCCAGTGCGCTGAACGTGACTCGGGCCTTCAGCCCCCTAAACGAGTGTTTTCTCGTCCGATTGACGTTAGTGCTAACGTTTCTAGTGCTTTGAAACGCGATGCTAGTCGTGTGCCTAGTCATTCACGTCAGTCACGTGACATGGATCCCCCTTTGCTACAGTCTCAGACTGACGTTCAGCTGCTGCCGCCGCAGCCCCGCACTGACGTTCGCCGACCGGCTCCGTTGCCTCGACGTGATGTTGAGCGTCTGTCACCGCAGTCGGAAGTTTTTTTGCCTGCTCAGACTCTGCAGTCAATGCAGGTCCGACGTGATGTCGAGCGACAATCTACTTCAGCTGTTGTTGTTGGTCAGTCACAAGACTTTCAGTCCTTTCAGCAGCGACGTGACGTCGTTTCCTCTTCTGCTGCTGCTGCTCCGTTGCTTGTTGACATTGCCTGTCAAGCGTTGCCTCCTCGGCATGTCTCTCCGTATCATGAGACTCGGCAGTTGTCGGACGAAGTTCCGTCGGATGAGGAAGTCGCTGATTCCCTTCCAACTGATATGCCTTTGGGGACTTTGTCAGATGGAGAGGAGCCTAGAGTTGCTCAGCCCTCTCTTGATTTTAAAAAGATCATGCTGATTTTTATGGAACTGTTTCCTGACCATTTCGTGACTGCTGCTCCTCGTTCGCCTCCATCAGAGTTTACGCTAGGCCTAGCTGCTTCGACGCCGTCGTTTGCTAAGCTAGTGCTTTCTCGCTCTTCTAAGAGAGCTTTGCGTTTACTAGGCGACTGGTTGATCACCAGGAGGAGTTTGGGGAAGACGGCCTTTGCTTTTTTAAACTGGCTTCTAGAGCGAGCGTCTGGTATGACACGGGAGAAGTTCTCGGCTTGGGAGTTCCTGCCTCTGCCCAGGGAGACTTCTCAAGCCTCGTAGACTCTCCCCGTTGCCTGGCCATGAGACGCTCAAAAGTTTGCTGGTCCTCTTTGGACCTTGATCATCTCCTCAAAGGGGTTTATAGGGCCTTCGAAGTTTTTAACTTCTTGGATTGGTCGCTGGGAGCCTTGACCAGGAAGATCTCTTCAGCCGACCGTGATGTATCCGTGCTAATTATGTCCTGCATGGACAAAGCTATCCGTGATGGCTCTAATGAGCTCGCTGCTACCTTTACGGCAGGAGTCCTTAAGAAGAGGGAGACTCTTTGTTCGTTCCTTTCTGCAGGAGTAACTCCCTGTCAAAGGTCAGAGCTTCTCTTTGCTCCGTTGTCATCGGCCTTGTTCCCTCAGCAGTTGATTAAGGATATCGCAGCTTCTTTGGTGCAGAAGGATACCCACGACTTGATGGCTACGTCAGCGCGTAAGGCTGCTCCTTCATCATCTTATGTCGTTAGACCTAAGCTCGATACTCCAGCAACGAGGTTTATCCCGCCCTTTCGTGGCAGAGCTCCCAGTAAGGGAGGCGCTCGTGCCGACAGTAAGAGAGGCAAGAGGAGAGGATCTAAGTCCTCCCGTGGCAGAGTCTGACTGCCCACGTCCTCAGACAGCGGTAGGGGCCAGACTGAACAACTTCTGGCAGGCCTGGGAGAAGAGGGGTGCAGACCGGGAGTCTGTTTTGTTGCTAAAGGAGGGGTACAAAATACCTTTTGTACGGTGACCTCCTCTTGTAAAAGTCCCTTTAGACCTCTCTCCCAGGTATCGAGAGGAGTCAAAGAGGCAGGCATTACATCTGCAGGTGTCTCAGTTGCTAGAGAAGGGTGCGGTGGTGAAAGTCTCGGACCTTCAATCACCGGGGTTTTACAACTGTCTCTTCCTAGTACCAAAGCATACAGGAGGTTGGAGGCCGGTGCTGGATGTCAGTGCGCTCAACGTTTCTGTTGTCAAAACAAAATTTACGATGGAGACCACCAAATCCGTTCTAGCAGCGGTCAGAGAGGGAGACTGGATGGTCTCTCTCGACCTGCAGGATGCGTACTTCCACATTCCTATACACCCGGATTCTCAACCGTATCTGAGGTTTGTATACAGGAATGTGGTGTACCAATTCCGAGCACTGTGCTTCGGCCTCAGCCCTGCTCCTCTTGTTTTTACGAGGCTCTTGAGAAATGTAGCAAAATTTCTACATTTATCGGGTATTCGAGCCTCCCTGTACCTGGACGACTGGCTGCTCAGAGCGTCGTCCCGTCATCGCTGTCTGCAGGACCTTCAATAGACGTTGGATCTTGCAAAGGAGTTGGGACTGTTGGTGAACATAGAGAAGTCTCAGCTGACTCCCTCCCAAACGATTCTCTATTTGGGGATGGAGATTCACAGTCTAGCTTTTCGGGCTTTTCCGTCTGCCACCAGGATAGAGCAAGCCTTGCTCAAAGTCCGCCTCATGCTGAGGAAAGACCATTGCTCTGTGAGAAGTTGGATGAGCCTCCTAGGGACGCTGTCATCCCTGGAACAATTTATCTCTCTAGGGAGACTTCCCCTTCGCCCTCTCCAGTTCCATCTATACTCCCATTGGAACAAGAACAAGACTTTGGAGGCGGTCTCGATCCCGATCTCCGAACCAGTAAAGACGTGCCTGAGCTGGTGGGACAGCAATATAGGTCTTCGAGAGGGTCTGTCCCTGGCAGTCAAGAACCCAAACCACGTGTTATTTTCAGACGCGTCGGATTTGGGTTTGGGAGCGACTCTGGACGGTCTGGAATGTTCAGGTCTTTGGACGACAGATCAGAGGAGCCTTCACATCAACTGCAAGGAGCTGTTGGCTGTTCACTTGGCCTTGACGAGTTTCGAGAGTCTTCTTCGAAACAAGGTGGTAGAAGTGAATGCGGACAACACCACAGCCTTGGCCTACATCTCCAAGCAAGGAGGCACTCACTCCCACACTCTGTTCGTCATCGCAAGGGACCTCCTCATCTGGTCAAAAGATCGAGGCATCTCACTGTTGACGAGGTTCGTCCATGGGAAATTGAACGTCTTGGCGGACTGTCTCAGTCGGAGAGGTCAGGTGATCCCTACAGAATGGACCCTCCACAAGGACGTGTGCAAGAGTCTTTGGATGACTTGGGGTCAGCCCACCATAGACCTCTTTGCGACCTCACTGACCAAAAGGCTCCCGACCTATTGCTCTCCAGTCCCAGATCCAGAGGCGGCCCACATAGATGCCTTTCTGTTGGACTGGTCTCACATGGACGCTTACGCATTTCCGCCGTTCAAGATCATCAACAAGGTTTTGCAGAAGTTCGCCTCTCACGAAGGGACAAGGTTGACGTTGGTTGCTCCCCTCTGGCCCGCGAGAGAGTGGTTCACAGAGGTACTTCAATGGCTGGTAGACGTCCCAAGGAGTCTGCCCTTACGGATGGATCTCTTACGGCAGCCCCACGTAAGGAGTCTTCATCAAAGCCTCCCCGCGCTTCGTCTGACTGCCTTCAGACTATCGAAAGACTCTCAAGAGCTCGAGTATTTTCGAAGGAGGCAGCCAGAGCGATCGCGAGGGCTAGGAGATCATCTACTATCAAGGATTACCAGTCGAAGTGGGAGGTCTTTAGAAAGTGGTGCAAGTCCTCCTCTTTTTCCTCTTCCAGTACCTCTGTAGCCCAAATTGCGGACTTTCTCCTGCATCTGAGAAATGTTCGCTCCCTCTCTGCTCCCACTATTAAAGGCTACAGGAGCATGTTGGCGTCTGTTTTCAGACATAGAGGCTTGGATCTGTCAAATAACAAAGATCTCCAAGATCTCCTTAAGTCCTTCGAGACCTCCAAGGAGCGTCGTATGTCAACTCCCGCTTGGAACTTAGACGTGGTCCTAAGGTTCCTAATGTCAGACAGGTTTGAGCCATTGCATTCAGCCTCCCTGAAGGATCTCACCCTCAAGACGCTTTTTTTGGTGTGCTTGGCTTCAGCTAAAAGGGTCAGTGAGATCCATGCTTTTAGTAAGAACATCGGCTTCTCTACGAATAAAGCTACATGTTCGCTTCAACTTGGTTTTTTGGCCAAGAACGAACTGCCGTCTCGTCCTTGGCCTAAATCTTTTGAAATACCTAGTCTGTCAGAAATCGTAGGTAACGAAGTTGAAAGAGTGCTGTGCCCCGTTAGAGCTCTTAAGTTTTACTTAGCTCGAACTAAACCTTTACGAGGTGGTTCTGAGGCCTTATGGTGCTCCGTTAAGAAGCCCTCATTGCCCATGTCTAAAAATGCGTTATCGTACTTTATTAGATTTTTAATCCGGGAGGCACATTCTCATTTAAATGAGAAAGATCGTTGTTTGCTTAAGGTCAAGACGCACGAAGTGAGAGCGATAGCAACTTCGGTGGCTTTTAAGCAAAACAGGTCTCTTCGAAGTATTATGGACGCGACCTTTTGGAGGAGCAAGTCGGTGTTCGCTTCATTTTACTTCAAAGACGTCCAGACTCTTTATGAGGACTGCTACACCCTGGGTCCATTCGTTGCAGCGAGTGCAGTAGTGGGTGAGGGTTCTACCACTACATTCCCTTAATCCCAATATCCTTTTAATCTTCTCTTGAAATGTTTTTAATCTTGTCTTGGGTTGTACGGAAGACTAGGAAGTCTTTCGCATCCTTTTTGATTTGGCGGGTGGTCAAATGTTGTTTTCTTGAGAGCGCCCAGATTAACGGTATTGATGAGGTTATATCCAGGGCGAACACCCCTATAGGGTGTTCGCCCTGGATATAACAGCTCCTGGGAGTCTTTCAGCATCCTGAGAGGATGGCTGGGCTTCGTGAGGAAAGCGGACTGATGAGGCAGAGTAATCGTCAGAGTCAGCTTCCTTGCCAGGTACCTATACTTAAGTTGGTTTTTTATGAAATAATTGTCAAAAAACTCTTGAGCATATACGCCTTTATTGTATCAATACTGGTCTCTACCCACCACCATGGGTGTGAATCAGCTATTATATATTCACCGGCTAAGTTTAATATTTAAAAATGATATTTTGATTATAAAATAAATTTTTGAATATACAGTACTTACCCGGTGAATATATAAATTAAAGACCCTCCCTTCCTCCCCGATAGAGACCCAGCGGACTTAGAAGAACTGGAGAGATTGACAAGTATATGCGGTATCTGGCCGATAGTCGGCGCTGGTGGGCACACCCGCAACCTTCATGGCGATCGCTCGCGAGTTTTTGGAATCTGTCGAGCCGTCGGAGACGTCAGCTATTATATATTCACCGGGTAAGTATATTCAAAAATTTATTTTATAATCAAAATATCATTTTTCCTAATGGTACAAACATTTAGCTATTTATACATACTTGCCCGCCATCCCTGTCCCCCCTCAAAGTTCTACCTCCAAGCAAAGTACAGTAAAGCACAGTCACAGGTGTGTGAGTGAGTGGGGTAGCTGGGTACCCGCCCTTACGGCCCCCCTAACTAGCGGGATGGGTAGTTAACCCTTGCTAAATTCTAATGGCCCGTCCTTTCAGCTTCGCTGAAAGTAATACCCCTATAAATAGCTAAAAGATTGTATCGTTGGGAAAAATATATATTACTTCCAAATTTGTCATTTTTATCACATTATGAAATATGATACATGGTTTTCTAGCACAACACCCGTGGGGTAAGAAAATTGATAACTGCCTTTCACCAGCACGCCAAGGTCGGCACTGCGTGACTGACAATGCTTTATTCCGACACTAAATACAAACCCTTTTGCTCTTTATTTGGGATGTACCTTCGGCAAAGCTGGAAAACTAGTTATAAGACTTAGTGATATGTACCTACTCCACGGCTAGGTAGTGAAGGGTTATGGGGTAGTACCAACTATCCCGCTCACACACAAACATCTCTGTGGTCTCATCCCTTTTCCTATTGGCTCGGTGGAGAGTGGCCTTTGACTAAGTGGTTCTTTCAGTTTTTGTTTATTTTTAGGGTTGCCATTTCGGAGACGGCATAGTGCAGGGTTTTTCCTTGAGGGCGGAGAAACCTTTTCTTACAATCTCTTCCCTTTGACGTCGGACAACCCTTTGGCTAGAGGACTCCGTGCTTCCTCTAATGCAGCGGCTCAGTCCTCCTCCGCAGGGGAGTCTTTGTCTGTGTGGATGTATCTTTACCATCTTGAAGTAGATATTGCTTGCACCCTGCAAGTTCTACGGCGGGAAGGCTGCTTGCAGCCTACTCAGAGCTCGACTTCGCTCTTGTTCCTTTGCTCTGACATCAATGCACTCCCTCGTTCTGTAATGGCCATGGCATAGGGGGTGCAAAGTCTGAAGCATGTTCCTACGCCTCTCGGGGGACACCTTTCCCGTTTGTAGGTTAGGTTTTCTTCCAAGTGGTTTTCTTGAGCGCTAACGATGCCGCACTCCCTCACTCTGTGATGTTCAGCCAGCGGAGGAAGTGCAAAGTCTGAAGCATATTCCTGCGCCTCTCGGGGGACACCTTTCCTGGTCGTGGGTTAGGTTTTTCTCCCAAGTGGTTTTCTTCATTGCTAACAACGTCATGCTCCATCAGTCTGCTAATGCAGCCGGCGTAAGAAATGCAAAGTCGGAAGCATATTCCTGCACCTCTCATGGGACACCTTTCCCGTTCGCAGGTTAGATTTCTCTAGTGCAGTTTTCTTCAGCATTGGCAATGACGCATTTCCTCGTTCTACAATGCTGGCCGGCGGAGGGAGTATAAAGTCCGAAGCATGTTCCTGTTCCTGTGGACGATGTTCCTCACCGCTTTTATCGCCTTCGCCTGCAACACTTCCTGATAATTGTGCTGATGACGGCACTCTCTCGTTCTGAGCTTGCTCAGCTGTCAAGAGGAAAGGCAATGTCCGAAGATTGTTCCTGTTACTCATGGTGGACTACTTTCCCGTACATGGGTTCGGTCTTCCTGGAGTATTCTTTGCCACACGGGATTAAGAGAAGGTTATGGACTTGTCCGTACCTTTCTCTAATCCCTCGGAGTGTGGCTCGTCGAAGCATGAAGAAGTTGTTGCTCGCCCCTAGCGAGTTTGATGCTTCCAGCATCCGTCCGCTTTTACTCGTCCTTCCAGTTTGCCTAGATGTCTCGTCTCGCCCAGCTGACTCGTCTCACCTAGCTGACTCGTCTCGCATAGCTGACTCGTCTTGTCTAACAGACTTACCTCCCCCTGTTTTCTCGCCTGGCCCAGTCCTGCTGCAGCTCATGATCGCCCGTCGGCTTGCGATCACATGTCGGCCACTGATTGCCCCTCAACCCGCGATTGCCCATCAGTTGCGATCTCCTTTCAGCTTGTGGTCGCCCGTCTGCCCGTAATCGTCCTTCAGCTTGCGAACGCCTGTCAGCTCGCTATCTCCCATCAACTCATATTCGCCTGACAGCTCATGATCACCGTCAGCTTGCCTGATGATTCCTCTACAGTATTCGTCATCACCCTTCTGTTTTCTACCACACTTCAGGACTAACAATGAGACAGCACAGACCAGCTTGTGACCAGTCTCCAGCTTGCGACCGAGTTTTCAACATACCACTGCAGGTCAGCTCGGGATTACGCCTAGAATATCAAACACTATTCAGTGTCACAGCGCTGCCCAGCTTGTGACTTTCACTTCCGAGGTAAAGTTGCCCTCCTTCTTTGACGAACAGCAATCTTGCGCTTGCGGGTAAAATTGCTGAGAGCCAGCGACAAGTCTTGGAGGCCTAGACTCTCGGGATAGTCATTACCAACTTGGTTTGACGGAGAAATTCTCTGGCGAGGACCCTCATTGTAAGCAAACGCATTGCTCTTCCCAGCGTGACTCTCCTTCTTCTCTACTCGTTATACACAATAGTGCTCAAGCATTATTGCTTCAAGAGCTAGTGCTACCTCATCAACGCTAGCACTCTTGACCGTGGTAGTACACTTAACTTCAACCTACGGTTTCTGCTGGTTATGCTACTTCGGTACCTCTCACCACAACATACAGTTGAGGGAGTTTAGCATACTCTCATCATGGAACCTTTGCCTACACACACTGAATAGTCTGGCCTATTCTTTACATATCCTCCTCTGTCCTCATACAATTGACAACACAGATTACCAAACAAGTCTTCTTCACTTAAAGGGTTACTGCACTGTGATTGTTCAGTGGCTACTTTCCTCTTGTTAAGGGTAGAAGAGACGTTTTAGCTATGGTAAGCAGCTCTTCTAGGAGAAGGACACTCCCAAATTAAACTATTGTTCTCTAGTCTTGGGTAATGCCATAGCCTCTGTACCATGGTCTTCCACTCTCTTGGGTTAGAGTTCTCTTGCTTGAGGGTACACTTGAGCACACTGTTCTATCTCATTTCTCTTCCTCTTGTTTTGTTAATTTTTTTTATAGTTTATATAGGAGATATTTATTTTAATGTTGTTACTCTTCTTAAAATATTTTATTTTCCTCTTTTCCTTTCCTCATTGGGCTATTTTCCCTGTTGGGGCCCTTGGGCTTATAGCATCCTGCTTTTCCAACTAGGGTTGTAGCTCAGCAAGTAGTAATAGTAATAAAGGAGGGCTACAGCACACTTGTCAGCCTTGATGCTTAATACTGTACCTCACTCGCCACTCGGAACTTGTTGTTTTCACACAAATTTAGTGGGAACGGATTCCTGATGCGTACAGTACATCTTATTAGAATGTCATATGAGTTTCAGCTCTTGAAACGACTACAAGAGGTCATGCAGGATTTTTAAGGGCCTCACGCATGCAGATGCACTGACTTCTTTATCGGCTCAGCGGTTCTTGTCAGTGTTCACGAATTTTCGACACTCACGAACGTCCATCGTACTACTACTACTACCACTACCACTACTACTACTACTGCTCCTACTACTACTACTACTACTACTACTACTACTACTACTACTACTACTACTAGTGGGCTAACATGCTATGGGCGTTAGCAATCAGTTACCTCCTCTGCTGCCTTTCTCTAACCTTTTTGCTTACTTGTTTTGGCATATGGTTACCTTAAAAGTCGACATCTACATATACTTAGATGACAAGATCTTACCCTTTTCACTGTCTAGATATTTGGAAGGGACACCATATTCAGGATTGAAGTTTTTTTCTAAACCAGTTGTGGGAGATGTGGTGGTCTGAGCAACTACCCGATAATGTTTGGACCATAGGAGTGTCAGTATTCTCATAATGGTTTGTAAAACTATTCTGACGCTGAAATCTGGCACTCGGATTTCTGGGTTTGGCTGGTTTCATAGTGTTAAATCTCTAGGAATTCTGTCTAGTTTGCCTACCACTATGATTAAAGTGGGTATGATTGTATTCTTGAAATGCTCTTATCAAGTGTGGTCTTTTGTTTATGGGATCAGTATAGTCTATGAGTCTTGTATCATGATAGCATAATTTTGCTTTTTTAAGGTAGCACAGTAATGTGAATGCGCTTAATTTGGAGTGTGGAAGGAAATTGAACCCAGCATCAAAAGCTTATATGCTCCTTTGTTCTTCTTTTATGAGCATCTTTTTTCAGCCCTTTGCAACATTTAGGGTGGCTGCAGCAAATTACATAGCTCTTCTTTTCTAAGCGGTGATATTTTAGAGCCCTGTATTTCTCACACTTCAATTCTTGAGCTGAACATTACCTGATAGAAGAAACTCTCACTGGTGGCATCTGCAAGCCTCATACTTCTGTGATGAGTCGATAGCATATTGGAACCTCGCAATGGTTATGCCACTAAAGCATCTGATTTCTTGCGCGTATAATGTTGCTGAATTTTGCACTGTTAGACCCTCTGATATTTGCTTCTCTGTATCCTGTGCTGATTGCGCCACTAATTCCGTCACAACCACACCATTAATGCTATGTAGGGTTTGCACACTTAGTGCCCTTTCTCAACCAAGTCTTTGTATCCTGTCCATAAAATTCTTGAATCTAGTGCTGTTTAAGGGTGAAAAGTAAGGTAACAAATGGAGAATGACCTATCTTGAATCTTTTCTTGTTGCAGAGCATATAAAACCAGTTATTTCTAATGCCTCAAGAATAGATAAAGGGAGGTGCTTATAGTTGTTGAACCTTTTTTGAAATGAAATTCCCCTCTTCTGTTATCAGATGATTTTATCTTGTCAGTAGACCATGACTTTTAGGCTGAATAGACCTCACCATCAATCATCTTTATAGAATGGAAAAAATACACGAGTAATACGCAGATTATATAAAATAATCTGAAGTAGTAGCTGATCCATCCCAAACTTTATATGGCACAAGATTTCGGTGTTTATGAGAAAAAGTTCAGTGTAATGGCAGAAAAAATAGCATAAATTCTTCATTGCCAATCCAGTTTCTTTCAATTTTTTAACTGGTTAATAACACAAAATATCCAAACCAAGAGATTCTTTGAGTGCTCCCAGTAACGTTTGATTGACCTTTCAAAGAGAGATTTGTGGACACAGGTAATGGTCAGCTTCTCAGAGGGCTTGAGATGGATTATGGAAGGTTTACCTTGTAGATTTTTCATTATGATTTTTTTTTATAATCTTCTGGAGAAGATTTTTTAGCATGTTCCCTGGATATAAACACTTATCTAAGGCAGACATTAAGCCTTGGAGACTTAACCACATGTGGGCTGTTGTTGATTGAGCTTCTCTGGAACCCTCCACAAACTTCAGCAAGAAGTTTAATATGCGCTCTGAAGAAAAAGACCAAAAAGGATGGCCACAGTCATTATCCCCAATATAATATTGATTTAGCCAGAGAGGGCATAGACTTGTTCCCTGGAAGGAAATTACGAATAATTGATGTACTTTCGTAATCCTTCAAAGATTTTTTGCTGGGACTAGGCAGTCTTCTAGGTAGTGGAGGATCAGGGAATACTTGTGGGCCAGTGCTGAGACTGAAACAAAAGCAACTGAACGTAAAAGTTTTTCCTTTCAATAGAGACTCAGAAACTCTATTAACCCATGCTACGCTTGGATGTTAAGGCGAGTCTAAAAATATTGAGAATTTCCAGTTATCCTTGGGAATGGAAGCTAGAACAGACTAAGTTGTCTTTGTGGAAAACATTGTAACTCTAATATACTGGCACAGTTTAGATACATCTGGAACTGGTGCCCATCTCCCTCATGATTTGGGGATCCTGAACATATTGTTATGAAGCCCTGGAGAAATTGCTTCATGCCTGATTGAGAATAAGGCCATTACAGTCTCACCTAAAGCAAGGATAATGCAGGTCACTAGACTCTGCCAAGAAGTTCTACTGCCACAGTATGGAGTGTCTAATCGGGAACTAGTGGAATTATTTAGATTTTTTCATTTCTAGGATCAGCTTCGTGAGTCCCCAGTCCAAGACCTCACATTATATATAGACACAGCCACAGAAGGATGGGAAGAAAACCTGGACAACCACTTACTCTCTGAAGTGTAGAACTCTACCAGATGGGGCTTCACATCAATTACTCAGAACTACTAGCAGTTCTAAAAGACTTATCGTCGAAATAGGATCTAGTACTAAACAAGACAGTCTCTCTGTCCTCGGATATCCCATTGCATTGTCTTATATGAGAAAACAGGGAGGCACCAAGTCAAACCCCTGTTCCTCTTATCTTGGGAACTTCAATGCTAGGCACAAAGAAGAAATATTTCTCTGGTGCCATAGTTCATCACTGAAAAAATTAATGTTTTCGTGAATCAGTTGAGCATGAAGAATCTATTCTTTCCCACCAAAAGTCTCATGGTCGCTATGGTGTCCATCAACAACTGATCTCTGCAGTCAATTACTTCAAAATTCAACAGTGAGGGCTGTCTGCGATCAAGGCCAATCAGGAATTTCCTGACCTCATTCAAGGAATTTTTGCACAGCTTTCGAAGTTTCAAGAAGGGCATCACATGCTTCAAGACTTTTGCGAAAGCCAAACTACAAACTAGGAATCATATGATTACCTTCACTATACATGTTTAGACATTTTGCCATTAAAAGAATTTAGTTAATTTGAGCTTTATGGAAATTGGAGTGGCATTAACAGTTCTCTAACGAGTGCAAAAAATAAAAAAAACTTACTAACTTGCAAAAATTAACAGACAACCTAGGAGCTAAGAAATCAGCTGCCTTTATAAAAAAAAGAAAACGAAAACACTATTTGGGTCTAAACTTCCATAAGCATTACGGTCCAGTAAAAGTTTTGAGTTTATGGAACCAGAAAGCTAAACTAGTTAGTTCAGTTTCATTAAAGCATGATTGGGAAACGTTGAGTTTCTCATTGTGTTGCTTACTGTTAAACACATAAGCGAAAAGGGTTGCTGTCTGCTTTAAACATAGGAGGAACTGTTAAACCACACCAAAGAGTGCAGATTTAGAGGTACCCCACCATATGTGTTGTAAGTTATGCAAGGAATTATTTCCTTTATATTGAAGTATTCCTATACAATTGAATGATAAACTCTTTGAGCAGGAACTCTTAGTTGAGTATAGTTATTCTAAGACAAATATGATCTTTTTCTTTTCCAATGGAGATAAGCCTCCTGTTTCTACAAATAAGTGTGTCTACGATTGTCCTTGAACCAGGGTTTTCCCTTGATTCGATTTTTTAACAGTTGAGAAGGAATACACGTATCAATTATCTTGACCAGGTTATCATTGAAGAGAACAACAGATTTAACCTGTTTATACAGTTGTAACCAATTTAAACAATCAATTTAAGTGCCATTCCAGTCTGCTTGATATTATAGATATCTTACTAGAAAATGATGCATTAGGAATAGCTTGCTCAACCAAAGCATGATCAGCTGTCCCAACTGGAGGAGCATCATTGTTAGTTATAACGGCAGGGAAATCAGTGTACACTAGGTCCAAGAAATTAACTTGAGTGTGTGCAGCCTCACTTATGATTTGCTTATAGGCTGATTCTGAAGCAAAGTCCAGAGTTCATAAGCCATGGTAATTAGTAGGAGAGACTGAATTCAACCACTCCCTATGTTGAGCATTGAAATCACTGGTAAAAACAAAATAAACCTCTTTATCTTCTTGTTTCTTAGTGTTAAGAAGACAATTGAAGATAGAATCATCCGAGTATGGATTTTGAGTATATGTATTCGACATTGATGTATACATAACGGATAATACTCGATCAAGGTTTCTAGACAAATACCTTTGACAAAGGTATATGTTATGTTCTTAATATATGACTAACACTTCGTACAAACATCAAAGAAGGGTTGTAGAAAAGAAATCGGCTGTTGACTTCGTTTTTTAAACTGTATTCTTTTTAAATCTCCCAACAAACGATTAAAACAAGTCATCAGGTATTTTACTGGATCACAAAATAGTAATAATCACTTATTCTTAAATTTCTTACTTAACAATTACAAAGGCAAGTCACACAAATTGAAGCAATACATTGCATTAGTAATAATGCAGTATTTCAATAAACCTGGATTATCTAATCAAAATTATAATTCAAATGACATGAAAGAAAACGTTGAAACAGTAAATTAAACGGGATACTCGACTAAATAAACAAGTAAAGCTTTTCATAAAATTAATTCCAACATGTTATATGTAGCGTGTGGTATACAATAAAAATTTATGGATGGTTGGCATTCAATAACAGCTAAATAACTAATAGTATTTGAAGGGTCATATGTTGTTTGTGGTATTTAACGATGATTTATGGGTGACATTTGTCCGAGGTTTATCGCTGGGAGGCCTTTGACAGGTGTATGGATGTTTGGCAATTGACAGTTAAATCATGGAGAGCAATCAATAGAGCTGTACGTATAACAATTGATGTTTGACGAAGGGTTATGGATGGTTGTCATTTGAAAGAGGTTTATTCATGGGTCTCATTTAAGAGAAAGATTATTAACGGGGGGGGGGGGGGGGGGGCGCATTCGGGTACATTTAAGGTGTATATTATAGGTGGCATTTGACGAATGGGTGTCGTATTTATCCGAGGTTTTTTAATCAGTGGAAGCCAAGAAAGGGTTGTTAACAGTCAACGCATGTCACGGAGGTACATTTTACTGTATAACAAGCGGTAATTGATGAAGATGTATAGACGAGTAGCATTTGATGGATGTTTATTAACGGGTGATTCCGGTGAGGGTTTATTGAAGGATGGCATTTGACAAATTCTTATTGGTGATTGCATTTAACATTGTCTAATTAACGATTGACACTTATCAAATGTTTATTATCGGACCAAATCCTCCTGTAGCATATCAGTGTGTGGCATCTACTGAAGATATTTGACATGAACGTTAATTTCAGTTGGTATTGAGTTAAAAGTTGATTAACGTGTGCCATTCAATTAGGGTTTATTAATATGTTGCATTTGATGAAGTATTGGCATTCGACAAAAGCTGTTTTAAAGGTTTGTATTTGGCGAAGTTATATTGAAAGGTAACCTTAACGTTTTATTGATCGGTGGTATTCGATTTCTGAGTGGGATTACCTTAACGTGGTAAAGGGGTTTGCGTATCGCTATGATCAGCAAAGCTTTAAGCTAATAGTTAGGGGCATCCATA
>NC_090768.1:24208218-24218218 GCF_036898095.1 Palaemon carinicauda
AGACTTAAGTGTAATTGGTGTCTATGGAGTTTTCTGCCCTTTTGCAACCTTACAAAGGAGAATTTCCTAACCAATGGTAACTGATAGCTTTGGAACTTGCACCAACATCAGCTGCTTGCTAAATGAACTTTTAATCACATTTACCTCTTTAGGGGTTATTGGAATTCATCTAATGCAATCTCAAAATTTCAATTTGGGAAGAATTTGCAAACCAGTACAGCAACCTCATGATTCTGCTGTCCTAAGTGGTATCTTTCTCTTGGTAATCTCTGATCAATGCTTTGGGAGTGTTTATGAACCTGGATTGATCTCTTATTTATTGTGTGAATGCTTCTATATGAATAAAACTTGTACCAAAAATCCAGCCTAATGATCAATATTATCGATTTATCATTCACGGATTTTTTTTTACTTTAAAGCATAGTTCATGTTCAGATATTTAATTATATTTGATACGTATTTACGTGTTTGTAACTTGGAATAATGTCAAGGTTATATCTCGTTTCATGTCACCGATTGAGTTCATGGTTTTAGACAGTAGCTATGAAAAACCAGTGAAACTAAAATACAATCCTATGTCAGTATCACCACTAAAACAAAATTGATTTGTGTTCTTTATCCTATAAAATCCTAAATTAGAAAGGTTAGACCACAGGATGTACCTCCCAAAAACATTGCTTATCCCCTCTTGGCCAATCATGGTCCGCTGCGTAGTAGGAGGCACAAAATTGCATCGTGCGACACCGATCTTAGCCACAAAACCATAATTGTACGTAGGGAATTCCCCGGAACGTTTTTTGAGATTATTAAGGTAGAGGCTAATTGGTGTTAAGGGCAACAGATAAACCTATTGCTAACGCATGACCAAGACTACACTAGATACGTCGCCCAATAAACGAGAAGACTAAAACCTGAGTTTTTCAAACCATTGAACCACATGCCACCTCGAGATTTGGTTCAAAATTATTTTAAGTTTGCTTATGTTCCTGGTGCAAGAAATGAGATAACTCGGGACATTGAAGGTCATCGAATATCATGGTTCTCTATGACACAGCCTGGAGGGAAATACAGAGGGACAGAAAATCCCAGACCTGAATCTCTCTCTCTCTCTCTCTCTCTCTCTCTCTCTCTCTCTCTCTCTCTCTCTCTCTCTCTCTCTCTGCATGTCCTAATGTTTTTCAAACGTAGCCTATACAGACCACGATAGGGTTATAAAGTCTTAGATATGATAGTATGGAAAATTTTGCTGTTTGTTGCATTGCTCTGTATGTCCAAAGAAATCTACTCCGCAGTATTTTGAGGTAACATCTACAATTGCGAACTGTAAAATCTACAAGTCGTGCGATTCTCGCTCAAATGCAGTAAGTGTCATCCAGCCTTCCAGCACACGGTGTTATTTTCACTTTTAGTGCTACCACATTAATAATCAGTTTTATTACATTGTGGTACTGACTTTTGTCCTTTATGTATTCCTTTTGTCTGCCCTTAGCTTCATTCAACATTCAACCTTGAATGTTTGCTGTACGTATTTACCGAAGAGATTCCAAAGATCCCCCGCTCCCGCATTTGGTTCAGCTAATAGGAAAGAATCGTGCATAAAATGCGCTGCATCCTGTTTGTAACGTTGGGCAATCGACATTTCCGTCGTAGCCGAGGGAACTTTTTGTGTCCTTCCCTTTGCCTTTTATATTCATCTCTCAATTACCGACGACCTTCTGATCCGCAATCGTTCCCCCTGGCTGCATATTGATCATTCTTCGCAAGAATCGCCTCATCCAGTGTCATGACACTGAAAAACGTGTTAGTCATGATAATTTAGATCTTCACAACTAACTCAAATCAATCTCATTTAATGACTAATTCGAGACTTGATAGGAGGGTTTCGAAAAGTAAACAATGAAAGTATGAAATGGCGGAAGCAAGTGGTTGATTTAAAAAGCAAAGAATCCATTGGTATTCGTATAACCAATCCTTTTTGTCATGGCGAGTAATTGAAGGTCATCTTCGGCCATGCTTCTTTAAAGCTTTCCAACAAACATTAGAAGCATTGGAATTTCATACTGGTACCAAAATATAATTGTGTTTATGGCTGATGTACTTAAACTCCAGAGCTATTGGGTTGTTGAAAACAATGTTTATTTTTAAATCTGGCAGAAGTTTTTAGCTCTTTTGTTAAATGTATCAAATCTTCTGTCAAGGTCATTTTTAGTGATCCTGTGACAAAAATCTGCACCTCTATAACTTCTTACATTTCTCAGAGTCCTCCTCTTCCTATTAATGGCTATGTGAGCTATTTGATTTTTGTAATAGCCACATGGTGAAGTCCATATATATTTATGGATGTCCGTGTGTTGAAAAGAGTACCTCCAATAACAAGATTATTGGTTGAACAAAAACTTATAGAATGTGCTTCATATTCATTTGCAACTTCGCCAAGATCTCAACACCCGTCATATTCTCTTTACCTTGATTAATCCTTCCAACTTTAGCATTGAGGTCACCAATCACAATTTTCATGTGTCTCACTGGGATCCCATCAATTACACTCTGCAGTTCTTCATGATATTCAACTTTCCTTTCTTCAGGGGAATCATTTGTTGGTGCATAGCAAACTTTAACACTCATATTACACTGCTTTGAGTTAAAGTTGCACTTAACAATCAGTTATGTACAGCTTTCCACTCCGTTGATGCCTTTTCTGCTCTTGGTGTGTCATCATTCCCATCCTTTCTCTCCCAACTCCATCTCTTCTTCCTGAATATATATATATATATATATATATATATATATATATATATATGTATATATATATATGTATATATATACATATATTATATATATATATATACACATATATATATATATATGTGTGTGTATATATATATATATATATATATATATATATATATATATATATATATATATATATATATAATATTGCCTTGGTCTAAGATTTTCTTACTATTTCCCTTACAACGTGTTTCACTTAGGGCCAAGACATCCAAACTACATTTTTTAAATTCATTCTCCACTTGTTGGGTCACTTGTGAAAAAACGTATTTATAACCATTTTGTGTATCGTGTGACAAGTAGCAACTGAAACATCTGTATACAGCACAAGAAAACGAACACAGTAAATATCCGACTAAAATTTATGGAATGAATGATTGTGGATTGGTGTGTATAAGTGTGTGTATACTGTGTATATAAAAATAATTTTACACTTTTTATTTATATATATGTGCATTCTATTTGTATTTTTTATATTGCACTGCATTTTTTATATTTTATAGTTCAATGTTTATGTTTCAATACACAATTTGGATGAGGAATCCTTTGGTTCGTTTTATCTATAAAAATATATACATAATGACAAAAACGTTTATCAAAAAAATATAATTTTTGTCCGTGTTTCAACCTCCATAGCTCATTTTGTTTGTGGGAACACTTATTCATTTTATTTTGAAAATGTAAAGGACATTTACTCCGTTTTCTGTTGTTATCTTTTCATTATGATGTTGGTTACTCAGTAATTATGAAACATATGAGCTTACTTATTCACCCAAAAATCACTCGAGTTGTGATAGTGATTGCATAAATAATTATAATACTTGATACATCATTACAGCTGTCATTTTTTGTAATTTCACATGTTCTACAGCAAAATGTAAAATGAGTTGTTTTTTACATATAAAACACTTTAACATATTCTGTACTTTGAAAAAAAGAAAACAAATCTCTTTTCCAACCTCTATAATTTTTTTCTTAGGAACACTTATTAATTTTATTTTGCAGTGTTATAGAAAATTTCATCAGCTGTTGAATGCTTGTTTAATTTTGTTCGTAGTTCCATTTTCTACGGAGTTATTACCAAAAAATTAATCGTATATTTATAGCCGTGAGCCTGAGGAATCAACGAGAATATATTTTTTTTTTTTTTTTTTATCTTTGAAAAGACAATTTCTTGTACTTTTACTTGTACTTTTAGATAACGAGAAATAACGTAAGAATGAAATTTACTGTAAATTATCTTAAAACAAAAAAGAAAACTTTCGTTCGTGTTCCCACGGTATTTTCTTAATATCTTTCTAGTAATATGTATTATTTTTATTTGCTTGTCATATAGGAAATTTGATCAGCATCTTAATATCCCCTTTATTTTCTTTCTATGTATAATTCTTATCTAAGTACTGTACTATATAAAAGGCCTACGTAAAATTAGCAATTTGTAATCAGTAACAGCTCAATAGCAAACATATTTGTAGCAAAATGATTGTTTCCACGCTAAAGATCATTCATTTCTACACTGAATATAATACAAACTCCCCAAACATAATTATTATATTTTTCATGATTATTTCAAAACAATATCTATGATTTTCCTTAAAATTTGTATGTTCAAGTTTTTTTTTTGACTATCATTAACCCTCACAAAGATATTCTGATTGTTGTAGCGAAAAGTATAATCATTTGTGGACGTCAATCAACAAACCAGAAGTTTATATCGGTTATATTTCGGACGTACCTAGTATTAAAAACAAAAAAATCTGATCGAGTACCACTAAAGTCCATTTCTTTTAGCGAGGCAGATTTGCACAGACTCACAGCGGTGCCCTTTTAGCTCGGAAAAGCTTCCTGATCGCTGATTGGTTAGAATTATCTCGTCCAACCAATCAGCGATCAGGAAACTTTTCCGAGCTATAAGGGCACCGCTGCGAGTCGGTGCAAATCTGCCTCGCTAAAAGAAATGGACTATAGCTATGTACCTGACCGCTACTTTAAATTGGGCATAGGCACGAGAGGGTTAATCTGTTGCTAAGTAAAGGATATGATGAAAACTCATTCTTTGTGGAACTCCATATTTCTTTCCAGGTCCTTTTAACTTATACTGTATATAGTTTCCTATGCAATTTGTTTTCCAAGTACTGTTAACTGTTTCCTATTACTTAAACAGAATGTTGGATATATACATTATTCAAAGTTCTGCTGGATTTATCTTTTGCAGAAACGTTTACAGTTCTTTTGAAGACGGTTCATTAGATGTCATTATCTTTTTCAGAAACGTTTACAGTTCTTATGAAGACAGTTCATTAGATGTCAGGATAGGCTTTTTGTTCTAATTTCGTACGCGTAATAATGATTGAGAAGTAAATGACAAGGATTATGGCAAATTATACTGCTATTAAAGTTCCAAGGTAAATTTAGTTCGTGTCAAGAGATTGCCCTGAGATATGAAACATATGAGATTGATGTTTTGGACATAAGATGAGAATATTGATTAAGGAGAAATTAAACCATGAGGCCATTTGATTTATTTATTAATGGAATGCCACCAAATTCACAAATACGTTCTCTTAATATAAAATATTTGATTTAGCTAATGTGTATCACTACGGTCTCTACGTCGAGGCTACAGAATTGAATCAAGAGCCCGTAAGAAGATTCTACATTGGAGGTAAATAACATTTACAGTAATGTACATGAAAATATTTTGCTAATTAACAATTAGACCGTCATTATATACAGCTATATCGGATAGAAGAAATGTATGCCATCATCGATGTCTGTTACCACTAATGTGGAACAGATTTACACAATAGATTACAGTTTTCTAAGGTGTACACACTATTTTTGATAATTGTCAGTACTTCTTTCAGAAGTAACAGAAATGGGAAAGGAAGAATGCCCAAAAAATGAATAGCACCCTGATTTACTTAATGCCCATAAGTACATAGCGCCTTTAGGAAAGCGTAGTTGAATGACAACTCAGAACATGCAAAAGAATATATGAACTGCCATTCATATTGAGAGTGGGAGCTAAAATAGAAGCGTCTCGAGGATCTCCATCTTTTGTATAGCATTACTTAAAGGAACCATTTTAAGCCACCTCTTGTTGAGATGTCAGATTCTGTCCTCCACAAAAGTGAAGTGGACGTTGGTAAATTTTTTTTGTTGATAGCACATCATTGTCTGATACTTTGAAAAACAAAGACTTATGTCAGTTTTACGTGTCAGCCAAGCTGAGTCATGACATGCATTTATGAAAAAAAAAAAATCATTGGTCTCAGTATACAGTAAAAAAGAATATGTTAACCATAGTCATCAATGCCGATACAGTAATGTTTCCCAGACACTTTGCTGCGGAGTTAGAAGTGCAGAAATGAGATTAGGATGAGCAAAAAGGATAGCCATTAAAGTATTACCCCCAAATGACCTTAAGCCAGGTCCTCGCACAAATAACGAAACCATCAGAGAAAATATCAGAGATGAGCCATTTTCTGGATCACAGTTTCCAATGTTGCTTTCAGGCGTTGTTACCCCTGGACTGGCTTTGGTGGGTTGAAGTCGTCGTAGTCGTACACAAGAGGAGGAACGATTTTTTCGTTGACAGCAGCATATTTCATTCCAAATTCGCCTGGAACCCTCCTGAAGAAGTTTTGATTGAGCCAATATAATTCGGGGGAAGCATCGCATGGCAGTGCCTCGCTCTTCCAAGTGCAAGTCATCACATCCTGCCAACAAAAGTATAAGTGTTAGATGTTCCCCGACTGATAAAAGGATACACATTTAGAAACATAAGAGATTTTTTTCAAATGGAATAAGAGCTAAAAGTGTGATACGAAAGTTCAGGTAACCTCATTTATACATAGTATGATTCACAGAATACAAATGAGATATAATGCGTTATTGTGCCTCGGCTTTTTTCATAACATGGAAAGTGACACCTTACATGATGTACTTAACTTTGCGTAACACTTAGTGTATATACCTACTCATTCTCATTTTCTTCTGGTGTTCCTAACTATCTTTACTACCTCGCAGTGATAGTACGAAGATCTTCGTATTATTGATTTTCTATTTGATACCGTATTCCGAACTATTAAAGCCTTTAGTGATATGTACATACACATATACATAGATATACACATACTTTATATATATACACATATAATGTACACTAAATATATATAGGCAATACATTATATATGTAATGTATATTACATCTATAATATATATATATATATATATATATATATATATATATATATATATATATATATATATATATATAATGTTTACCCTACCCTTTGTACAAAAGTCGTCTAGATGACAATGTATTATATAAATATTATATCCTGCTTTGTATATTTTGATATGATCGATCCAAGCAGCACATTGACCAGAGAAATAAAACTGGAGAAAGCAAGCAGACTCACCTGGGAGAAAACGGTTTGGTTTGGGCAAATGAAACTGAATTGATAAGTAATGTCTTGGTCAAACTGCTTGGGGTACAGCTCCTTCCATGGCAAGCAGATGTGGAATATTTGGCAATCGTTATCAACGTCAGCATAGTATCCGTAGCCAACATAGTTAGGTACCTGGAAATCAAAGTATTGTCCAACTGAGAAAACTGATTTTAAAGGTTGAAGTATTGTTTACCTAAAAGAAATGTTCCGTAAAAAGGATTGAGGTAAGGTTGGAAAAGATTGAAAAGGCTGTAAAATGAGTCGTCCGGTTAGTCTTGTTATGTTTTGATATGGAACAAAATGATAATGTTAATTACTTTACTTAATGTTAATTACTTTACTTAATGGAAAAAGTCAAGCCATAAGTTTGAGCTTTCTTTCTTTCATACATAACAAATTCTGAATCCTTTCCCAAGATCTGATTGCTACTTTCTGAGATTCCTTGGCAGACTTATATTTGATCGTCTCATTATAATAAGGAACATCTCAGTTTCTGACCAAAATTTCTTATTAAAACCACATGAAAAAACGTAACCATATATAAAATTCTTTATATATTCTATTTCTTTGTTTTATGTATACAGTATACAAAGTGTAATAACTGTCTAGCCTACCTTTTCCCGATCTCGATCCTAATTCTTCAAATAAGCCTGTTATTGTGGCATTTTCCCAGAATAAAACTAATAACTCTGGCTAAAATACTAAATTGAAAATAATGTTTTATTTATTTTGATTTTAAACAGATTGATTAAAATGAGAGATAGCTGGCTTTTGTATCGTTAGATGAAGACCTTTTAAAAAAAATATTTGTATGACATTGACCATAGTATTACAGTTGGTCTTCTCAAAACTGAGTAAAGTATTAACATTTAGGATAAAGTTGAGGTAAAATAGTATGACGCAAGATACCAAGGTAATTGAACGAAGCAACAAAAAAACGTTAGTAGTAATATACTCACGACGCCTTCGTCGCATCTGAATGTATCAGTCACAACAGGTCGAAGTTTGGTGTAATTGGAGATGAGACGTTTCTCAATTGGGAAGAGAGGAGGGTTGCTGCCAACTAAAAGAGCTCCTCCAGGTGGGTTACCCATGAGCCGCTTGACCTTGGCCATTTCCACGGCTCCTGGTACAGGAGGAAGGTTGTTCCTTCCAGGAAGTCCACCAAATTGGGTATCTGCTCCTGGTACAGGAGGAAGGTTGTTCCTTCCAGGAAGTCTACCAAATTGGATATCTGGTATAACTGAAGAAATTGAGTTGGGTTGGTTAACTAACTGATTTTGGGAGGCACTCTGGAGGTTGGGGGGTAAACGTTGCCGAACGTTACTTGCGGATGATTGAGTGAAGGCAGTTTGTTGTACAGCTGGTGCCAAAGGTCTATCGACGCGATTTAGTAGTGGTGTGTTTAGATTCACCTGGAAAGTGTCCCCACCAGCAGCTCCTTCAAGTGGGGTCGGTTGAAAATTGTTAGGGTGCTCCGGGGATGTTTGTCCTTGAGATCGGCCCTCGGGTGCGTAGAAATGATGCTGGTCTAATCCAGATTCAGCCTGGATGTTGATAGCTAGTGGTTCTCCCCTGGATCGTGGGGATCCTGATGCTAGCGTCACCAAAACTGTCAAATATATAAGATACAAATGTTGCATCAGGTTGACCTAATGTAAAATGTGCATGATATTGATGTTCTAACGGGTCGATTCAGTGTAAAATTAACATATTACTACTTTTCATTATTAGTTCAAGACCTCCTGTTAGATGTATTGCGTATTTGCTTTTTGAAAAGTTAAGGTTTTGATATTGAGTTCATATAAAGATATAAAATACACACAATCCGATAAAGAATTCTAACTAAACGAAGAGGTTTAAATCTTAATTATCGAACATTTCATTGTTGGGTAGAAAAAGTCTTCGAACATGAAAATTTATTTTATCAGGTAGTTATAGTAGAGTGATATAAAAACCCTTTGATAGTATCGTCAGTTATCTACATGTACCTAAAAGCTTTCTATATCATTTACTTGCCTATTTTACAAGAATTATTAACAGTTACGCCTTTTTGTACGTAATTACAAAAGATTCCTTTACTAGAAACTGTTAGTTTAAATACTTACGTGACAAAAACAGTGCGTATAACATGATGGCTAGCTGGACGTCTGGAATAAAAAGATAAATTGATATAATGTATTAAAAATCCTCGGTGAAATAGTCAGTGATTCAATGAAAAGGGTTATAGTTAATATAGATATATTTGAAGGAAACAGAACTCATACATGGCACTCGAGTATTCTCTTGAAATATCTTTTTTTTTAGAAAACATTAAGTTGGAACCTAACATTTTTTTTTAATTAGTCCCGTAAAAGGAATTTACTTTTGATATTATAAGAACTTGAATATAATTGTTTGATGTCTTCCAGTTGCCATTTTAAGGTAATGAATGTATCCCTTGTTCTTTGCAGGACCCTTTAGTTGTATATATTCGAAATATCCCTGTTAGATAAGGGTCAAAGTATTACGTGAATATTGTATGTTAGATATTCAAATGAACGAAAAGATTTTATTCAACTAGAAATATGAGAGAGAGAGAGAGAGAGAGAGAGAGAGAGAGAGAGAGAGAGAGAGAGAGAGAGAGAGAGAGAGAGAGAGAGTTTCTCTCCTTTACTCTTTGATGAGTGCCATAAAGACATACGTACATATATGTATAATTAGTTATTTATTTAATAACACGCAATGATTTATGGTGAACGCTGGTCATTGTT
>NC_090768.1:24225718-24243218 GCF_036898095.1 Palaemon carinicauda
AAACCGCTCATGACCCAAGGGGTTCCTTACTCCCGGAACACTTGTGGTTCAGGGGATTATCCTGAACCAGGACTGTTGTTGGGGGTACCACCCTCGACCTGTACACTGCAGCATCCAGTTTCATTGAATTGTGCAATTTGAAGTTACTTTTGGAAATGTGATGGGTTTTATTACAAGAAGTATAGTGGATGTATATATGTATTTATGTAAAATACATTTCGCCAGTTTTATTCTGATCATTATGCTTTCTGTTTTCATTCTAATAGAAATTTTATAGATAGATCCCTGCTTTGTTTCCCTTTCTCAAGGAAACTGTCCTTCCAAAAAGTCTTTGTTTCCATTTTTCTCGAAGATGGGCAGAGGATGCATTAGTCATTGGGTGATGTAAATCATGGGCATGGAAGTAGGAAGTTGGTCTTCGAACCCACTAGAGAGTTCATTGGATGTTTTCTTAATTACTGTGAGAATTCAGCACTGCCCGACCTCAGGCTAGTCAATAATTAGGACTGAAAGGGTTAGGAACAGTTGAGCCGACGAATATATATATATATATATATATATATATATATATATATATATATATATATATATATGTGTGTGTGTGTGTGGGTGTGTATATGTATATATATGTATGAATATTTATATATATATATATATATATATATATATATATATATGTATGAATATTTATATATATATATATGTATAATGTATATATGATTATATATATATACTGTATATATATATATGTATATATATATAAACTATCTATATGTATATATATAAACTATGTATATATATGTATGAATATTTATACGTATATATATATATATGTATAATGTATATATATATATATATATATATATACTGTATATATATATAAAAACTATCTATATGTATATATATAAATATAAACTCTATATGTATATATATATATGTATATATATATGTATATGTATATATATATAAATATATATATGTGTGTGTGTGTGTGTGTGTGTGTGTGTGTATGGAAAGAGATACGCGGCAAACCTTTTGGAAGGAATGATGTTGCTAACACAATATCTTTCTTGGCAGTTCCTACCCTACGCCACCTATCCTGTATGACCCACTACAATCCCGTAACTATCAAGTACCTAGATCACTGTTTAGGTCAACATAATATTGAAATGTAACGGAATATTTCCAGATCTCTAAGACTTTACCAGATGTTTTTTCCAATTTCTTTCGTTCTTGGTTTTTGATACATGACATTATAGATTACTTTTCAATTTTTAAGTAAAGTCATAAACTGGAGAAGGATCATAAAGAGATAAATGATCTCAAATGATCCTTCTGATTGCAATATTAATGGCAGTATCGATTAATAGAGTATGATTATATTTTTGAGTATTATGCTGATATCAGTTGTTGCGGTGTGACAAGATACCGGCACAAATAAATACTGAGAAGCCTTTCTTAAGAAATGGTGCAACACCAATTACCTTATACTGCCTAACATTCGCTCGACTGAGTTTATGGTTTATTACTTGAATTATCAACGAATTTATTAAGGAAGAACCGCGAGTCTCAATTTTAAGATCATGGGTTATTTAATTTTTTTTTTTTTTTTTTTTTTTTTTTTTTTTGTGGTTTTCTATTTAAACAGTGGATCCAAAAATTTCTTTACTCATCCCTTAACCGTTTTTTTCACGGGACCTGCTCGGGTGATGGCGTCGGTGTTGAGGTCTAGCGACTCTTCATTTATTCTCATCCATTGTTACCATCGCCTTAATCATCTTCCTCATTACTTCCTAATTCCTCATCATTATAGCATGCTCATTAATGCAGATTTTTTTAGCTTTAAAGACTACTGACTCACCATTTACATTAAAGATATATTTAAGTTGTGGAGCAAGTTTTGGAGAGGGATACGAGTCATCAAAATCTTTATTTTGGTCTTTCAAATTATATAAGAAAAAAAAAAGTTTTAAAGAATAAAGGGACAATTGAGAGCGATTGATTAGTGGAATAACCGGATATATATATATATATATATATATATATATATATATGTATATATATATATATATATATATATATATATATATATATATATATATTTTCCATTTTACTACTACGAATATACCTCTTTAGATAATAAATAAGATTGACTCAGCGTTGCCTTTTTGGTAAACACTGTATTAAGATAAAAAACCAGACTTGCTGCGAAGACCGGCTTTGGGGATTTAATGTTCCTTCTAAGATTAAAAGTTGCTTTCACGATAGGGTGTTTCTGTAACGGTAAATGTTACTTTAACGACGGAATGATCTTTCTGAAGACAAAATTTCCTCTGAGGTAAACACTTAAAGTAATAATTCCACATACGATGTTAATTTACTTCTAGCACGTATCTTGTTACTAACATCTTCGACGTTTTTCGGGCCAGAGAGTTGAAATTAACTGTTATAGATTCAATTTAGTCTTATGTTATTATTATTATTATTATTATTATTATTATTATTATTATTATTATTATTAGCTAAGCTAAAACCGTAGTTGGAAAAGTAAGATGCTATAAGCCCAAGGGCTCTAACAGGGAAAAATATCCCAGTGAGGAAAGGAAATAAGGAAATGAATAAACGATATAAGAAGTAATGAAAATTAAAATAAAATACTTCAAAAACATTAACATTCTTCTTTGTTCAAGTGATTAGAATGACCCAATGGCGCTTAGGGACTTTACACCTTTGTTCCCAAGTTTCTAACATTTCTGTCTAATACGTAATTATTATTGTAAGTGACCCTTCAAATATGACAACTAAATATTTAGATGAATATGTACATACATGCACGCCTTTCTCACCTGGGTATGACAACTTCCTCTCACCCCTACCAGAGGGACGGGAAGAGCTGAGCGTGACCTTATATATATATATATATATATATATATATATATATATATATATATATATATATATATATATATATATATATATATATCCAGAAAATTGCTCTTTATTGTATAGGGGAGATGCTTTCATGTTAATTTTGTCTTTATTTTGTGTTTCTCTCAGTATTTTGAATTCTATTTAGGATTTTCCATGCTTTAATACTATGAGTGCACATGCCCTTTGAAAACCAGGCGCAATGGGAAAAGATGATAGGACATTACATCGTTACTGACAGAATTCTCTCTCTCTCTCTCTCTCTCTCTCTCTCTCTCTCTCTCTCTCTCTCTCTCTCTCTCTCTCTCTCTCGGTCAACAATCAATATTCCTTGCTGATATGATTTTTTCCTATGAATTAAAGTAAATATTCCTATTGGAGGTAGAATAGATTCTTGCATTTTGCGATAAAAAGATGTAAGTTACAATTGATGTACATTGCTCTCAGACACGCGAGTAAAAATCATAAGAAAACAAAAGTTGACATCATTTGTCTATGTTTCCTCTCCCTTTTTCATTCCCTGGAATTTTCCAAAAAGCAAAAGTTTATCTTTATTGTCGGTTAGCAAAGCTTGATCGAGGTTGTCAAACAATGATAGACAAGAAACGAACTCGTCACTTGAGGTGTCACTGGCAAAGGATTCGATTTATTAAAAAGGAAGTGTTTATCTCTCTCTCTCTCTCTCTCTCTCTCTCTCTCTCTCTCTCTCTCTCTCTCTCTCTCTCTCTCTCAGAAGAGATTTAATGACTCCATATACTTAAAAATCCACTTTTCCTGATAGATATAGCAATGAAGTATGTATATGATTATTAGTCGACTGAGATGTATCGTATTCAAGAGAAGAAAAGCATAGAACAAGCAAGTTCATCCCAAAATATTTGCCGATGAATGGAGAAAACCCCTAAGATAATCGTTTTTTTTTTTTTTTTTTTTTTTTTTTGCTGGCCTCATGCCCAATACACTTCGAAGATAATTAACATAGTTCAAATGAAGCTGACGTTTGTCGTTTATTGGAGGTCACACATGCAAGGGCTGCCCAGATCCAACATCCAACTTGTGTGTATACGTATGAGAGCTTTGAGTCGGCTTACTCAAATACGTATAGTTCTTATACATTAAAGTGTGTAGAGAGATTTTTTTCCTTGTAGATTCTTGTGTCTTGACACCTAAAATAAGTTTTTTCTATCTTTCAGTCACAGTATACTTTTGAAAAAAAACAAAAAACTTAGCCCTTGACAATTTTATTCATAAGAAGTTGACTCCTGCAACATATAGTATGATATTCAGTACTGCAGTTCTTCCTTTCCTAGTGTGTAACTCCCTGCTGGTTTGACTAGTTCCTCGTCTGCTTAGCTCTTCTATACCTACATCTTGTGAATACCATAAATGCCGTCGTTAATGTATGTGCATTGTAAGAATCCAATGAGGCTTTGCTTCACATAGCAATTGTGCTGTGGCCTCTTCCTTATATCATCTCCGCGTTTTTATTTGTCTGCGTTATTCTAATTTTCAATTGTTCATGCAATCCCTATACATCTGAATATTTATATAAATATGTAATTGAGAATGTTGTAGGAAAATTATTAAAATGGACAATTCATATGAAGAAAATGCTTTTGCATTAGTTGTTGAAACAGTTGCTCTTAACATCAGCAAATGTCTTATGAGAATAACGAACGTAACCCCTGTTGCGTTACGGCGTAAAACGCAGTTGACAGATAACGGTGTACACTTTGTATTACGGCAACATTAAAGAGAGCGAGAAACTGGTATATCAATCATAAATTATAAGAAGGTATGACTTCTTACTTTTCTCTCTGTTGATATTTTTAAAAGATTTCGCTCCTTGAATTAACACCGGTAAACATAAGTTTCTTGCTCATATGTTTTTTCAAACGCATGGAGCCATCTTTGGGAAATTCTTTACAAGTGTATTCACTTGTTGATGCATGCGTTTTGTGTGATTTTTATATGCTCATATAATACTGTACACACACACATATATGTATGTATGTATATATATATATATATATATATATATATAATAAGAAGAAGAAGAATAGGGAAGTGGGGAATATGGGGAAAGGAAGAGTACCCCTGGATACAATCCAGTTTATAGCGCAAAGGCAGGTACTCGGGATGGGAAAGATTAAGGAAATAGGGAGAAAGAGAAGTACAGGAGAAGAATAAAAGAGAGGGGCAGACCCTCTTGCGATATTAGGGAATTGGTATTATTATTTTATATATATATATATGTATATATATATATGTATATATATATATATATATATATATATATATATATGTGTGTGTGTGTGTGTGTTTGTGTGTGTACTTCTTTCCAGTTTTGCTTAGCAGCATTAGCAGACGTATAACTACTCGGTCTCCCCCCGTTCCTCGGGAGAGGGACGAGTCATATTCTGGTGGTAGGGGTTGTAGTAAGGAAAGGGGGAGGTGTTGGAAGGGTTGAATCTGTGTGTGCATATCTATGTAAATATATAGCCTTCATTTGTTGACGAGATGCATATACTAGTATACATATAGAATCACAATGATGATGATGATAAGAGGATTAAGGTGATTCAATTCTTCAGCTATTAATTTTGTTGCCTACTGTAGGGTCATCATTAGGCCAGAGACACAAAAGAAGCCAAATATTAAAGAAGGCGTCCCTGGTCATTCACTCCCCTCTATTTATAGCACAAGTCGCGGATAGCATACGAGACACTGACTTGAGTCTTCTCTAATCCTGGATAAAACGGGACTTTCTGACTTCATAGAGATATCGTGACTCTTTAGGTGCTGGTGGTATTGAAGGTGAGGTGGCGTGCGCTTTATATCTCGATGTTCCGTAATGGTAAGTAACATTCGCATTGTTATTGCCAATTGGATTCGAGGATGTAATTAGTTAATGTATTCCGGAAAGCACGACCAATGGAATTAGACATATTAGGTAGAATAATATTAGAGTATATTTTGGAATTTTGACACGTACTTGATACCAGTGGTCTTCCGAATCAAGGTCTATAGATATTCCCGAATAACGCTAAACGTTGGGTCCGGTCAGTGCTGGGATGGATGACCATCAATAAATTATAAACGCCTTCGGCCCAGAATCCTCTTGAACACTTCAGGTTTATTTTTGCAACCTTATCCTAAAGCAATCGCCGATCTAGTTCCTTATGAGCAAAACTGTTAAAAGGAAAGGCCTGTATAAAACACACACGCAGATATCCACATTTTCATGGCGCGGAACAAATTGTTCCTTTCCGGTAAACAGCCAAGTAATATTTTCTTGAGTCAAAGAAGGAGGTAAAATTAAAGAGGAGGAAAATGACAAATATTAGAAGCCATGTGGAAGGCCATCATCAAAGAAAGATTCGGCTCCATCAAGGTGTACGTGAGGCGTCTGAACGTGGTGTTATTTTGTGGGTGACAGCAGTGACCCTCCCTAAATTAGAGGACACCATTAGACTTCTTTTGGTTGTCTGAGTTAGGAAATTGGTCTTCAACGTTGTGGTGTCTGGTTTTGCCGTTCGAGTATAAATCCATACCAAACATGGTGTTAGGGAGTTACCTCTGCCGAGGAGGTATTGCGATATATTTGGTTTATTTATTTGTCTGTGTGTCTTTGGACATTTGCCTGTGGACAGGATTGCGTCAAAACTACTTGACGGATTTTGATGAAATTTTCACCGAAGATAGACCTTAGGACATGGACGACCTCGGCAAATTTTGGAGCTGATCCGGATCCGGATCGGGATTATTATATTTTTCGCCATTTTAAAGATAACGTCAAAACTACTCGAAGTATTTTGACAAAATTTTCACCACATAGATTGTAGGCCAAGAACGACTCCATTAAATTTTGGAGATGATCCGGATTATAGTTTATTTATTTGACTGTGGGTCTGTAGACAAGATTCAAAACTACTTGACATTTTTATGAAACTTTCACCATAGATAGATCCTAGGTCATGGACGACTCTATAACATTTTGCAGAAGATATGAATTGCAGATTCGGATTTTAATTTTTTGCCATTTTAAAGATAATGCCAAAACTACTTGACGGATTTTGACGAAATTTTCACCACAGATACAGTAGATCTAAGGTTATGGACGACTCTATGAAGTTTTGGAGATGATCCGGATCTGGATTATAGTTTATTTATTTGTCTGTGTGTCTATAGACAATATTACGTCTAAACTACTCTACGGATTTTGATGAAATTTTCACCACAAATAGATCTTAGGACAAGGACGACCCCATCAAATTTTGGGGATGATCTGGATTCTAGATTCAGAGTTTTATTTCTCGCAATTGTAAAATTTTGACGGATTTCGACAATTTTCACCCCAGATAGATCTTAGGTCATAAATGACTCCATTTAGTTTTAGAGATGATCCGAATCGGATTCTAGATTCGGACAGGATAACGTCAAAACTACTTGTCGGATTTTGACGAAATATTCACCACATATAGATCTTAGGTCATGGACGATTCCATAAAATTCTGGAGATGATCCGAATCCGGATTTAGGATTCTGATATGAATTTTTAGCCATTTTAGAAATAACTTCAAAACTACTCGACGGATTTTGACAAAATTTTCACCACAGATACATCTTAGGTCATGGGTGACTCCATCAAATTTTTGAGATGATCTGGATCCGGATCATTGGCATTTGCATTTTTACCATTTTGAAGGTAACGTAAAAACCATTTGATGGATTCTGACGAAATTTTCACCACAGATGGATCTTAGGCTATGAACGACTCCATGAAATTTTGAAGATGATCCACATCCGGATCTGGATTGTAGTTTATTTATCTATTTAACTGTGTGTGTCTGTGGACAGGATTATGTCAAAACTATTCGACTGATTTTGATGAAATTTTCACCATGTATAGATCTTAGGGCATGAACAACTCCATTAACCTTTGGCGGATGTCAGAAATCTCAGATTGCTCTTGTTTTTATTGTTTTAAATAGTGTTGGCCTTGGAATTACAGGTTCATGCTTTTGGGACAAGATAAACTATTCTCAATCTCATTTTAAATGCCTCAAGTAAGAAATCAAACGAAAAACAGGAATTATAGAATAATAACTAGAATTTTCAATTTATATGTTAGGTTAACAAACAGTTCAAACAAATGATCAGGCAGTTCAAATTGTAGACTTGTAACTCTTGGCTAACAAGATGTGTGTTATTTAGAGCTATGTATATAAACTAATTTAGAGCTATGTATATAAACTATCTCAAATAGAATGTTGTTGATGGGCATTATATTGGCTACAGGTATCTTTGACCCTTACTTTTTATATCATATACGCATGCTATGCAGTTTGGTTTTGAAAAAAATCTTTTAGCCTATGCAAATTATACCACTCTTTCATTAGTTCCATCTCCTGAGTATAAACCTATGTTTGCTGAATCTTGAAACAGATATAGTTATATTTATTACACAGTGCTTATAGGTCTTATTAAGTTAAACCTAAAAAAAACTTTAAGTGTTATTATTAGTAGGTATAGCACTTTGGACTTCACCTAGCCAGATCTTTTCATCGACAGGGTAACTCAGTCAAAATTGTAGATGCCATTTTTCTGTTTGAATTTACATTTGATTAACACACCGGAATTTTACATTGTACGATTGCACAAAACTCGGTATACTGAGAGAAATATACTGTAGGCAGACAGTATATCATGATGGAATTTACTTTTCTTATATATTTTTTTATTCTGCCGTGTTTTGAATATTGATTTTCTGTCAATAAACTTGATGTTTAATAATTTTATTGTCATTGATCTATGATTTCTGACACCATCGTTCTAGGTCTATAAAATTACTGATAATTCTGAGCATCCTTTGTATTCAAATCTTCCTAGACTATACGCTCCACCATGCAGTACGAAATTTATATTTATATCCAAAAGCCTGAAGTTTCTTAGGTTAGGCTCTATATCATACAGTATTCTAAATGTCTTTATTTTCGCATTAACCGAATTGTGAAGTTATTTTCGTGATCATGTAGTTGATCTGGTGCAAACTCCTCGAAAATATTCTGTTATTGAATAGGTTAACAGGAGGTTAGTTATGTGATTTAAATGCTATTCATCTCATTTATTGTCATTACTTTGTAAATCCCATTTTTGGGGGGCCTTTTTTCCAATTTTTTTTTCTCTATTAGTGCCCTTGAGATGTAGTATTTTGCTTTTCCAAAGAGGGTTGCACCTTGGCTTGCAGAAATAATAACGATATTGAAAATAATTATAATTTCTTTTTTGGAAAAAAATTGACGTAAACAAGGTTCAAGTTTAACAGTGCTTTTGTTAATCACCATCGTCTAAGTTAGTGTGACAAAACCAATAAGGCTCCCCTAGGGTTACTCAAAACTTTTTTGTTTTCACGTGAAAACAGGAAAATTGAAGAATGTCATAGTTGAATAGTTTGAAGAGTTTAGTTGGAGGGATCCAAAGGGAACAGATGAAAAGTAAAAGCCAAAAAATAATGCAGCAGAAGGGATACTCCAGTGGTGCTTTACAGCTTGTTGGTCGTAGAGGAGTGGGATGACGCGTTCAAAATGCGTAACTTGTAGTACCCTCTAAGTTGGATCGTAACTGATGTCAATTGTAAATTATGTCATGCAGATCTTTATAATTAGATTGGATCTACATTAGCAAAATCGTGGTATGATTTTATTAAATTGCAAGCGCGTCTACTATCTTTTTAACATTCTAGATCAGTACAGGTGTTGTCCACCTTTTTATCCACTTAGTTCTTGATATATCACTCTGACCTGTACCCTCATTAACATAACGCCAAATGAATAAGGATTATAAATCAGTGATATTCTATGGTTATATGTCGTAGAACATGTGTATCTGAATTTTTTGTATCTCTGTGTAATAGGATAATACACTACATGTGTTGACTTTTCCTTCGACCAGCTATGGGACCAGTCTCTCGCACCACTGACACTTAATAAATAGATCAAATGAAAGTGTCCTAGGCCGAATTCCATAACAGAGTATCTAACTTCTTCAGTGCAGGCATTTCCTATTTTGTTCCTCTCTCACATTTCCGTCTTTTATGACGATATAGCTAGCCTACGCTAGTTTATATTTTGGATGGCTATGAAATAGGAATTTAAATTCTAATGGTAATTGTGTCATTAATTGACTTTGACTCTCTCTCTCTCTCTCTCTCTCTCTCTCTCTCTCTCTGCTCCGGAAACTTGCAAGGAATGGTATGGGTGTGTTTCTTTGACAACCCAATGTCCTCCTGTAAACATAAGAATTGATTTGGGTTCCTGGTTGATAGTTGAATGTTGAGGTGTAGATACGTATGGAAATAGAAGACAGCTGGTATTATTACTCAATGATCAATATTCAGTCTAAAATTTATTAATATATATCAAAATTAAGAACGCTCTGCCTTCAGTATTATTATTATTATTATTATTGTTATTGTTATTATTATTTTTATTATTATTATTATTATTATTGTTATTATTATTATTATTATTTTAATCGAAGACTACAGAGACGGTGGTTTGTAGTGTGGGGTTCCAGGTTACATCAACCTTCTTTGGGAATCCATCACTTCTACTTGCATATTTATTATTAATATTATTATTGTTATTATTATTAGCTACAACCCTAGTTGGAAAAGCAGAATGCTATAATCCCAAGGGCTGCAACGGGGGAAACTAGCCTAGTGAGGAAAGAAAATAAGGAAACATAGAATAGTGTGCATGAGTGGACCCTCAAGTGGGAAATCCTTATTCCCGCTGGAGTGAAATCTTTCATCAGATCTCTCTCTCTCTCTCTCTCTCTCTCTCTCTCTCTCTCTCTCTCTCTCCAGACTAAATGGAATTTACATAAGCCACGTATGTACATCCTTTAAACCTTATTGCAGACCCCTTTGTGTTGGGAATCCCTACTCCCATACAAACTATAGACTCCACACACCTGGGAAATTGCCTCTTTATAGGCCAGAACGAGACTTCCTTTGAGCAGGGACGCGCATCGTTGCGAGGAGTGGTCTTAACTGTAGTACCTCGGCAGGTTCTCAATTACTGTCGCCGATTAGAAGTTACGGCGCGATGCCTTTTGCAGTGGGGTGGTTTGCAGACGCTCCGCAGGGATTCCTTGGCTGGATTCTTTAACGGTGACCACAGAGAGAGAGAGAGAGAGAGAGAGAGAGAGAGAGAGAGTGGGCGCGCGCGAAAGGCTGTGCACTGTATATATTGTAGGTATGTGTATATGTATTCAGTTATATACTGTATATGTATGGAGAGAGAGAGAGAGAGAGAGAGGGGGGGGGGGGGCGCGCGCGAAAGTCTGTGCACTGTATATATTGTAGGTATGTGTATATGTATTCAGTTATATACTGTATATGTATGGAGAGAGAGAGAGAGAGAGAGAGAGAGAGAGAGAGAGTGGGCGTGCACGAACGCCTGTGCATAGTATATATTGTAGGTATGTGTATATGTATCCAGTTATATATATGCATGTAGAGAGAGAGAGAGAGAGAGAGAGAGAGAGAGAGAGAGCAAAAGTCTGTGCACTGTATATATTGTAGGTATGTGTATATGTATTCATTATATATATATATATATATATATATGTATATGCAGAGAGAGAGAGAGAGAGAGAGAGAGAGAGAGTGTGGGCGCGTGCAAACGCCTGTGCACAGTATATACAGTAGGTATGTGTATATTTATTCATTTATATATATGTATGTATATACCTATATACATGCATGATGTATGTCTTCCTATGCCTAAAGGGAAAACATCATTAACATACTGTATATCATAGTTATTAATGGGATATGTTGCCTCGAAATTCCATTGGAAAATGCCTATCGATTCGTTCATATTGCAGACAAGGTCAGTAGAGGTCACTGCCCTCACTTGTTACTGATGACGCACCTAACGACCGTAGGTATAAACTAATTCTTTGGAAATCATTTTTTTATTTCGATTTCTAATGAGATAATTATTCCTATCAATTTTCCTTTCTGTACAGAAAATTTTAATCATATAAATTTCTTTTTATATTCATTTATATTCAAAGTATTTAATAGCAGTTTTCTTAATGTGGTGGTATTTGTTTTATCCCTTATCCGTCACTGGATATTGTTATTCACGCAGTAAGAGTGAGTTTTATGTGGAATGGAGTTTTCCTATTCAAGCAAAAGGCCAACCGGTCATGGGTCATAAAAGATTCGTGCGTTGGCGGAGTCTCCGCCATTTCCGATGTCACCTTGAATTTAAGGTTTTGCATCATCCTACTTGCTTTGACCACGAACATACAAACCGTATATATATATATATATATATATATTTATATATATATACTGTGTATATATATATATATATATATTTATATATATATATATATATATACTGTGTGTATATATACTCCCTTCCTCTTCAGAATACAAGGGAGATGGTCTCTTCGAAAGCTAAATAAATTTCATTTTTCATACAGTGTGGGTTATTTTATTTATCATAAATACACGGAAAATTATGTATTTTAATGTACATATATAAATACACATACATACATGTGTGTATGTATTTTGTGTATTCATCTGATCTATGTTTCTTTGGAGATGCTTCCCGATAGATCGCCCTTCCACAACATATAGTCACCAGTTTCTGTGTTCCTTGACTTTCCCAAAAACTTTCCCACTAACCCAGTCCACTTTTTTCTTTCTTTTTTAAATAAATAAATTCAAGATGACTTGTTTACCGCGTTAACTAACTTAGTTTTTTTTCTTAAATTTTACATTGAACCCTTCCCTAATAAACCTGTACTACTCAAGTAATTGATTTCAATAATGGCCATATGTTTTCTTTGTTCAAAATAAACATCCCTTCTTCCTTTGGAATTTTTATCTTTTGTTTTCATCATTTTCCTATGGGTGTTTATCCATGTATCTATTTTTGCGTTTCGTTGATTTTTTAATATTAATTACAACATCTAAAATGTGGGAAAACTATTCTATCGATTAAAGACCATTTTGTTCATATGCATTTTCCCCTATTTCAAATGATCACGCATTTAGAAAAGACGAAAATAAGCTATTATGCTTGGAAGTTAGCTGCATGTCATTATAGTGAAATACATATAATATGATAAGGATTTATCCCAGATTTAATGGCTGGAGAAGAACTTAACAGAACAAATACGTGAATTGCATAAACATCAAAACGGGCCCGGAAAGAAAGAATGAGAAAGGAGTTATTAAGTGGACTATATAAAATAAAAAGGATAAAGTTTAGAATTTGGAAAAGGAGGAGCACTTAATAGAACATTGCGTGGAATAAAAAAATAGAAAAAAGGGTTCTGGTCTTGGTATGCCTGCAGCCTGAAAACATGGCCAAGATTAGACTTGAGTAATACAATGTCTATAAAGGCTGAGGACTCAGAACTGGTATGTCATTTCCTTTTTGTGATTTCTTACCTTTCTTCATTGGCAATAGGTGTACACGACATAATTGTACTTGATATTTTTCTTGCATTTGAGTCATTATATTGGAGGAAATAAACATTGCTAGTTAAAGACGTAAAATCATTACCACAATTGCCCATCATGTTACTAGTAAGTGAAACTCAGTTACACACGTGAGTGAATATGTATATACAGTATATATATATATATATATATATGAATGTATATATATACACATTATAAATATATATATATATATTTATATATATATATATTATATAATATATACATATATATATACACACATACACACATATATATATATTATGTATATACATATATATGTATATATATTATATATATTTAAATATATATATTATATATATATTATATATATATTATATATATGTTATATATAATATATATATATATATGTTAATATATATATATATATATATATATATATATATATATTATATATATGTTATATATATAATATATATATATATATATGTTATATATATATATATATATATATATATATATATATATATATATATATATATATATATATATATGTATATATATATATATATATATATATATATATATATATATACATATATATATATATATATATATATATATATATATATATATATATATATATATATATATATATACATACATACATTCATCGGAGGCTTTATCTCTCTTTAAAGGAGTTAACTTTGTATATACACGGAACATATCGAGCTGGAAGACGCCAAGTGCAGGCGAGTAGTTTATTGCCCTTGCCCTTACAGTATAGTTCCTTCCAGATTTATTTTTGCCTGTTTATATATTTATTCAAAGACAACGAAAACACCAAGTTATTCTTTTTGCAACTCGGTCCTACGAAGTGTATAGATTGCCAATCATTTAAAAGTTGATAGTGTTGATGTGTTGCATTCTTTGCCGGTCATGTCAGCATCGCCCTGTTAGGGTATCGTGATTGGTCGTGATTGGTATTCTCTGACGGCATCAGTTTAAACTAATGATCATCATTTATGATAAGATATTGGAAGAATCTCGCACAACCGTAAGGTCGGCGGTCTTGTTGGACCAGCGAGAAAAGAAAGAATGATTGACAGGACTCTCTCTCTCTCTCTCTCTCTCTCTCTCTCTCTCTCTCTCTCTCTCTCCATTATACTTTCTTCATTAGAGTTTTAAGAAAAAATGATTGTATGAATTCTGCTTTTTTCCTTTTTAAGATTTATTATTTTGTCCTGCATAAATTTCAGTTTGTGAAGTTATTCTTTTTCATATTTGCTTGTATCTTTTTGTTTAATTATAGTCAAAATGTTTTTAGATAAGAATTTTGAAGCATGGAAGGTTTAAATATAATTCAGGAACCACTTTTATTTTATGCAAAGTCTCTTTTATCTGACACCATTATGACTTCTTATCGAATATTCATTATTGGAAAATTTCTTTTCTCCATCAATTCCATTGTAAGCCGCAAAAAACTGCATAAAAAAAAAAAAAAACAAAGAGATGAAGAAAGAATATATCATCTCGAGAATGACTGGACAAAGTAACCATGTAAATTCTGCTGATACTTTTGAAAGGGAAATTGTCTGATATAATGCATGTCATTTTCCAAGATGTCAACTCGATGTTGCAACCTGTTGCTATTTGCAACATATTGAATTTGCTTTCTATCTAGGCTATTCTCTTTCATTGTGAAAATTTCCCCCGACTTTACTATGAATATATTACTGCAGTTGCTGCAGTTGCATTGGGCAATTTTTATATCACCTTTAGATTCTTATAATTATCTTTATTATATTTTACACGTCAAAGGTTTGTGTTACTCCATAGATTTCCTTTTTTACCTTATGTTTATTTGTTAAATTCTTAATTTCTGTATAGAAAATATCACGAGATTTGTGTTTGCTGTTTTATGTATATATATATATATATATATATTATATGTATGTATATATGCATATATATTATATGTATGTATATATGCATATATATATATATATATATATATATATATATATATATATATATATATATATGAAACAGTTGGCCACTGTTGTTATGAAAACTGGCCAAACCATATAGCCTATATGAGTAAGGACGCGTCTGAGGCTTTGTCCTGCAGTGGACTAGAAGCGGCTGAATTTGTTCTTGCTGTTGTTGTGTATATATACAGTATATATGTAAATGAATAAATAAATATATTTTTATGTATTTATTTTATTTGTTTGTTTGTATATATCTATAAAATAGCCATGAGTATGTATATATGCTGATATATCAATACCTATATTTATTTGTATATATCATGCTACATACTTCCCCCTTTGGAGGAGCGATGCTAAACTTTTAAGGGTACATCCTTCTTATTTTCTCGACGCCTGTATAGTGATGACGTCACTGGCATTTTTCTTTCTCTTGACCACGGTTGATGCTGAAAGCTACTTACAGCTGGTTGGAAGTGAGATTACTTGTCTGGGAGCGAACTCTGTCCCAGCCAGTTTGATCTTGAAGTGGTGTATAAATTCGCCATATATCTTTACCCCTCGAGAAAACTCGTGTCTAGATGTTACTGCCATTGAGGTTTACAACAGGCTTTCTAGGATGAGGCTGCCAGCCCCTAGTTTTTTCTTCTCCCTGGTTGCTAACTACCAGCTACATAATCCATTGCTTAGGTCTGCAGAGGTACAGTGTGTATTATTGGACTGAACTCAAAACAGACCACTTTTGACGAGATTTGAACGCAGTTATACATGGCAAGGCTAATATTGAAAGTATAGTCTAGAAATATGCAGCTGTGAGAGTATCAGTAATCCTACTTATTCTTAATAATTGCAATTGCATCATGAAAGTTTACCATTTGGCTTGTTAAAATAGAAAAACATACTTCTTTTCAAAGTGGTGATGTGCATTTCCTTGTTAGAGTGTAAATTGAACAGTGACTTTTGCAGAAAAGCCTGTCCTTTATAAAGAAATTATCAAAAGAACCCTATTTCTCATTATATACTTTGAAAAGATTAAGATTCATGTTTGTCTATTTAGCTGGTTTTTTTTTTTTTTTTTTTTTTTTTTTTTTTTTTAGGATTGCGGAAGGTGTTAAGTGGTAATTTTTTATTTTTTTTAATCGTATCAGGAATATATGACAGACTAAAGTAATAAAATTTGAGAGATAGAAATGTAAATTCCTGGTAAAAGAGATTCTTTCATGAAAGTTGCATTATTTGGCTATTTGGCGAAGGTTTGCGGTCAAACAATGCTCTCGTTGCAAAATTACTTTAAACAAATAGTTGAGTCACACTTTACAATCTCGCAGGTCTTACCTGAAGGACTTGTTTACGGATGAGAAGTTGAAATTGGAAAAAAAGTAAATTAGAGAGGTGTGACATGGCAGTAGAACCATTTAAAAAGGTAGAAAACATGTAGATGGGATAGGAACATTGCTAAGAACTTTTGCATACTGCCTACACTCTTTAGATATAGGCGATGCTCCTCCCCCAGTTCTATTTGATTTTCTCATATCGGAGTTTCAGATGTCTGGTGATATTTCCTCTAGTTTTGTAAAGGTATTTGTTTCTGCTGAAGGGCCAACACCAACCGTATTGTAACGACTGTTTAGTACCTCTAACAGTAAGGCATTTGTTGACCGAATGCCCCAATTATAACAACTTGCGGAATAGATATTTGTTTGAGGCTCGAGGTGAGGGTGGCAGGTTCATCCTTGCCAAGATTCTTGGAAATGATGTGTCCTGCCATGCAAGTGGCATTTTTAGATTTATTTCAGAAGCAGGTCTTCTGAAAAATATTTAACTTTCATGACATTCAACTTTTATGATTTTAATTGAATACTCTTTTATTTTTTATTTTATTTTATTTTTTTTGTATACATAAATTAAATGTTACCGGCGTCAATGACCTCAGATGTCAGGATGCCTGAAAACTTTAAATCAATCAATCAATCAATCAATCGGAAAGAAATCGTAATTATATTCTGTTTTTGTCAACCATTAGAGGTTATACTATAAAAGGCCTCATCTTTTATTCCTTATGTGATTCGAACTTCATCTTTGATAT
>NC_090768.1:24248218-24273218 GCF_036898095.1 Palaemon carinicauda
TGTTGTTAGCATATCATGGATAACTTTGACTGGAAAGCAAGGGAAGATAATTCGAATATTGCTGACCCTTTATTTTATTAGTTCTTTTTTTTATATAGGTAGGATGTTTGGTTGTGTAATTCTTATCGAAAAAAGTCAACTATGTTTGCTGTTAGGCACTCGCTTTTATGTACCAAATGATGTGGTAATAATTTTGTGAGATTCTAAAAAAAAAAATTTTTATCATGTAGATAGTTTTCAGTTATATAGAATAACTATATTGGAATACACATTATACTGAATATTATTTAAATTGTAGGACATAAGTTGATGAGGAATATTCATTTTAGATATAGAGACTTAGAAATAAATGAATAAACACACACAAACACACCAGAGAGAGAGAGAGAGAGAGAGAGAGAGAGAGAGAGAGAGAGAGAGAGAGAGAGAGAGAGTATAATATATAATATTAACAACTGTTAATCATGCCCTTAGCTTATTGACCGAGCACGTAACATGCAACTTTTATCAGGTTTTTACCGCTATTCTAGGATGGTCCTTTAAACACCAGTGTATCCCTTCAAACAGTGAACTCTTTTTAGTAAGCTGCAATAAATGTTTAGATTCTGCATTTATGGTTGCTCTGGTCCAGGCGATGTCTATCGTGTTGAAGTAGAGGACTTACTTACAATGGATTCTGTATTTATGGTTGCTCTGGTCCAGGCGATGTCTATCGTGTTGAAGTAGAGGACTTACTTACAATGGATTCTGTATTTATGGTTGCTCTGGTCCAGGCGATGTCTATCGTGTTGAAGTAGAGGACTTACTTACAATGGATTCTGTATTTATGGTTGCTCTGGTCCAGGCGATGTCTATCGTGTTGAAGTAGAGGACTTACTTACAATGGATTCTGTATTTATGGTTGCTCTGGTCCAGGCGATGTCTATCGTGTTGAAGTAGAGGACTTACTTACAGTGGATTCTGTATTTATGGTTGCTCTGGTCCAGGCGATGTCTATCGTGTTGAAGTAGAGGACTTACTTACAATAGTGAATCGAACCAGGTGTGGCTTCAGATGAGGGAATTTTCTTTATCAGTACATAATTTTACAAGAGCTTTTAACGGGATTCGACTTCCATTCTCCGTTATCTTATAGCGATGATTGACAGGAAGCAAGACAAGGCATGACAAAAAAGTGAAAACACGATCGACCTAAAAAAAAAAAAAAAAAAAAAAAAAAAAAAAAAATGGTGCAAAAAAAAAAAAAAAAAAAAAAATGGTGCAAAAAATACAAAAGAGATTTTTAACTGTTAACATCTCGACCAGTGGTGGCGAATCTACACCGTAATTTTCGAGGCTATATCTGGGTCTTAAGCGCTCAATCGCTTTTTATAACACAGAAAATTTGATCTTGTAAACCTATATTCAAACGCTTTTAGAACCTTTAATAAATGGCGATAACAAGAAAATATAGGTTTTCGTTTTGTGTTTTATGGTCTCCCACGGCGTCAACCAAAACCAAACCGTAAAATATTTAATTTCAGATATCTTTATTTTAGGGTCTCACGTGTGAACCGGTGTCAGGATGTTTTCCTTAATCTTTATTCACCTCATCAACTTTTATGGAGGAGTTTTACAAAATGTTGTTAGCATATCATGGATAACTTTGACTGGAAAGCAAGGGAAGATAATTCGAATATTGCTGACCCTTTATTTTATTAGTTCTTTTTTTTATATAGGTAGGATGTTTGGTTGTGTAATTCTTATCGAAAAAAGTCAACTATGTTTGCTGTTAGGCACTCGCTTTTATGTACCAAATGATGTGGTAATAATTTTGTGAGATTCTAAAAAAAAAAATTTTTATCATGTAGATAGTTTTCAGTTATATAGAATAACTATATTGGAATACACATTATACTGAATATTATTTAAATTGTAGGACATAAGTTGATGAGGAATATTCATTTTAGATATAGAGACTTAGAAATAAATGAATAAACACACACAAACACACCAGAGAGAGAGAGAGAGAGAGAGAGAGAGAGAGAGAGAGAGAGAGAGAGAGAGAGAGAGAGAGTATAATATATAATATTAACAACTGTTAATCATGCCCTTAGCTTATTGACCGAGCACGTAACATGCAACTTTTATCAGGTTTTTACCGCTATTCTAGGATGGTCCTTTAAACACCAGTGTATCCCTTCAAACAGTGAACTCTTTTTAGTAAGCTGCAATAAATGTTTAGATTCTGCATTTATGGTTGCTCTGGTCCAGGCGATGTCTATCGTGTTGAAGTAGAGGACTTACTTACAATGGATTCTGTATTTATGGTTGCTCTGGTCCAGGCGATGTCTATCGTGTTGAAGTAGAGGACTTACTTACAATGGATTCTGTATTTATGGTTGCTCTGGTCCAGGCGATGTCTATCGTGTTGAAGTAGAGGACTTACTTACAATGGATTCTGTATTTATGGTTGCTCTGGTCCAGGCGATGTCTATCGTGTTGAAGTAGAGGACTTACTTACAGTGGATTCTGTATTTATGGTTGCTCTGGTCCAGGCGATGTCTATCGTGTTGAAGTAGAGGACTTACTTACAATAGTGAATCGAACCAGGTGTGGCTTCAGATGAGGGAATCTTTTGAAAGATTCCTTACCTTTTACTGGCAATATCTGGTCTGTGTCACGTTGTCCTCTGTTTTAGTACACAGTACATTATTATGTGGGGTAAATTGCATACGAATAAATTACGTCCTTTTTATATGGCTCTCTGGATGAGCGGGAGAATTTCAATCTGAGACATGTATTCTGGTTTTCGATTTATCAAGACATTTTGAGGAATACTATTTGGATGCGGCTTTATTCTGGGAAGTACCGTTGATGCCACCAATTTCAAGTCATTATCATTATTACCCAAAAACTTACGAAGCCTTATTTAGAGGAGGGAAAATCCATATATTGAGAAGTTTTGGGTAAAATTTTGCTTTAATCATTACTAATTAACCTTTAGTTTAAAAAGGATATAAGTATCTGATTTACTTTGACAAGGCAAGAGAAACAAACCAGAAGTGTGTTACCATTGAGAAAATGTCATGCAAAGAAAAGGCCAAAAATAAGACAATTTGGTGATAATGATAATGATAATATTTGGTGTAAGTTCTTATTAATCTTCTTGTTATTACACGTTAATCAAGACTTTCGAGCCAATTTTTGGACTAAGGACTATATTTAATTGGCTTGATATATATCAACAATATTTGCATCAAAGAATAGCAATCTTGTTAATCAGGAACAAAGCTCTGTTCCTGACAGGTCAATCAATATGACAACCATTACGTTTAACATTTAAGAATTTAGTTGAAGTTATGCAGAGTAAAATCAATATAACTGCTTGAATTGAACTTCGTTAATTATTGCTGTTTTTGGCTGGTGTGGAATTAAAAGTAATTTTTTCCCTTTATTAGTGCAAAAAGTATCTGTTTAATCCTATTACGTATTTAGCTTTACGTGTTTTCTCTTTGAATAGAATGAACTTTTTGCACTGATTGTAATTTTTTTTACCTTAATAGTCACTTTTATTTACTATATTTAGTCTTGCTAACTTCAGGAATAATAACATCGTAAGCTTTGCTTGTTATCGAATAAGAACTAGGTTTTATAATAAATGTAATTTTTGTTGATGTTCAACCCGTCACCCGGAACCAATCATTAGTTACAGTAAGCGACAGGTTTGTTTTAGTGATGAATACAAAATTAGGTTGGAACTCATTATTATTATTGTTATTATTATTATTATTATTATTATTATTATTATTATTATTATAAGTCGAGCAGAAAACCTAGCAGAAAAATAAAACTCTAGAAGCCCAAGAGGTCCAATATTAAATATTCCCTAATTAGTAATAAGATTAAGCAGATTATAAAGTGACCTTGTATTGAAGGGTTACCTGCATGTAGTGAGGCACCCACATAAAAAAAAAAAAAAAAAAAAAAAAACACCTGTGTGTTCTTGCGCGCTTGTCTTTGCACCTGACGTTTATTTTTAATTTCAATTCATTAATTAGAGCGTAAAGTCATTGGTAACATATGGATAAGAATTGTTAGTGTAACTGTTAAACAAATTATATACAACAATTTGTCTCTACACCGCGGAAAATTGGGCGTTAATTAGGTTACTTACAATCCAAGTCCTTAACATTTATGGTCCCGGATGGAGGTTGGGTGGTGAGCTAGTGCCATCAGTGATCCTTACGTGGTTCACTGTAGGCATTACTTGAAGGTGTTTGTAGCGTTTTTACCATCCCCAACTGCTGCTCTTAACTTTTTACTTTTCAACTATACCTCTGTTCCTGTTTCCTTTCATTCATATTGCTGTTCAACTTTAACTTTTATTTCCTGTTACAACTTGGGGCTTTTCTGAAAGAGATGAGTCTTGAATGGCTTCCCAGCTTCTCAGGCTCCATTGGGGAGTATTATGGTCCGAAATTCCTAAATCCTTATCAACTTTTGTGGTCTTATTATTATTATTATTATTATTATTATTATTATTATTATTATTATTATTATTACTTGCTAAGCTACAACCCTAGTTGGAGAAGCAAGATGCTATAAGCCCGAGGTGCTCCAACAGGGCAAATAGCCTAGTGAGGAAAGGAAACAAGGAAACTACAAGAGAAGAAACTAACAACCAAAATAAAACATTTCAAGAACATTAACAGCACCATAACAAATCTTTCATATATAAACACTGAAAACTTAAAAAAAATAGGAGGAAGAGAAATAAGATAATATAGTGTGCCCGAGTGTACCCTCAAGCAAGAGAACTCTAGCCAAAGACAGTGAAAGACCATGGTACAGAGGCTATGGCACTATTCAAGACCAGAGAACAGTTGTTTGATTTTGGAGTGTCCTTCTCCTAGAAGAGCTGCTTACCATAGCTAAAGAGTCTCTTCTTCCCTTACCAAGAGGACAGTAGCCACTGAACAATTACACTGCAGTAGTTATACCCTTGAGCAAGGAAGAATTGTTTGGTAAACTCAGTGTTGTCAGGTGTATGAGGACAGAGGAGAATATATAAAGAATAGGCCAGACTATTCGGTGTATGTAGGCAAAAAGAAAATGAGCCGTAACCTGAAAGGAGGATCCAGTGTAGTACTGCCTGGCCAGTCAAAGGGTCCAATAACTCTCTAGTGATAGTATCTCAATGGGTGGCTGGTGCCCTGGCCAACCTACTACCTATAGTAGGATACCGGTATTTCCGTCCCATTTTATATCAACAATTCCATATCAAATGTATGTACACTTGAGGAAAAAGAAAGATAACGATGTAATTGTTGTAACTGAAAGAGCGGTTTATCATGTAAAGTAATAAGAACGATAAGATATATTTCTACGGTTATTTGCCTTCAAGTTACTTTCGAAATAGCGTACAGGTGCCACAGATTGATTGACTGATCGATTTGAGGTTTTCTGGCATCCTAACATCTAAGGTCATTGACGCCGAGACGGGTACCTCAGTGATCATAGATAGATTCAATCACCTTCGAAAACGACAGACTTAATTTTGTTTAATGTTACTCGAGTAAGGGACTTGATTACCGAAGGAAAACTACATTGTTTACATGTAAAGACTATTCACAAAATCTAAATGGAGAGTGTTGAATATTTCTTATGTTAAGATTCATGTTACCCTTTATAATATCGAACCCTAAGGTTAAACATTTAGGCGATTGGTGTAATATTTTCGCTTGAAGAGTAATCTTTTCCGCTGCTTTCACACAACGGGAAATCTAATGAAAGATTCGACTTTAGTCGACTTTTTCAATCCTCTCCATCATCGAGAAAAATTTCTAATCGGTATGGTTAAATGGAGCTTTTGTTTGTATCCCGTTTTTCGATTTGCTGATCATCAAACACTTATCTTTTATATAAACGTCATTCCGTTTATGGAGAAATCATATTACGTTACGTGATCAGATAGGATAATGCGAGAAATAGGTACACGCAAATAAATTTTCATCATATTTCATTATGAAAAACCGTTATTGAGAGAGAGAGAGAGAGAGAGAGAGAGAGAGAGAGAGAGAGAGAGAGAGAGAGAAGTTGGGGTTAATTGAGGTATGCAGTTCCGTGTGCATGCTATTTTTTTTTCTTTGTGAATGGATACAATAAATCTACCAGAATACTTTAAGCAGTTGGAGTGGGCGTATCCCTTAGGCATGCGAGATTTATTGGTGAATATTTGATGCTTCTCTGTGTACAGGTGCAGATGATAAGTAGAAATTATAAATTGCTTGCGCCTAATGAGTACTTGTCCGTAAATATGTATAAGCAAATACACAATTTACCAACTTTTCACAGACATGGCATCCTTACTGGGTATTATTTTTGTCGCTGTAATTCGCGCTAGAATTTTTTTTTCTTTTTTTTTTCTTTTTTTTTTGTCATAGTATTCCTGTAAGATGATTCGGTACATCATATAATACTTTTGATAATATTTGCAAAATTTTTGCAAACTTAAGTTTTCCTTTTCGGGATATTTTATGGCACGCGAAAAGTTCTCTGTACAGACATAGATTTGAATGGACTTCTATGAACAAAAAACAAATTTTATATATATATATATATATATATATATATATATATATATATATATATATATATATATATATATATATATATATATATATATATATTAAGGATCCACAATTCAAAATGCATCATTTATTGCGAAGTCTCATACTATTTTGTGTTCGTTTGGAAATGTACAAACATCGAAGTCAACAGATTCTTTTATGGAATACCGCTGAACTTCCTGATCAAGGGAGTTTTTTAACTTATAAAATTCTTAAGAACGACGTTTGGCAGACTACTATTTTTAACTGATTTATGTTGTTCCTGTTTGCTGGTGATATGAGAAAGATGAATTCTTATTATCTAAATCTCTTCTATTTATTCCATATGTAAATGTAATAATATGTACTATAGTTATTGCATTAGTTGTTTTTGTTAATAATAGAAATAGTGATAATGATAATTGGTTTAACAAGTCACCGATCACATGACTGGACTCCCACAGAGTTTTCAAGATGATATATCATTGAATTGAAAATGAATATTGGACCCCAGTTTACCTAAAGAAACTGAGAAGTTATGAAACGAAAACCCCAAGTAAGCATTAAATAAAAATGTCGAGAGCAAGGCACTTTACGGAACATTTGAACTTACTAAGAACTTTTTCCTGCCACCTCCAGTAAGCCACACAAATCTATCTGTGAGCTATTGTGTCCTACGGAAAAGAACGTGTAAAAGATTGTGGGCTAATATTTTTTTTTCTTAGCTGTTTTCAGTTTTATTTTGATGTTGTATGGCCATTAGCAGTGCGAATATTTTTAATTCAGGTTTTGTTTAGCATTGAAGTGTATGGTAGAAGTATAACTTACACGAACAGATTCGTTTTTAGTGTCTGCGTTCTTTAAATTATATATATATATATATATATATATATATATATATATATATATTATATATATATATATATATATATATATATAATATATATATTTACAATCTCCAATGCTGTACAGAAATCCCTTGATTGTGGTCGGGAAGTTCGTATGATTGGCCTTGATTTTAGTGCTGCCTTTGACCGTGTTAATCATGAGGCCCTTGTTTTCAAACTGAAACAGTTGGGAGTGGGTGGGTCGTTTCTTAGCATTATTATTGATTTTTAAGTAATAGATCTCAAAGAGTTGTTGTTGATGGGCACCATAGTGATTATAGGAATGTGATATCTGGTGTTCCACAGGGTAGTGTTCTTGGCCCATTACTTTTCATACTATATACACATGACATGTGGTTTGGCCTAGAAAACAAGCTTGTTGCATATGCAGATGATGCTACTCTCTTTGCATCAATTCCATCCCCTGAATGTAGATCTAGGGTTGGTGAATCCCTTATAGAGATTTAGCTAGAATTAGTGCATGGTGCAAATTATGGGGTATGAAGTTGAATCCTAACAAAACTCAAAGTATGATTGTAAGTAGGTCAAGGATGGTGGTTCCTCAACATCCGGATCTCAGTATTGATAATGTTTCTTTAAATATGTATGACTCTTTCAAAATTTTAGGTGTGATTCTCGACAGTAAATTTACTTTTGAGAAACATATAAGGTCTGTGTCTTCTTCAATTTCACAAAAAATAGGCTTATTGAGAAAGTCTTTCAAGATTTTCGGTGATCAATCTGTTCTGAAAAAGTGTTTTAATTCTTTCATTCTACCTTGTTTTGAGTATTGTTCTCCTGTCTGGTCTTCAGCTGCTGTTTCTCATCTTAATTTGTTGGACAGAAACTTACGGTCTATTAAATTTCTTATTCCTGATCTAGATATTAATCTCTGGCACCGTCGTTCAATTAGTTCATTATGTATGTTGCATAAGATTTTTCACAACTCTGACCATCCTTTACATTCAGATCTCCCTGGACAATTCTATCCTGTTCGTAATACTAGGCAGGCAGTTAATTCTAATAGCCAGGCCTTCTCCATCACGAGGCTCAATACGACGCAGTACTCTAGAAGTTTTATTCCAGCTGTGACCAAGTTGTGGAATGATCTTCCTAATCGGGTGGTTGAATCAGTAGAACTTCAAAAGTTTAAAGTTGGAGCAAATGCTTTTTTGTTGACCAGACAGACATAGTCTTTTTATAGTTTATTTATGACATATTTGTTTTTGATGTTGTTGATAGTTTATTATATGACATGTCTGTTTTGACGTTGTTTCTTATTTTAGAATGATTTATTGTTAATTTGTTCTCTTCATTTATTTATTTCCTTATTTCCTTTCCTCACTGAGCTATTTTTCCCTGTTGGAGCCCCTGGGCTTATAGCATCTTGCTTTTCCAACTAGGGTTGTAGCTTGGATAGTAATAATAATAATATATATATTATATATATATATATATATATATATATATATATATATATATATATATATACATACATACATATATACACAACATATATATAAAATTATATATATATATATATATATATATTATATATATATATATATATATATATATATATATATGTACGTATATATGTATATTATTATTATTATTACTTGCCAAGCCACAACCCTAGTTGGAAAAGCAGGATGCTATAAGCCCGAGGGCTCCAATAGGGAAAATAGCCTAGTGAGGAAAGAAAATAAGGAAATAACAAGAACAAGAGAATTAATTAACAATTAGAATAGAATATTTTTAGAACAGTAACATTAAAATAAATCTTTCATACACAAACTTTAAAAATTAAAAAAAAACAATAGGAAGAGAAATAAGATATAATATTGTTCCCGAATGTACCCTCAAGCGAGAGAACTCTACTCCAAGACAGTGAAAGACCATGGTACAGAGGCAATGGCACTATCCAAGACCAGAGAACAATGGTTTGAATTTCGAGTGTCCTTCTCCTAGAAGAGCTGCTTACCATAGCTAAAGAGTCTCTTCTACACTTACCAAGAGGAGAGCAGCCATTGAACTATTACAGTGCAGTAGTTAACCCCTTGAGCGAGGAAGAATTGTATGGTAATCTCAGCGTCGTCAGGTGTATGAGGACCGAGGAGAATATGTAAAGAATAGACCAGACTACAGTAATCAGTGTATGTGTAGGCAAAAGGAAAATGAGCCGTAACCAAAGAAAAGGATTCAATGTACTACTGTCTGGCCAGTCAAGAGACCCAATTACTCTCTAGCGGTAGTATCTCAATGGGTGGCTGGAGCCCTGGCCATTTTATATATATATATATATATATATATATATATATATAGAGAGAGAGAGAGAGAGAGAGAGAGAGAGAGAGAGAGAGAGAGATATATATATATATATAGAGAGAGAGAGAGAGAGAGAGAGAGAGAGAGAGAGAGAGAGAGAGAGAGAATGTCTAAAGAATAGACCAGACCATTTGGTGTACGTGTAGGCGAAGGAAGAATGAGTCGTAACCCGAGAGAGATCCAACAAAGTACTGTACTATCTAGCCAATCAAAGGACCCAGCAACCCTCTAGCGGTAGTATCTCAATGGGTGGTTGGTGCCAACAGTCTGAATGAGGAATCTGGTTTCCGAGAATGCAATGCAATCTACCTCTCAGATCGGTATATATATATATATATATATATATATATATATATATATATATATATATATATATATATATATAATACTGGAAATTAGCATAGGTGTATGTTTATGTACGTGGAAACGAATAAAAAGCGAATAAAAGGTAGAGAAAAATCAGTGTACTAACGCAATCAATTTCCGATAGGGAACACTTCGTAAAATTCCGGTCTTCCTAATCAATCAAGATGGACGTTTTAACGAGGTGCACGTCGTTAAGATTCTCTGGTCACTTCCAAGTATTTTATTCACCTTCCTGCCAAAGAAGCACTGCAGGTAATGGATGAGACTAATTGATAAATGCAGGCAGGTAACTCCGTTCCTCCCCAGTGCTCAGTCAACCAGTAATTGACTTTGATAATATTTTTCACCTTTTAGGCGAGATATTTGGCACTCTCTCTCTCTCTCTCTCTCTCTCTCTCTCTCTCTCTCTCTCTCTCTCTCTCTCTCTCCTCTCTCTCTCTCTCTCTCTCAGTGAAGTTAGGTTGCAATGATTTTGTTTTTCAAAAAGGAGAAAATTAGTTCTTTCCATGGAAACAATAGAGTTGAAGTGCTTGATCAGTCTCAACTTACTCTTTGTCCTTTTTACTCCATGTCATGTTATTGTTTTTTCTTTACGTTTATGCATTTTTTAATTCCATTATGGATGACCTGCTGGGCCAAAGGGAATGGCGAGTTTGGAATCACAATATTTTGATTTTCTCAATTTCAAATGTTTGGTCAGAGTAGTGGTAATGTTCGAATATACTGCTACATCGAAAAGCCATTATTAGAAAAAAGTAAAGTGCTTGAATTCGCTGTTAAGGTAAAAGCGTTATCTGTTCTCGAAAAGTTCCTCTTTTTCTTATTATAGCGTAACTTCAATGTGAAAACCCATCGTCATATCTCGAAATGTTACTCGGCAAGTGTAATGTTACTCTGAAAATGTTCAGACATTTTGCAGCAGTAGCTATTCTATTAAAATTTGGCTCATAAGATTCGACTGTGGTCCCCAAGCTCATAACAGCAGGGGGCTATATGTTCCAGCAAAGGTCAAGTTGGTACGTCGACCTACCGGACAAGTATTGGATGTAGGTGGAAAATAAAATGAACTTGGTGAAGTAAATTGCAAGCAAAGACATATACAATAGATTCCTCTTAACGATAAGAGTGGAGGAAATGACCTTTTGTCCCATTAAACTTTAATTTTATTTAACTTAAGTTAACGTTATCTATTGCTTTATCTGCCGCGCCTGACACGTCGATGGATCTTGTGAAGCTGTTGAACACGAGAGCCAAACAATACTTCATCTTACGATAAAAGATAAATTGCTTCGTAAAGCAGGTTCCCTAGAGAGAGAGAGAGAGAGAGAGAGAGAGAGAGAGAGAGAGAGGAGAGAGAGAGAGAGAGAGAGAGAAGAGAGAGAGAGAGAGAGAGAGAGAGAGAGAGAGAGAGAGAGAGAGAGAGAGAGAGAGAGAGAGAGAGTAAATTATCATTTGCCTGTCAGATTTAGGTTCCATTTGGTCATTCATCAAATTTGAAACATGGGGGGGCTGGATGGCCTGTTTTAGAAACAGCCTATCAAATTGACGTAATTTGTTATGGTTGCCAGAGATCATCCGAATAGTGTATTCAATTAATGATCCGTGGAATGAACTTTATGAAGACAATAATTAACAGTAACACGAGTCACGTAATTTTATAGACATCATAACACACAAAAGAAATTTTCAATGAATAAAAGTTATTTGTTTATCATCAGTAGGTTAAAATGAATTTAAGAAAATATCAAATTTGATATCTAGTATATATATATATATATATATATATATATATATATATATAATATATATATATATATATACATATATATATATGTATATATATACATGTATATATATATATATATATATATAATATATATATATATATATATATATATATATATTATATATATATATATCACCAGATGTCCAGCAGTGTTGAAAGGAATGAGGTATTTTATGATTAGAATTGTACCAAGCATAATTTCAGAATTACAATTTTGAGAAGTAAGGAAGTTGATTTTGATAAAGTTGAAGTAATAGTAATCTGCCTTCTGCTATAAGAATAATCTGTAGTTTTTCATTGAGTGAAATTCCCTGTCTACTGTCTACTGCAGGATCTGATATCAGTTGAGGAGTAAAATACCAAACTAAAACTGTTATGACCTGACACTTTTCTTTCATGCCTGTCTTGTATTTTAGCAAATATTCTACAGGACCAGGTATGGTACAGTTAGCTTCATTAATTCCGGCACACTTCACCGGGAGCTGAGTAAACGGCTGATTGCTGTACATTGTAGCAGGCAACGCTGTGTATAGCAAAAGAGAAACTGTTGGCAATGCTTCCTGTAAAACAAATTACATGGGATTGTACACACGTTATTAAAAGCATTGTTTATGAATTTTACGAAGTGATGTATATAGAAATATTGCTAAGCACACGTTACCTGCTACAATGTACAGTTTTTAGACGTCTCCTTAGCTTCCCGTGAATTGTGCCGGAATTGATGAACCCAACCGTACCACTCGGGGTGTCTTTCCAATCGGTGCTTTCTCAGAGCTGGTTTGCATATCTCCGTGGGTGCATAAGTGCAGTAAACTTATGCAGATTATTAAAGCCCCAGTAGATTCTGATGTCACTTCTGGTTTTGATGCTCATTAGCATTAGAATATCGATTTCTCATTGCTAATATGAGATGACTATCAAGGATTGCGTTTAGCACAAGTTTCTGAGCAACACTGGAGTACGTATTTCTGTTGTTGTTAAGCCATACTTGTTTGTGTAGTGTATCAGTTGATTCTTTAATTTCCTTACTTAAAGGACGCTTGGGATCATCAGTTATCGTTATTTGCATAGCTAAAATTATAAGTAAATGTACAGTTGTTTCTTGGAAGTATTTTTAAGATGATTTAACCAACTATAATATCTCTCTCTCTCTCTCTCTCTCTCTCTCTCTCTCTCTCTCTCTCTCTCTCTCTCTCTCTCTCTCTCTCTCAATTTTTTTTTTCATATGTAGTTTAGTATTTTGTGTAAAATATTTCATTTATCAATTTCAGTGTAGTACTCACGTTAGTATTTTGAATACAATTTCATCTTTTCGGCAATTGCCTTCATCCAAGAGAATGTTTCAAGCTCCCCCAAATTTTAGTGGTCCTTGAACCCATGGCACCTCAACCATTTACAGATACTTTTCAATCTTTCTATTTATTCATTTTGAGAAGGCTGTTATATTGTAAAGAAGATATATTAAGAGACGATAGATACAATAAGAATATACAGTAATTCCCTCAGCTAATAATTTAGTTAACGTTTTTCCTCCATTTCAACCAAAATTGATTTAAAGTTTAGTCTAGGATTAGGTAAATATACGTCAGTTATCAGGTGTTGAACTTGTCACTAAGATAAGGGTGGCGTTTTCAAGGTACCGGTTATGGTTAATAGTCTTTGTTTACGATTCTTTGGTAAAATCATTAGCCATTTTTATTGATTTTTACGGTTATGTCATGGAATGTGGCCTTGTCTAAAAGTGCAATACTTTGTTTACTTGTTGGTCACCGATGTACCAAAAAAAAGAAAAAAAAAAATTGCAAGGAAAAGCTGGTAACTGGAACCAGGAGGGGAAATTAGTGTACCGAATGTGTATCACACAGGCTCGTACACTGTAACGGTATTTCTGTTTTATAGTATATCATCGTGATCGCTCTCCCCTTGCACTGATAACCTGTTTATGCCTGTATGTTCTTCATTCATTGTGTTTAAATTTTTGTGCCGTTCTTGACTGGAACGGGTTGTATACAGTATATACCCGTGCTCCGTTCAAATAAAGTTAGTTGCATTCATCCAGCTTCTCAATCATTCCTAACTGATGCATCCGCACATTAACTGGTGTATCCACACATTGGTGACCACCGGAATGTCCAACTCCCTCCTGCCTTCCCCCTCACTGCTGTGTCTTACTATTTGATGATGCCACTCTTAGACGCTGACTCTACTATCAATGTCACACTCCTGAAACTACCATCTTTTGCCAGCGGAGAAGCGTTCGCCTGATTCCAGCGTGCTGATTTCCAGTTTTGCATCAAGGGCGTGACTCAGTCAAGCACCAAAGCACGTTTTCGTGGCGATCCCCGAAGACACTTTCCTGGAAATCTCCAGTAGGCTGTTCGAGGAAGGAGAGACTCCAATAACAGGGAAAGGACCAGTATCGCTCCTCTGCAACCTGCTGCAGACGGCTCTCCTTAGGAAGTGAATGTACTTCGTGCCCTTTGGGTATGGTGGCTACCCAAACCTGTACGCGATACCATCCCGATGTCGATATTTTGCCCGTGAAGAACCTGATGACTAAAGTCAATGCCCTTATGAACAGTAACTTCACCATCTTCAAGTCCTCCATCAATGCCTCCACTCTTGACGAAGTTGACAACTATTCAACATCAACTGAAGCCAACGTGAATGCAGTAGATCACAGACGCCCACCCTGTGATGTGCTGGAGCAGCGACAAAACTGCCCACCATCCACCAGCCACCACTTGCTCACACCCCAACCATCGACCTCTACAGTCACTATCTGATGCCCATCGGCCACAGTTATGTTACTACCATTCCAGTTTCGGGGCTGATGCAAAGAAATGAGTGAATGGTTGTCAGTGGCCAAAAAACTTGTAAATAGGCCATCGCTTGCAGCCGGGCTTTCCCCTGTCACTAATCTTTTCTTCTTTCATGTTGCAGGTATGGGCTTGCAATTTTTGGTAGTCATAGGTGCTTGCCATTCTCTTCTGCAAAGACCAGTCTCCAGGACACAACGTAGTCTGTCTAAGTCTGCCAACATCCGCTTGGCAGCTGCTAAGGGATCTGCGATACCCACCCGCGGTTATGAAACCCTCACATTATCGTTTGGAAGTGCCAAATATATTTGGAAGTTTCTTGTTGTGGATGTCACTTTGTCAATCCTCAGTGCGGATCTCTTCTCGTATTTCCACCTCCTGGTCGATGTAGTTCACTAACAGTTAGTCAATATGGATTCCTACTCTTCGAAGCCTCTCCAACCCGCCCCGTTCGTCCTCGCTCTCCACATCAGTACATCCACGGCCTACGCCCATCTCCTCACGTTGTACCTGGATGTTTTCCATCCAGAGCTTTGTCAAACGCCTGCGGTTCCCGCCAAACATGGTTTTCATCACTATATCAAGATGGCAGGGCCCCCAGTATTTGCCAGATTCAGGCGTCTGGCTCCAGATCGTTTGGCAGCCGGTAAACAAACATTTGCCAAAATGGAAGAAATGGGTCTGCCAAAAAGCCTCAAGCCCATGGTTATCACCGTTGCACATTGTTCTGAAGAAAGATAGCTCTCTATGTCCATATGGGGATTACAGGTGCCTCAACATGCAAACAGAACCGGATCGCTACGCCCTCCCAAACATTGCCGACATGACCTCATCCTTGCACAAAGCGAAGGTTTTCTCCATGCTCGACCTCCTGAAGGGGTATTATCAGGTGACCATGAACCCAGAAGACATCCTCAAGACTGCCATTACCACCCCCTTCAGTACATGCACTTTCAATTACTCCTGTTTTGGCCGCCTTATTGCTGAGGCCACTTTTCAATGTCTCATGGATGGTATCTTAGGGGACCTCCCCTTCTGTGTATGTTATGTGGACGATATACTTGTGTTCTCTTCCTTCAAAGAGTAACACCTCCATTATCTACACATCATACTCAGCCGCCTACAACAGAATGTCCTTGTAGTCCGGTACGACAAGTGTACCTTTGACACCAACAAAGTATCATTCTTAGGGCACCACATCACTCCTGAAGGAGTCCACCCCATCCCTGAGAAGGTAGCATCCGTTCAGAACTTCCCCACGCCCTCGACCGTCAAAGCACTGCAAGAATTCTTGGACATGATAAACTATTATTACCATTTCTTGCCAGCTATCGCTGCCTCTCTAGCCCCCATCTACACCTCCCTCAAGGACAAGCCAAAACACCCGAAGTGGGGTCTCCTTCAAGAAGCGGCCTTCTGCAATGCAAAGAATGCCCTATGAACCTCTGCTACTCTCACTTTTCTCGTGCCACGTGCACCTCTCCTTCTCTCCACTCATGCCAGTGACATCCCTATTGGGGCAGTACTCGAGCAGGTGGTCAACGGCTCGCCCCGCCCATTACTCCTCTTGAGTAGAAAACTGTCCAAGGCAGAATCTGGCTACTCTACCTTCGATTGCAAATTGCCGGCAGTGCACTTGGCTGTACGTCACTTTCGTCATTTCTTGTAAGGTACGCGCTTTGTCATTCGCACGGACCACATGCTTTTGTTGCATGCCTTCATTCGACAGTCTGCCGTGGCTGAATACAATTGTACCCTTCAACAATGCCCTGTCAAGAAATACATCGGCCACCATTCACCTGGGACTGGATAACAATGCTTCGGCAGAAGCCCAACAAAAAGATCCAGGGTATCAAGCATGTAGGACACCCTGCACATCCCTCCGCTAAGAGGACGTCCCTCTCAACGACTCCAACGTACCCTCCTTTGTGATGTCAGTACTAGTAGACCTAGTCTGAGGATGCCTTCTCCCAAGCGCCGACAGGTGTTTGATTTCATTCATGGCCTTTCACATCCCTCGCACCATTCTACTGCACTGCCACTGAAGATGAAGTTTATTTAGCATGCCATTACTAAGGATGCTAAGGATTGTGTCTGCGCCTGTGCTTCATGCCAAACCTCAAAAATACATTGACACACTGATTCAGGAGTGGACACCTTTCCTCAATCTCAGCGGTACTTTGCCCACATTCATGTCGATGTTGTAGATCCCTTACCCACATCACAAGGACATCGTTACCTGTTTAATGTCATTGACAGCTCCACTTGTTGGCCTGAAGCCATTCCCATGGAAACTGCTACATCCGCTTCGTGTACGTCTGCCTTACTCTCAGGATGGTTAGCGAGATTTGGTATCCCTGAGCATAACTTCTGACATGGGTACCACTTTCACCTCTCAATTGTGGACATCATTAGCAAATCTCCTGGGAATCATCCTACATCAGACAATTGCCTATAACCCTTCTTCCAACGGAATAATTGAACATTTTTACTGTACCCTCAAGGCAGTTTTGAAGTCCTGCTGCAAGGACTCCAGCTGGTTTACTTAGCTTCCTTGGGTCCTCCAGGGATTAAGGACCACTCCTAAAGACACCCTGGATATCTCGGCCGCTGAAATGTTTTCCGTCTGCAACCTCCTCTGACAATCTCCTGGGATAACGTCACATCATGGGAAAATTTACTCCATGCTGCCAGACTTACAAGCCCCCTGCTAAACAACACACACCGACAGATCTGCACTCGGCAACACACGTTTTCCTGTGCAATGACACTAGCAAGCCACTGCTAACACTCCCTCATATGGGCCCTTTCCTGGTGATCCATTATACGCTAAAAGCATTCCTCATGAACATACGTGGCAAGCAAAGAAGTCTTTATCTCCATTGATTGCCTAAAACCTGCATATCTCTTCCCAGATGACCTGCCTACAGTATACCTCTCAAGAGCAGGGCACCCTATTTCTCGTGTCGTTTATAGGGGGAGAGCCATATACTGTAAGTGCATCCCACATGCTCATACACTCTAACGGATTCCTCTTTTTTTTTGTAATCATTATCGCTCTCTCCTTGCACTGATAACTGCTTTATGCTTGTATGTTCTTGATTCATTGTTTGAATTTTTGTTCCGTTCTTGACTGGAATGGGTTGTATGTATACTAGTGCTCCGACCAAATAAAGATAGTTGCATTCACCCAGCTTTCCAACGATTACTGCACATTTGTAAGTTTTTAGAGATACATGATGCCATGGTTTTATGAAATATAGTATTGTTATCTCTCAACATTGAGTCTAAAGTTATCTAGGTTTGCTAATGATGCTGAGTTACCTGATTTTATTGTTGTTCCAAGGCTATTTGGTATTGTTGGTGCTTCTAATCTGAACGTCTTTGTTTAAAGAAAAATGGCAGTCCATTGCCAGAGAGTTATTGGGTCCTTTGACTGGCCAGACAGTACTACATTCGATTCTTCTCTCTGGTTACGGGTCATTTTCCTGTATACACCAATTAGTCTGGCCTCGTCTGTACATATTCTCCTCTGTCTTCATACACCTGACAACACTGAGATTATCAAACAATTTTTACTCGCTCACGGGGTTAACTACTGCACTGTCATTGTTCAGTTGCTACTTTCCTCTTGGTAAGGGTAGAAGAGCCTCTTTAGCTATGGTAAACAGCTTTCTAGGAGAAGGACACTCCAATATGAAACCAGTTTTCTCTGGTCTTGGATAGTGCCATAGCCTGTGTACCATGGTTTTTCACTGTCTTGGGGTAGATTTCTCTTGCTTGAGTGTACACTGTCACATTATTTGATCTCATTTATCTTCTTATTGTTTTTTTTAAGTTTTTATTGTTTACATATGAAAGATTTATTGTAATGTTGTTACTGTTATTGAAATATTTTATTATAATCACTTCTCTTTTTGTTTTCTTATTTCCATTCCTCACTGGGCTACTTTCCCTGCTGGAGCCAGCCTTCGGGCTTATAGCATTCTGCTTTTTAATCCAAGGTTGTAGCTTAACAAGTAGTAATAATAATAATAATAATAATAATAATAATAATAATAATAATAATAATAATAATAATAATTCTTGAAAAAATACCATTTATCTCTATCAGAAAATAATTTTTCCTCTCTATTTATATAACAAATTATGCTAACTAACGTTTACAGTTTTTCAATAATTAGGTAATATTACTTTTAAAGATCCATCGTTGATCCAGATTTATTTTTCAAGAGATACACAATCAAGTAAATAGATATTCATAAAGTGTGATGGAAAGATTGTCCATGGTAGAAGAATATTCTACCTACGTTTGTTGGCAAATTCTTGAAAATATTAATTTGTAACTTCTCAATTCAGTGTTGAAATTGTTAGATTTATAGCTAAATTGTTTAATGTTATGTCATGCGACAATGGTCCTGTATCTCATTTGAAACCACTTACGCAGACACTTGAATATCACATAAATTAATAATCCATATGATAGTTTTATTAAAGAATGGTTAAAGTTTTTATTAAATGAATGACATATGTCAAGATAGTAAGAATTGTTATCAATTCAAAACGGGGTCTTGTTTCTAATAATATGTACTTACCAGACCCTAAAGGCATTTTAGATTATTTTGTAGACACGATAAATTATGCTAGACATCTGAATAACCTCTATTCCTTCCTTCCAGGAGGTTTTCATAATCTTATCACTAAAACTATGCAGAACAGTTATGAATTGTAACTTTTCTTGTATTTTATAAAGCTTATAGTACATCCGTCTTTCGGCTGGTAAATAACATTTATTGCCTTCCATTGGAAAAAGAAGGTAAATTTTTATTAAGGTAATTTTTTTTTTTTTACGAATAAGACCACTGAACTTAATTGTTAAGAGGGGCTTTATTTTGTTTGCGAAAATGTAAACCAAGAAGTAGTGTATTTTTTTCGTGAGTTCACATTTACTTTAATAAAAAAACAAAAATACCATTGTATTTCCCTAATGCTTCATGTTTGAATGATAAAAAGAGGTAAATTTCAGAATCTAAATGCAGTTTAGCATTTTCATTCAAGTTAATGTACAGCCAAAGCGCGAACTTATTGCTCATATATTCTCCAGTCTGTTTCATTTCCCGTAACATATATCTCCAACAAAAGCAGAGACACCGTATGGCGCCGGTATTATGTATGATTAAAGCCCTCAACTATGCTGAAGGCGACTTTTAGTCAGCCACGATCTGGGAGCTGCCATCATATCCTTCCCAGAATTTCCAAGCATAAACTGTGGACTTCAGGCTGTGGTACTTCCGCTATTATGATCACTGTCATCTTCGCTGGAAATTCACCCGATGTTATTCCTTGATAAATGTTGTAATCAGAGGGATGATTCTGTCCACTGCTAGTGTCTGGGAGAGTCACGACTCTAAGAGATAAAACCGAGAGCAGCCCGTATTCCTTTGAACGATCGTTTTATCTCGGATGTGGTTTTCCTTTGTTCATGAGTCTTCCCGAGTTGCCGGAAGGAAAATATTTTATTAAAAATTGAAATACTTCAAAACTTTTAGGACTTGTAAATTCATTGTCTTTGATTGAAAATTTTGGTTGTGCTGTTTAATTTTTTTTTTACTAGTTTTTAAAGTATGCTTTTTTTCATAATATTTATTTATGTTTATTTATATAATACCATTCATTTCGTGCAGCTGATATCAGTGCTATTTTATTACAAAGTACGGGCTAGTTTTTATAAAATATATTGCCTATATGCATGAAATTTCACATGAGATTGGGCTCAAGATAAATGGAAGAGAGACGGATGATGAGAACGAATATGCAGTGGAAGGTGAAATATCATTGGAAGGAGAAAGGATTAAAGTGGTGGAATCATTAAAATATTTAAGAACTATGATCTCTGATACAGTATCTTCAGGATTGGAGTTTAATGAAAGATTAAAAAAAAAAGCAAATCAGACAATTGCTAGGTTAAGTAATATTTGGAAATCAAATCGCTTGAAATTACATATAAAAATCAGGTTATATATCAGTTTAGTGCTAGGTTAAGTAAAATTTGGAAATCAAATCGCCTGAGATTACATATAAAAATCAAGCTATATATCAGTTTAGGGAGATTGGTGTTATTGTGTGGAAATGAGTTTGGTATGACAATGAAACAATATCCAACATATTTTGGAGATTTGAGAACAAACCCCTCAGAAGAATATTAGGAGTTAAATTTTAGGACAGGATTAGAAATAAAACTATAAGATTACCTGAGTGCCATATGGGGATGAGATCATGGTGAGGGGTAGATCGAGATGGTTTGGGCATGCTCTTTGCACTCCCCAAGAGAGATAAGTTCACCAAGCTTTCAACTGGTCTCCATAAGGCACTAAAAGAGTTGGAAGACCCAGGACTATAGGGCTGAAGACTATGAAACGTGAAGTAGGAGACAATAAATGGAAAAGTATTGATTTAAAAGCTCAAGATAGACACGACTTGCGAAATCTAACCAAGGCTCTTGCCTTAATAGGCGTGGGAGGAGATGGTGGTGATGATGATTATGATGATGATGATGATGATATCAAGAAACTTTTCACATAATTTTTTTTTCCATTTAGAATTTTTGAAAAATTTCACAATTGTAATAATTGTTATTCACATGCTAATTAATAATCTTCACCCATACAAAGTGTTGGTATGGGCTCCGATTATACATTGCCATCAAAATAGGGATATTTTGCTGGCAATGTATGAATGGACCCCTTCCCAACGCTAAGTACATTAGGTCGGCAGTTACAATCAGATTCCTTCGTAACGCTTTGGTCTTTTAAGCCCATTTATAATCAGAACTGTTTGTAGGTCTTTGCACTATTTTATAGGCATTTATGGTCAGAGTCCCTCTCTATGCTTTGCATCATATGGCCAGCAGTTGTAGACAGAGCCCTCCCTAATGCCGTGCACTATCAAGATTGCGGTTATAGTCAGAGTCCTTCATAGCACTTTGCACTATTTGGAGGGCAGTTATAGTAAGAGCCCTTCTTAGCCTTGTACTTTTTGCTCAACAGTTATAGTTGGAGCCCGTCCTAAAACTTTCCACTATTTGGCTGGCACTTAAAATCAGAGTTTTTCCTTGTACTTGCCCTTTCTATCATTTTTTAGCATGTAGGCCAATAATCATAACTGGAGCCCTAAATAGGCCTAGAACTATGCTGGTGGCATCAATAATTGGAGCACTTAATAACGCTTTGTATTATGAGGTCGGTAGTTTTAGTTCGTGCCCTTCCAAGTGATTTGCACTATATGACCGGCAGTTATGCCAGTAGTTTTAGTCAGAGCCCCTTCTAAGAGTTTCCTGCTATTTCACTGGCAGTTATAGTTAGATCCCTTCTTAGTTATTCAAACAATTTGGTTTGCTGTTATGATTAGAAATTTTATTAACACTCCACTCTTTGGTCAGCAGTTATAATCGGACCCCTTCCAAACTCTTTACACTATTAGGCCAGCAGCTATAGTCATTGCCCTTCCTAACTCTGCACTATTTGGCTAGTAGTCATGGCAGAAACTCTTCCTAATGCTTTGCACCATTAGGCCTGCATTTATAGTCAGATCCCTTCCAAATGTTATGTTTTATTCCACTGGCAATCATAGTAGGAGCCTTTCCTAATACATTGCACTATTTTGCTGACATTTATAATCGGAGGTTATCCTATCACTGTGTGCCTTTTGGCCGGCAGTTATAGTTAGTGCCTTCCTAGAACTATGCGCTATTTGGCTGTCAGCTATAGTTAGAGCCCTTCCTATTGCTTTGCACGAATTGGACAGCAATTGTAGTTCTAGCCCTTCCCAACGCATACAACTCATTGGCCGACAGTAAGAGCTCATCCAAGTGCTTTGTATTATTTGGCTGGCAGTCATATTCAGAGCCTTTCCTAAAGCCCCGTACACACTATGCATCATGTATTAACCTCGTGATGCAGTAGTGGTTTGAAAAAAATTACTAGCAGCCAAACTTTACTGCAACACTGCTCTCTTGTTTTTGCACGTTAGCTGCCCAGTTGCAGTGAGTAGGCCATTGGTGCTGGAGATAAGCAGACGTCTTGCCACTTTGAATGATGATGCAACACTGGACAGACACATGAAATCAGGCCAGCCCATCAACATGTAGGTGATGCAGCTTCGTGTTAAAAAAAAGTAATTTTTTAACAGCCATTCAATGCTGCGCGCATCATGTATCAAAGCGTGTACGAGGCTTAATGCTTTCAGCTATTTGTCTGCACTGTTTGGATGACGGTTACAATTGAAGTCCATCCTAAAGCTTTGCACCATTAGGTCGACACTTATAGTTGGAGCGCTTCATAGTGCTTTGTACTATTTGGCTGGCAGTTATAGCCCTATGAACTATTTAGCCGGCAGGTAAAGTCAAAGCCCTTCCTAATTATTAGCACTATTTGGGAGTTAGAATTGGAGCCTTTTTGTAGCACTTGCTGGCAGTTATAGTCGGAGATCTTAACACCACTATTTTGCCAGCTGTTATCGTCAGATCCCTTCGTAGATCATTGAACTATCTGGCCAGGAGCTGGAGTTAGAAACCTTCTTAACACTTTGCATTATTTTTGACCGACAGGTATAGTTAGACCCCTTTCTAACATTTTTTCACTTAAGGGTCGGGAGTTGTAGCTGAAATGATTCTTAGAACTTTTCACTAATGAGCCGTCATTTGTAATTAGATCCCTTCTTAACACGGTATTATTATTATCATCATTTTTATTACTAGTCAACCTACAACTCAGGTTGGAAAAGCAGAATGTTACAAGCTCAAGGGTTCCAGCAAGGAAAGTAGCCCTGTGAGGAAAAGAAATAAGGGAATAGCAAATAAACTATATGTAAACAATTAATAAAGAATATGAAATATTATAAGATCAGTATCATAGGTCTGTTATATATAAAGTATAAAATGAGACTTGTGTCAACCTGTTCAATAGAAAAGCATTTATAATAAGTTCCACTAATTTTAACTGCCAGATTAGGAAGATTATTCCAAATCTGGTAAAAAAAACTTCTAGAATACTGTATAGTATTCTGCCTTATGATGGAGAGAAGATATGACTGTTACAATTAACTGCATGCCTAGTACTATATGCAGAATGGTACAGTCTGTGAAGATCTGAATGCATGGATGGTCAGAATTATGAAGGTTCTTATGCAATAAGCATAAAGTAACTCAATGATATTGTCATAGATTAATATCCCGATCAGGAATAAAGAATTTAATAGACAGCAAATTTCGACATAAGAAATTAAGATGAAAGTCGGCAGTTGAATTTCAGACAGGAGAAAAATACTCTAAACAAGGTAAAATGAAAGAATTAAAACATTTCCTATGGATAGATTGATCACCGAAAATCTTGTGCAATTGAAAGAAACAGATAATGTTCTTCTCCAAAGCATATTTGCAATCAAGAATCACACCTATAATATTAAATTAGTTCTATACAGTTAGAAACATTGTCAATGCAAACATCTCGATGTTGAGGAGCCAATGTCCTTGACTTACTTATAATCATACTTCGAGTTTGTTAGGGTTTAACTTCATGCCCCATAATTTGCACCATGGACTAATTTTAGCTAGATTTCTGTTAATGGATTCAGCAACCCCATAAATACATTCAGCAGATGGAATTGATGCAAGGAGAGTAGCATTATCTGCATATGCAACGAGCTTGTTTTTTAGGCCAAACCACATATCATGTGTATATAGTATGAAGAGTAATGGTTCAATAACACTATCCTGAGGAACACCAGATATCCCATTCCTATAGTCAGTAGGGTGCCCATCGACAACTACTTTACATTATTTGGCTGACAGTTATAGTAGAGTCCTTCCAATCACTTTGAACTATTTAGGCTACGTTTATAGTCAGAGCCTCTCCTAACACTTTGCACTATTAGGGCATCAGTTGCAGTTGGAGCCTTCCCTAACACGTTTATAATATTTGGCTGGAAGTTATAGTTAGAGCCCTTTCTAGCACTTTGCACTATTTGGTCATCAAATATAGTCGAAGCCCTTCCTAATACTTTCCACTCTTAGGCTGTCAGTTATAGTCAGAGCCTCTCCTAACACTTTGTACTAATTGGCCGGTAGTTATAGTCGGAGCCTTTCCTAATGCTGATTACTATTTTTTCGGAAAGCTATAGTTGAACCTAACCCTAACGTTGTGCTCGATTTCGCTGACAGTTATGGTCA
>NC_090768.1:24283218-24290718 GCF_036898095.1 Palaemon carinicauda
TGATTTTAGTGTTAGTTTAAGGATTTTTTTTTTTTTTTTTTTTTTGAGAATCAAATTTCCATTTAATATAGCAGACTAAACAAAGAAAAGGGGCTATCTAACCGATTATATTCAATATATTTAACCTTCCTAAAAGAGTGAGTCGCAATTACACTCTATATGTATATTTTTATTTGTTAGTTTTTAAGTTCCAAATAATATATCAAAATTGCAGTGTAAGAATTCCAGAGAGGAAACCGGGTTTTACGGCAATTTGGCTGGGTCACCTTGTAGTGCGAGTTTGCATGCCAGCCTTCTAATTGCGATATAATGGTAAAAATAAACCTTTAGTTTCTTGACGTGTTAAATGGGGTAATTTGCTTATTCCCATGCCTTCTGTTATATCATGCAAGTAATTGGTTTTTGAAGAGGAGTTGGTAATTGCTTGATATGCGTGTTAGATAGATTTTTATGCGTTTTCCAAGAATGAAATTACGGGGTAAAAAAGACGAGACAAAGGTTGAATAAACAAAGCACAAATGCTTGTCCTGGAAAGAATTCGATGTTAACACAAAGAGGCAATGGAAAAAGGAAATAGATTATGAAAGTCAAAAAGTGTAATTAATTCAAAGTAGAGTTTATTTAAGACGCTGGTCAGACAGATAAAATGGGTTAGAATGTGAAGCAATTTGAATTACAAAAACGATTGAATTGTCTATTCCTCGGATGATGTGGGGAAATACCAGTGATACGTATTTATATTTAGAGTTGGATTTACAGAGAATAATTAGGAAATAAATTTATTTCAGAGGAATCTTTTCCTCTTATTAGAAGCTCTCTCTATTCAATATTTTTGAGGTGAGAGCTCTCCGTGCAATAGTCTGTGCTGTTTCCCAACTTATGAAGTGGTCACTGATGTCCAGGCGTTTGAAACCAAATTATTATTCAACTTAATATTTCCTCATTCGTTTCTATTCAGTTATTCTTTTGAACATTATTTTCTCCTTAAAAGCATTTTTGATGTATCGGATCTTTAATAGTAACTATAAAATTAGTCTTTCCTATTATTTCTATTTTTTCTTTCGGGTTTGTATGGTCGCCAAACCAGGTGGATTAACTTTCCAAAGCAGGCTACTCCTTTTTTTAAGTATTTTATCAGAATAAGGTTAGCTTTCCAAAGCAGGCTACTCCTTTTTTTAAGTATTATATCAGAATAAGGTTAGCTTTCCAAAGCAGGCTACTCCTTTTTTCAAGTATTATATCAGAATAAGGATAGCTTTCCAAAGCAGGCTACTCCTTTTTTTAAGTATTTTATCAGAATAAGGTTAGCTTTCCAAAGCAGGCTACTCCTTTTCTTAAGTATTTTATCAGAATGTTAAGGTTTTGAAGATTTCGACAGAGAGAGAGAGAGAGAGAGAGAGAGAGAGAGAGAGAGAGAGAGAGAGAGAGAGAGAGAGAGAGAGAGAGAGAAACCTCTAAGTGTTTGTGGGTAAGGGGGAGACAGCTATTTACTCTCAGTACTCCTTGCCCATTCAGTCAGTGAGAAGAATCATTATTTGCTAACTACAAGTTAATCCTTTCATATATCCAAGTGGTCCTCCCAGCACCGGTTGTTTTCTTTGAACCTATTGCTTTAGAGTGACATTGGTAATGATCATATATTTGATGATTACTTTTGCTAATTAGACTTTCTTCCGATCATGTTCAAGACCTTTTCTAATGAAGAATTTTTATATACTATATATATATATATATATATATATATATATATATATATATATATATATTTATCTATATATATACATATATGTATATATATATATATATTTCTCTGTATATATATATCTATCTATATATATATATATATATATATATATATATATATATATATATGAATATATGGATAATTATGAATAAGTATTGTATATATACATATATGTGTGTGTATGTATGTAGGTAAGTACTGTATATATACATATATGTGTGTATGTATGTAGGTGTGGGTATGTATTAATATATGTATATATTCCATATGTATATGTACGTGCACTTAAATGTATATATATATATATATATATATATATATATATATATATATATATATATTTATATATATATATATATATATATATATATATGTATATATATATATACATATATATATATATATATATATATATATATATATATATGCATGTATATTTGTGAATTGGCTTACAGTATAGTTGTGTTTATTCGTATGTTTATTACAATCGATTAAATTACCATTACTATGCGACATTAATAAGCCAATAATAGATAGCGCTCATTGATATACAGCAGTGTACCATTAATGTTGTCATAGTTGACGGATGTCTGAGAAGAGATATTGGGCACTCCCACAATGCCGTTAGACTCAGAGGATAAATCATAAGGCGAACCACTGAATTGCACGGTTGTTCATATCCTAATCATTTTATTTATCGGTGAAGCATAAATATGTGTGTGATATGAACTCCCTGTTAATGCTCAAGCAGTTACGCCTCTGCTTTGTATGCAAATGCAGTTTTAAAACTTCAGCATTACTTTAAAAATAAGGTATTGTGATTTATATTGCTATTTATGTGTATGTCTTTATCAGTTTATTAATATATATAGTATATATTTTTTTCTTGGATGCTCTTTTCTAGTTTTTTTCTTCTTTTTTTTACCGTGGCCATTCCATCATATAACAGCTTTCTCAGTGTGCTAGGTCTTCTTGATTGCTTCTTAGATTATTCTATTTTCCTATTTTCTTTTCCTTACTGAGCTATTTTCCCTGTTGGGGCCTCTGGGCTTATAGCATCCTGCTTTTCCAACTAGGGTTGTAGCTTAGCTGGTAATAATAATAATAATAATAATAATAAATGAATTATTGCAACAATGATAAACAGTAGATCTTTTCTCCAGCTACCAAGGCTACTCGCTTTTTGTGGACGAGGTTTTGAATAGATGATACTATAAACAGGTCAAACCATCTGTATATTTATCTTCGTGGTAGGAAAAGGCTATCGTAACCTAAAACAATAACATATATTTGTTAATTAGAAAAATGTACTTTCCACTTGTGATAAGTCTGGTCCTATGGGATTAGGAATGTCTGATATGGGATTTTCATCACTTGGGGTCCGAATCTGCTTTTGGTGGTAAAAAAAATAGAACAGTTACAGATATTCTTATTTAAATAATTATGGCGCTTGTTTGTGTTTGTTCCCTTTTTTTTTTTTTTTTTTTTTTTTTTTTTTTGTTATTAATGCGTGGTCTAAATATTCATATTCAAATTAGTAATTATTTTCAAATGTTCATATAAGATTTTTTATTATTACTGAGTAATTGCTTAAGTTTGCTAAATGGCTCTTCAACTGCTGTATATTATTTTATCAAGCACAGTTAGTTTTCTGTCAAGCGATAGTCCTAAAACAGAAAGCGCCAGTACGAATATAACATACCATTCTCTGAGAGCATTCCTTTCTATAATTTTCTCTTTTTCATTCAATATATATCATAAGTAAAATCATACTCCCAAAAAATTATTGCCCTTCATACTACAATTTGATTCATATATACGACCTCCTTAGCAAGTATGTTGTCAGACACATGGTCTATCGTTTATAACTACAGTTAAATATATTGTCAATCTCTAGAGCCTCTAGGCCCTAGAGACTCTAGAGATTGAGATTATTTCCACGTTTTGAAAATTTGTATAAATAAAACAAACAGTGAATATGAAATTAATAAAAATCATGGTTTACTACCCTATTCTCGAATTGGTTGTTTTATTTTCATGATTTCATTTAATAAAAATTTCCGGACCTATGTATACAGTGGAACTTGTCTAACTGGACCTTTCTTCGTAATAGTTGAGTAGCCCTGCTCTAGGGTATTGTCCTGCTTGCTAAGGCAAGGTCACTGTCCCTCGCCCCTGCCATTCATGAACGACCTTTAAAGACCCTTTAAACTGTGGTCAGGGTATTGTCCTGCTTGCTAAGGCAATGTCACTGTCCCTCGCCCCTGCCATTCATGAACGACCTTTAAAGACCCTTTAAACTGTGGTCAGGGTATTGTCCTGCTTGCTAAGGCAATGTCACTGTCCCTCGCCCCTGCCATTCATGAACGACCTTTAAAGACCCTTTAAACTGTGGTCAGGGTATTGTCCTGCTTGCTAAGGCAATGTCACTGTCCCTCGCCCCTGCCATTCATGAACGACCTTTAAAGACCCTTTAAACTGTGGTCAGGGTATTGTCCTGCTTGCTAAGGCAATGTCACTGTCCCTCGCCCCTGCCATTCATGAACGACCTTTAAAGACCCTTTAAACTGTGGTCAGGGTATTGTCCTGCTTGCTAAGGCAATGTCACTGTCCCTCGCCCCTGCCATTCATGAACGACCTTTAAAGACCCTTTAAACTTTGGTCAGACAGTTAAGAGGGCGAGAGAAGTTTTAGCTCTGAAGTCATGATGAAAGGATTTCCACTACGAACGTATCTTGAAGTTCAAGATCAAGGCATGCAAGGCGGACATGCTCACGCAGAGGTGGACTCGCCTAACCACTTCAGTCCTATTTAACCTTCCCAAAAAAGCTAGAAGGTGGCATTGTGTTTAACGGTGTCTGACTGGTTTTTTTTTTTTCTGATAGCTTCGGTTAGTTTGTTTGTTTGTTTTTGTCCACAAAGATATTCCCCCAAAATTATTAGTGGACTTTAATATTTTTAAGTTTTGGGAATGATGCAAGGAAAATTATATCCTTCTCAAAGAAGCTAGAAGGTGGCATTGTGTTTAACGGTGTCAGACTGTTTTTTTTTTCTGATAGCTTCGGTTAATTTGTTTGTTTGTTTTTGTCCACAAAGATATTCCTCCAAAATTATTAGTGGACTTCAATATTTTTAGGTTTGGGGAATGATGCGAGGAAAATTTTATCTTTGAGATGCGGAGAAGAATGAAACTATTTCTGAATCTTAATTTTTCCAAGTTAATGAAATTTCAATTTTCAGAACAATTAATGTTCGTAATCAAGTTTAACCATTAACTACATTGGTCTTCCACTTTCTTGGGTTAGTTCTCTTGCTTGAGGGTGCACTCTGGCACGGTATTTCTATTTTGTTTCTCTTCCTCTTGTTTTTTATTTTTCTATAGTTTATATATGAAAGGTATAATTTAATGTTGCTACTGTTTTTGAAATATTTTATTTTGGTTCATTGCTTCTCTTGTAATTTATTTATTTCCTTGTTTCCTTTACTCACTGGACTATTTTTCCCTGATGGAACCCTTGGGATCATAGCATCCTGCTTTTCCAACTAGGGTCGTAACTTAGCTTGTAGATATGATAATAATAATAATTAAATTCTGACGGGTGTCCTAATTACTTTTAACCTTCAAGATTTTGGCCCCCTCTTCTGTTGTCTTCTGAATGAACGTATCAATTTATTAATTCAATGATTGGCTTTTTCCTTCTCTATTGGGGTTGGAGCAGCATTTGTTTTTCATCTAGTACCTTTAACCTTTAAAGTGAGTATTAGCTCTTTTTTTATTTAAATCTAATACTTTTGTTTATTCATCAGTAATGTCTCCATAATTCCTTCCTCTATTTTCCTTTTTCATTCGTAGTTTCGTATTATTCAAACACTCAAGCTAACAACTATTCTGTAAAACTCGAGTTATAGGCTCGATTTTGAGGCAATTTCTTAAATTAGATTTTAAGAGTTTTACTTCCAATGTCTTTCTGTTGTTATGTTATAATCAATTATAGTTTTGCCTATAAAGCAGTTTGCTTTATTATTTTTAGAATTTCTGATTTTGTTAAACTTTCACGGTCAGTATTATAGTTCCGGACCCTCTCCCAGGAACCTGACTGAGTGTTTAATAGAATGAAAATGACAGTTCCACAGTTAGATGGGCTATAATACAAATGCAAAAGGAATAGAATCGCTAATGCAATCAAATTGTATTTAGTTTTTTAAATAAAGAAACATGTATTGTTTGATGTTTTTTCTTGAGAAATGGCGTTTTTTATGCTTTGAATATGCAATCCTTCCTTACTAAAGACTTGCCAGAGATAAGAGAAACAGTGCTCAGGTGTTTATCTCAAGTCAAAAATACTGTCAGGTCTCAGGTTTGCAGTAATTAACAGGTGTGATGGAAGTGTCAGTTATAAAGAGAAGCAAACTATAAATTATCGATTATATCTTCCCCCTGGCAACGTCTGGGTCAGGCGAAGGTCTTTAGATTTTAGTTAGGACATATCTCGAATTAGATTTGATGGCTACTCATACAGTCTTCCCGGCAGCAATATTGGTACAAGGGCCCGTGCCAACATAAAGTTGGCTGAACCTGAAGAACAATACACACAGTCCTGCAGATTTGCGCTTTCTCTGACATTCTGTTGTATGGTTCATAGATTCGATTCTTCATGACTCACTTAGCTTATTAGTTGGATACATTATTGTCACCACGCCCCGAGAAATGTATCTTGAAGACAAAGCAAATGACGAGATTATTAAAAAAGATCAATTCTGTGCCTATGTTTTTATTGTTTACAAAAGGGTACGCAAATATTTACCATGGGTCATATTATCTTTTTTAAATATATTAAATAACTTAACTGGTGTTTTATACAGAAATTTCATGGTAAATTAAAAAAAAGTAATTGACATTATCTCTCTCTCTCTCTCTCTCTCTCTCTCTCTCTCTCTCTCTCTCTCTCTCTCTCTCTCTCTCTCTCTCTCTCTCTCAGATGAATGTGCAGATTTGAGAAGTTAGACTATTGTATAAGCATAATGAAATCTCCAGAAAGTAAAGTGATCTTCAACCGTTTATGTATATTCATTTGCACAGTAAAAATCTTCCCACTAGAGGACCCGTGTCAATAAATTGCTTTATGATTGAGCTGCCACAAAGATACAGCTGTAATTGACCATTTCAATCTCCTTTATGTTGCAGAGGATTATCCTCCAGACGCTGAAGGTGAAGGAGGCTTCATGTAAAGATGTTTACCTCACAGGAGGAATTTTTATGAAGGGAACAATACCCAACCAACAGGCGTGGCTGACTTCATCATGCAATTGCTTAACTTCTCTGCAAGATGATAATCTTAGGTCCATGGAGTCGAGCAGTCTAAGGTAAGTAAATAAATTTTGTATAATATACAATGTGAATAAAAGCCAGAATTTTATTATTGAATGAAATTAGCTATATGTACTAAGAAAAGCTTCAAAGAAATTGTATTTAGAGTCTTATGAGAGAGAGAGAGAGAGAGAGAGAGAGAGAGAGAGAGAGAGAGAGAGAGAGAGAGAGAGAGAGAGAGAGAGAGAGAGAGAGAGAGAGAGAGAGAGAGAGAGAGAGAGAATCCCTGGTATAACGGAGGTTGTCCATTCTTAGGAGGTCAGTGAACCGGTTTCAGGATTAACCGAAACTCATACGTGTACTAGCACCATTTTGATATTTTTTTTTACATCTTACTTGATAATGTAAAACATTATTCTCTCTCTCTCCTCTCTCTAAGTTAAGAAAC
>NC_090768.1:24295718-24305718 GCF_036898095.1 Palaemon carinicauda
ATTTTTTCCTAGAGGAATTTTAACACTGCCAATTTTATCTATTAGATATTTCAACCTAAAAAGCTTAGCTTTTTGTCTTTTCTCTTCGCCACGTTAAATATGTTTTCATAATAATTTCATTGTACGGCCTTTTCTTTATTTAAAAATGTATACATTTTTAAATTTCCCATTTGCCTAATTATTATTATTATTATTATTAGTATTATTATTATTATTATTATTATTAATTTGTTATTATTATTATTATTATTATTATTATTATTATTATTATTATAATTTATTATTATTAATATTATTATTATTATCAATAATGCAAAGTAATGATGCACCGTAATTTCAATATTTCTCATCTAGGAACTTAGGTATGCATGATATTCAGACAGAACTTTATACTGTATTCATTAGTGAAGGAATCAAACATTAAAGATATAGATATCATGTAGTTCCATGTCATCTTGAAGATGGATAAAGATGGCATTGCGCAAATGAGCTTTTAATTTTTATAGATTTTTATAACCTCGCTTTTGGTTTCAAGTTTTAGAGAAAGCAACATCGAGACTATCCAGTGTATTTGATGTCCGTCTTGCATAAATGATGTGCATAGACGAAGCTTAAACTGTGCATGTATGCGTGGGCTTACTTTCAGTTGTTCAAGAAAAGGGTGTCTGGATGTGAACGATTAACCGGAAGTGTGGAATTTTAACAGTGAATATATTTTTTTTTTTTTTTTTTTTTTTTTTGTCACCAGTTAGACCGTTGGCTTCTAGTAGGAACGAAAGACAAAGCCTGGAATGGCATTTACGGAAGTTTTCCTTCTATTCTTGAACGAAGACTGTGTGGAATGACAGTTTGTCGAAATTTTATTGTTTAACTTTGAATAAAAGATTTTTCTTAGTATGTTCAGGGTACGAAACAGTAGATAAAGATTTTTTCTCGTAAATATCATTACGAAAGTTTCTACATGATGCAACATGTCTCATGATGAAGGGAAGTGTAAATTGAAAATTGTTTTGGTAATTCTTTGTAATGTCACGACTTAAAGCTGAGGATTTTTGGAACACATGAGGGCTAAAGCTATGTTCGAATCATTTATCCAATGGTCGTGAATGTCAAACGGGTCGGTGATGCTTTGTAAATCTTTGAGAGAGAGAGAGAGAGAGAGAGAGAGAGAGAGAGAGAGAGAGAGAGAGAGAGAGAGAGAGAGAGAGAGAGAGAGAGCTTATCAAGTTTGGCATTCTCCCCTTACCAGTTTCTGCATTCGAAAAGGGTCATTGTCACATTGTTAAAAATGCCTTTCTTCTTCCTGGGTTATACAGCGGAGACAATTGAATAGCCTGAAGTAAATCTTTCTTAGTAAGTAACCAAACAAAGTCTTGGTATTTAGAGGACCGTGTCTAGTATTCTAATGTCAAATAGATAAACTGGGTTTTTGGCATCTGTTTTAAAACTATTATTTTAGAACACTTAATTTTATAGAGGAAGGAGGTTTTCATTTCATTATCTCCTGGGTCTATCAACTGTTCATATGCCCTCCGTGCATTCTGCTGGTCTTAAAGGTCACTCATGAATGGCACAGGCAAGGGATAGGACAATGGCCTAGAGTCTGGCCATATATACATGTGACCAGCACCCAAGCCCCTTTCCATCATAATATGACCACGGGGGGGGGGGGGGGGGGGGGCAATGAATCGGCAGCCCTCCCAAACTCTCCATCCCTAGCTTTAGGATAGTAATGTAGCAGATACTACTATCGAGCTTGAGCGGGTCTCCTCTAGCATTTGCATTATGGCAGATCGATCTCAGACTGGGACCGCGAATCCAAGCTGTTTATTGGGGAAGCTACTGTTGTGGTTGGGCATATTTTCGAAGAGGATACCAAACCTGAACCCAGATACTTTCTAATATTTTCTGCACGCCCCTTCTCTCATATATATATATATATATATATATATATATATATATATATATATATATATATATATATATGTGTGTGTGTGTGTGTGTGTGTATATATATATATATATATATATATATATATATATATATATATATGTATATATATAATATATAATGTGTGTGTATGTATACATGCACATAAACAAATTAAAAGGATAAGCATGGATTGTAGAGCTTTTGGTAATTAAAATGAGATTACAAAAAGTAAAGTGCCACTTTATATAAAAGGAAAAGTATTTAGTTAGATGATCTGACCATCGGAAACTTGGAGCCTTAGAACATAAGCTAAATACAACTTAAAGACCTGGGGGAATGATAATGATGGGAAAAACACTAGATATTTAAAAAAAAAAAAAGAAAAAAAAACCAGAAGGAAGAAAAGACAATGGATAGAAAATTGCAAGTATAGACTGGCATAGAAAGACCATAACTAGACGGGAGTGGAAGGACATGTCTAAGGCCTTTGTACTGCAGTTGACTAGTTATGGCTTGACTCCTGCAGGAAGACGGTCAGTAGAATAAAAATCTACTTTTTATTCCTCGTAGTAACCACGTTGGTTAAATCACTATACATTTTTTTTTTTTTATTTATTGGAAACGGTTCGATCCCTAGTCCCAAGTAGAAGCACTGATCTTAAAATCAGTTTCCCTTTGGGTGTGTTCCAAAGGTAGAGTGATTTCTATATTAAAAACTGTTTGTGGCTTAGTATTTATTTGCGTGTATGTATCTGTATGCGCGTGTTTCACGCGCATTTCTATTTGTATATACAGTATATGCCATGTGTTGTTGATAATAACACAAATTCCATTTTGCCATGTCGGATTATTCCAAAGTGCAACGTCATACTATTCTAAAATTTTCTATGATTTTATTTTCGTAAGGAGACCGAGAATTATGGATTGTGAAATTCTTTGTTGGTAAAAGTAATAAATTTATGGAAAATGAATCCAGTCAAAAATTTTTAAGAAATGAAAAACATGATTTTCAAGAGGATCCCGTCTTAAGTGTAATTTTCAAAATATGATGATAGGTTATTGAGGGTTCGTCTTCAGATTTATCACTTTCCTGATTCAATGATAGATGATCAGCATCACATTTCTCGAATTTTATTTTCGTATTATCTTCTTTAGTGGGGAGGCTAATTTGTCAGCATATTCCTGTCACCGTATCTTTTTATCTAGTGCATATACACAGCAAAATTAATATATTTACGAATATACTTTACATATACATATAAGTATATGTATGTAGATATTTATACATGTACACTGTTAAACATTCGCCGTAAAAAACGGTAAAAACCCTCGAATAAATGTTGCCAGGCATTTACGGTTTAAAAAAAACGGATATATTGAAGTAAAGGATGGATATTACGGTCACCAACCCGTAAAATATATTAACCAAGTATGATGAAATTACGGTCGCCTGTATTTTACCGAAATACTGCAGAGCAGCAAAATTTTACCGATAATTTTCGATTAAAATTAAGTTTTCTCACCAGTGTAGATACATACACGAGTGTGTTAATTGGCTTGTTCTCCACCCTACAAAAAAAGTGGAAATATCTTGTAGAATTTCCTAATAATTTCCAATTATTGGATATTTTAAATGCCTAATTATACCAATGAAAATTAGATTAGAATTCTGGGTCATTGACCATACAGGTTAGGAATGCAATAAATTAAACTATTAATCGGCTGATTTCAGTACAGTTAAGTTTTATAGGGAAAGGAGTGGAGAGATTAAACACAGACAGAGGTTTTAAAATGAAGACCCTGACCTTCGGGAGAGAGGGAGAGGGAGAGTGTCAGAGGGTGGGTTGTAGGATGACCAGGTTGTCTATAAAACTTGTGTTATCTGAACCGATGAATTTTATTGCCAAGGAGACGAAAGATTAAACATGTTCTTAGTGTTTCGAGTTATCTGACGTAGAGAGAGAGAGAGAGAGAGAGAGAGAGAGAGAGAGAGAGAGAGAGAGAGAGAGAGAGAGAGAGAGAGAGAGAGAGAGAGAGAGAGGTGGGGATTGGAGGATGGGGGATGCATGGTATCCTGAACATCATGATTGACATGTAAGTTGAATGTGCATTCGACAAGATTTAAAAATTTATTTTTTTCCGGTAGGTTAACAAAGGGTTAGCAAACATACACGAACCGAAATCTTACATAAAGAGTAAATAACTAAAATTATGTTTTTGCAAGAGAATAACGAAATATAAAAGAAAACCATTTTGCATAAGAAATTAGTACTGATCTCTTCATAAAGCAATGACCAAGTGATGAGGGAATTATGATTTTATTGAAATTTCGGCTAATATACAATACAATGGTAAGTGAAATTAACCTGCATACAAGGCAGCCCCAAGTCAGGATTTAAGAGAAGATTTGATCTTGGAGCTAACAATAATAACAATAATCATTTGTAAAATGCCAGGCTATAATCAATCTAGCAACAATCCTAAACATTTTTCTGCAAGTTATATTGATAGTCACAACAGGTAGGGCCAGTTCATCGGTTCACACTAAATGTTTCCAGCATCTTACCATACGCAGGTGTCGCTCAGAGGCAAGAGGCTTTGCAGGCTTAAGGCTCGTTTACTATGACTAACCAACCTTGCAGTGCGTCATAACGATACCCTGAGGTTCGTAAGGTAAGCTCGAAAGTTGTTGATTGGTTGATTTAGACTAAGCTTACCTTATGCCAGCACTGCCACTTTCCAGAATGAGGTCTAGTGTGGATCTCTGAACCCTTCCGACTAAGATAGAGGGGTTTGCGGATATTACTTGATCCAGATTGAAACGATTCCTCCGTCCGAATTAGTGTCGTAGCTAAGAGGGGGTGGGCCGCTTTTTGAACATGCCCCTGGGCCTCCTAGAGATGGTGCTTTAAAGCAAGTAGTGAAAGTATGTAAGTATACATTTGAAATTACCACCAACTCACCAGGGTAATTGGGAGGTGTCCTCTTTACTAACTCACCCCCCTGGTCCCCCAAATCTCTATGCCCCTGGTCTGAATATAGCATCTTGAAAGTAAAAATATATCGTATATTTGTAACAAAACGTATTTTGTACTGATAAGAAGGGATTATATTGTTAGTTTAATGAAATGGTCTAAAAATCTGTTTGAGACAACATTCGCGGGATAAACGAGAAGTAAAAAGTAACAGGAATTTCCTGACTAGTCTTCCAACCTTCAATAAAAAACGCTGTCAGTGTTATTATTATTATTATTATTATTATTATTATTGTTGTTGTTGTTGCTGTTGTTATTACTTGCTAAGCTACATTCCTAGTGGGAAAAGCAGGATGCCATAAGGCCAGGGGCTCCAACAGGGAAAAATAGCCCAGTGAGGAAAGGAAACAAGGAAAAATAAAATTTTTAAGAAGAGTAACAGCATTGAAATAAATATCGCCTATATAAACTATAAAAACTAACAAAACAAGAGGGAGAGAAACAGATAGAATAGCGTGCCCGATTGTACCCTCAAGCAAGAGAACTTTAACCCAAGACAGTGGAAGACCATGGTACAGAGGCTATAGCACTACCGAAGACTAGAGAACAATGGTTTGATTTTGAAGTGTCCTTTTCCTAGAAGAGCTTCTTACCATAGCTAAACAATCTTTTCTAGCCTTAACAAGAAGAAAGTGGCCACTGAACAATTACAGTGCAGTAACCCCTTGGGTGAAGAAGAATTATTTGGTAATCTTAGTGTTGTCAGGTGAATGAGGACAGAGGAGAATAAGTAAAGAATAGGCCAGTAGAATTTAAACGAAGGATACAGCATAATGCCTTGGGGAAAGAAGTTAGCAAGAAGACTTGGAAGAACTTGATTTGAACTTTGAAGGTCACCTTGTGGTTAAAGGAGTTTTCGACCGCTGATATAACAATATTTTCATTTATTTATTTATTTACTTATTTATTTATTTATTTTATTTATTTATTTATTTATTTATTTATTTATTTATTTATTTATTTTTTTTTTTTTTATTTTTTTTTTTTTTTTTTTTTTTTTTTTTTTTTTTTTTTTTTTACGCTTTCGTGCGATTTTCCCCACTTTCTCTCTCCCTTCTCTTTGTGTCGTGTCCAGCGTCACCGTTATTTTCAAAGAGACTCGTTCCCTCATTTGATATTCCGGAGTCTGCAGTCTTATGTTAATGGGGAGTTTATGCCAGGGAAGGAGCAGATATCATTTGCATGCAATGGCCGCCAATAGCGTCGAGATATGCAAGAGTCTTATTACGTACTTTTTCTCCCAGACGCTTCTTGAGGACTTCGAGTGGGAAATGACAAGCAGAAAAGCGCAGTATTTTCGGGAAAGGTGTTTTTAAATAAAATGCTCCTGAAATAAATTTGAAAAAACTTGAAAAGTATAAATTTTAGACTTCAACAATCTGTTTTGCTTTTAAGGTCCACGGAAAAAATAAAGATAAATCCTTTAAAGTTTTGTTAATTGCAGTTGATAATTGTTTTTTTTTATTATAAAAGTACAGCTTTGAATACTTAGAATATTGGTTATTTAAAGTTTTAATTCCAATTTACAATGTTATTAACAAATTTCTGCTATATCTGTTGTTATTTAACAACACATCTTCAATAGCCACTGATGTCAATTTCGTTTATGAAAGAATTTTTAATTTAGAAAAATATCCTAATAGAGCTACAAACACGAAACTCTATAATTTAATATAGGAACCCAATTTTGGAAAGGATGTGATGGAATTTCCAACGTCCTACTGACCATACCACTTTACAGTGTATCAAAAGCATTCGTGTACGTAATAAATAGTCAAGATTATTGCCGATACATTTTAAACTTTATGTATATTTATGGCAAATTCTATATGAAGCTCTTAAATCTAGAAGCCGGCTTGACTACAATGAAGAAAAATCAGGGTGTGTCGAACACTCCCAAAATTTGTTCCTAGGAGATCGGCCTCATTACTGATATGTAAAGTTTAAGTTCTTGAATAATAAATATTTATAAAATAGTGACAGTTACTGAAATTATTTATTTTTTTTTAACCGAAAGCAATTGTTACCTTTATTCCTCATATTTTTATACACAAAAGCGAAGATGCAATCTGGTTTTGTCAAAGCTTCAGTCCTCGTTTTCAAAATTCAGATTCAATGTAATATAAATTGTATTCGTAAGGCAAACAATGGAGTCTCTCACTCACTCTCTCTCTCTCTCTCTCTCTCTCTCTCTCTCTCTCTCTCTCTCTCTCTCTCTCTCTCTCTCTCTCTCTCTCTCTCTCTCAACAAAAGAGAAGATACAGTTTCCCTCCATTGTATTTGCCCACCATCAGTCTTTTGAAGTCTTCCATCATCTTGAAATCATTTCGGTCGCTGGGTCGTGGCCGTTTCCAACGGACTCCATACCGAGTAACATATTCCCTTCTAAAAGTTTATCTGGAGTCTTCCGTTAGTTGCTCTTCCTGGAGAGCTTCAGAGATCAGACGATTCGGACGAGGAAAAGTCTTGATGTGTTGGAAAATTTATCTGATACCATTTCTGGTAAAAGATTTGCCATTGTCTAAGAATGCTTGAATAGAATAATTAAACTATGCATAAAGCTGTATACATTAGTAAATACTGTACTCAAATTTTCTTATGTCTACTATTAAATAACATACCTATAATATTTTGAAAGCAGGCTATTTCTTATATAGATGTCATATTTCTTATGTGAATTGATATCAATTGATTTAATCCTAGAGATGGAGAATGTCTACTTTATACACAATGTATATGTAATAATGGGTTCAAGTTCATTGTAAACAGAAAAGCTACTTATTCTTGCTTAATTCTATTTTTTATTCTGGCAGCAATGATGAAGTTAAATCAGTATTTACAACAAAGTTTCTAGGAGCACTACGATTATGTGGGCCTGAATTCGTTGATGATGAAATAATCTAATGAAAATATAGGCAAGAAATTAAATAATACTGAAATTGTATCAGACAATGCATTAAAAAGAAGAAAAATTAATTTTTATCGTAATAACACCAGAGGGATTATATTTGTCAATTATTGCCATATACTGTAACAATTTTAAAGATATTCCTTATTCGTTGAACATCTTGTTAGTAATGAAGCATTTTTAATAAAAAAAACAAAAAAACATTGAAATATTTCATGAAGGAATATACCAAAGGATGTTTTAAATTAGAAAAATTCGTAAATCTCGTAAAGACAGAATCGACTGGTATATTACAAGCACAAGATATGCCCAGGATAACAGCGCTACGCACGTTCATGTTGAAAGATATATAAAGGTACAATTAATTGATCAAGGGTTAAGAAATTGGTTATTTTTTAAGAAATAACCCATATTAGGTACTCGGGGATAAATATTGTTAAACAAACGGCAGTTCTCAACGTAATGTCTATGATCGTCCCTGATATAACAATCGTTTGTAAACTTCTGTTAAGTATTAATGCCGTAGAGAATGTCTTGAAATATGGTAAAAATTGTCAGAATTTACATGTTGGGATCGAGGCGTGTGTGTGTGGTTTTTTTTTATACTTGTAGGAATTATATATATATATATATATATATATATATATATATATATATATATATATATATATATATATGAATATACACGAATATATCACGCATATACTGTATATATATGTATATATATATATATATATATATATATATATATATATATATATATATATATATATATATATATATATATATGAACATATATCACAAGCACACGTGATTTTAATTAATGTAAATATCACCCACGAAATGCATTTAATACCGAATTCTATCTTGGGAATACATATCCACTTGGAATTCATTTTTTTGGTAACAGCTCCTGGCCGGGTGGTGATTCGAACCACCACCTGTACGGCTAGAAACTATTGATAGCTGACCCGGTAGGGTCCCTGCCAGCATAGTTTCTAGCCGTACAGGTGGTGGTTCGAATCACCACCCGGCCAGAAGCTGTTACCAAAAAAATGAATTCCAAGTGGATATGTATTCCCAAGATAGAATTCGGTATTAAATGCATTTCGTGGGTGATATTTACACATATATATATATATATATATATATATATATGTATGTATGTATGTATGTATGTATATATATATATACTGTATATATATATAGATAGATAGATAGGTAGTAGGTTGTTCAGGGCACCAGCCACCCATTGAGATACTACTGCGAGAGAGTTATGGGGGTCCTTTGACTGGCCAGACAGTACTACATTGGATCCTTCTCTCTGGTACGGTTCACTTTCCCTTTGCCTACACATACACCGAATAGTCCTGGCATATTCTTTACAGTCTCCTCTGTCCTCATACACCTGACAACACTGAGATTACCAAATAATTTTTCTTCACCAAAGGTGTTAACCACTGCACTGTAATTGTTCAGTGGCTACTTTCTTCTTGGTAAGGGTAGAAGAGACACTTTATATATGATAAGCAGCTCTTCTAGGTGAAGGACACTCCAAAATCAAACCATTGTTCTCTAGTCTTGGGTAGTGCCATGGCCTCTGTACCATGGTATTCCACGGTCTTGGGTTAGAGTTCTCTTGCTTGAGGGTACACTCGGGCACACTATTCTATCTAATTTCTCTTCCTCATGTTTTATTAAAGTTTTTATAGTTTACATAGGAGATATTTATTTTATTATTCTTAAAATTTTTATTTTTACCTTCTTTCTTTTCCTCACTGGGCTTCTTTCCCTGTTGGAGCCCCTGGGCTTATAGCATTCTGCTTTTCCAACTAGGGATGTAGCTTAGCAATTGATAATATATATATATACATATATATATATATATATATATATATATGTATATATATAGTATATATGTATATATTTACATATATATATATATATATATATATATATATATATATATATGTATGTATGTATGTATATGTGTGTCTGTGTGTAGGTAGATACATAGATATAGTCTATAGTTGAATATATATATACTGTATGTATATATATATATATATATATATATATATATATATATATATATATATATATATCAAGTGTATGTGTGTGTGCT
>NC_090768.1:24308218-24310718 GCF_036898095.1 Palaemon carinicauda
ACCATGATGAGTGTGTTTCTGTCGATCGTATATATTGATATTGTCATGGCTGATTGATCTCCACGAGAGAAAAAGACTTCTTGGGGATTACGATAACATTTATGATTCCACATTTCCATTGCATTTATAGGAGGCTCATTTTTCTTCACATAATTTTCTTCTAACTGACAAGTAAAAATGTCAAGTTTTTTTTTCTTTTTTTTTTCCTTTTTTTCCTATTGCAGAGGTGTGCTATTATTGTTTTAGTATTCCTTTAAGGTCGTTTTAATGGCCGTTTTCTGTGAAGTCTGCCAGTCTCAATCAAGTGTTGACATAATTTTGAGGAACTCTTCAAGAATGATGCTGGATTTTTGCTGGTGTTTTCAAAGTCTGAGGATTTTCGTATCTTTTATAATCGGAAATTGTTGTGGACTTGACTTGATGGTAACTTTTATGAGATTCCTCTTTTTCGCCTTTAAAGATGATTTAAAGTCATGCGCTTGGTTTTTGTGTGGAGATTGAAGTTTTTCGTTACTTTAGGCCTTAGACCTAAGGCTTTCGAAGCTTGGTCGTTAAAAAATTTCGAGTTTCTTTGATAGTAATTCGCACTGGTCCTATTTTTCATGTGGAGTGAGTCCCATTCTAGTAACCACTTTTTCATAAAAGTTAGGTATGGGAGCATTATTTTTTTTTTTTTAGCTGCACATTCAAATGCCCAAAGAAAAATCCTCAAAATCATTTGGTAATCTTTAGAGATTTTCTGATCAAATAGCTGAAATTTAAAACAGTGATCCCTCTTTTGCACTCATAGTAGCTAAGTCATAACTTCTAAATAGCATCGACTATATGGTACTGTTCAAGAAAATAAAAAAAAAAAAACTTGGCAATACTGTTGTTAGACGAAAATAGATAAAGTAATCTCATTAACGTGTCTTCAAGAAGTTAACATCGAAAGATTTGTCCCCACACTCTTCCTGCGTTTTGATGATGTGAATCCGATTGACAATTTTTGTAGTTCAAATATCAACTGAAGCTCATTCCCTATGTTAATGCTAAAGGTCAGAGTTCATTGAACCGACAGTAATAGAGCTCTCTCTCTCTCTCTCTCTCTCTCTCTCTCTCTCTCTCTCTCTCTCTCTCTCTCTCTCTCTCTCTCTCTGCTTAGATATGCGCGTTCCTTCTGCGTGCACATGCATACTAATTACCAGAGCTTGATGTTTTATTGTTACATTATCCATGCTGTTATGCAGAGAATGGCTGTATAAAGATAATGAAGATTATTATTGTGTCCTTGTAAGCCGAGCAAAGGCATCTACGTATCTTCCTCCATATCTAGTAGGTCATTACATCGGTCGTCTGCGAATAGGTCATTGGTGACCACTCAAAATTATTTTAGCTTAGATATAGATCTGGAAGGATAAATCAGTACTCTATCCGTAAGATGGACGACATTCCGGGAGAACAGTCAGAGTTTTTTTAAGGATGTCTACATTAGATTTTTCCTCTGTAGGGTGGTAGAGCAGCCAGCGTACCTCAAGCGGCACATTGTAGGTATTATTAAAAATGATTTCCTTTGGTCCTTGGCCCGCCCCCCCACACTTTTAGCCTTTTTCTTTTCCTTTGTTTTTTGTTCCTTTATTTCATCTTACTATTCAACCCTTTAAGTTTCATATCATCGTTTACGGTGGTTGCACCTTAGCACTGGCTGTCTTTCCCGGTCTCAGCGTTGGATCTTCACATGTCCCAAGCCCCTTGAGTAATCTACCATTATATTCTTCACTTGCGCCGAAGTAGCATTAAGTGAATTCTTTTCTTTTATCAATAAAATATGCCTCTAATAAAACAGTTTTATCTTTCTGCGGAACATTCAGACTCTAAATCTTCATTTTAGCTGCAAAACATCACGAGAATACTCTTATAAAGGTTATTGTTTGAATGAATGACTTCTATCTGTGGCGATTCTCTTGCATTGAATAGGAGTGTTAATTTTGTTTACATATTTAACCTTTGATGAAGAAATCTTTTCGTGGGCGAACAGCTTCAAGGAAATCTGGCTATCGCCTGCTTCTGGAAAATCGAGAAAATCACAATTTTTGCTTACTCCGGTCGAGCAGTAGCCGATTGACCAACAATGTGCCGAATGGGACAATTGAAAGATCGAGTGGATGGAGAGCATAGTTATTTTGATGAATGGAACGCGTAATAAACCCTTCTCGTAAGATCGTGATGCGATGTGAACCTTCCCTAGTATTTATATCGAAGCGTGGAATGATTAATCCTTCTTGTATCTTAAGATAAAAAGTATTTATGTTTGTGATGGAGAGATATACTCGGTTGTTTATGTGGCTTGCGTGTTTTCGCTAGAACCTGTTACGACGGAGTCCTGTTAAAACAGCTTTTCGGATAGCCATGAAATCTCACGTCTATAGTGGTTTGGAGAGGCGTGAAGGCTGTCTTGGATATAACTCTGCAAATAGAAACGACTGTACTTTTTTCTTGTACTTTTTTGTACTAGTGAGAT
>NC_090768.1:24315718-24385718 GCF_036898095.1 Palaemon carinicauda
GCCATAGACATGTTGTTTACGATGCATGAAGCATCTTTGATGGACAGTATAGTCTCCAGATTTCTTGGTATTAACGCATATCTCTGAAACAGTTTTTGATTTATTAGATATTTCCAAATAAGACGATGTCATGCAAATTTTCGTAGCTTTTGTGGTTTCAAGAAATTTAGTAAATGTCAATTTAGAAGAAAGAGATTACTCGCCAGCCACTAACTCCTTAAAATATATTACTTGAAATATGTTCTTAAAGTGAAGCTAATGTAGTGTTAAAGCTTTCGCATTGTCAAATGAAAATGATAGAATTATTTATCTATCTTTGAGTTATGTAAACTATTGATAAAGCTTGTAAGTGTGACTTATGGTGTGCATTAGGAAAACCTGATATTCAATCCCTTTTAGTGCTCAAGAAACGAGCTAAAAATTAAACGTTTGATAGATATTGAAAGCCTTCTCGGAGCTGACGTCTTTAGGAAATATGATTATTTATTTTAAGTAGTCTCAATACCATTTGTGTCAAATTGATATTGGTCGTCAGATTTACATCTTTTATTTTACAATGTCGTTTTCTTCCTCTTTTAGACAAAACTCCCAAAATCTTGTCATTGTATTTTCATTTATTTTTTTAATAAGTTTGGGAGTCTTTGATTAAAAACCTACATCAGATAAAGATTTAAACCAAATTTTTAGTCATGTTTAAGATCTGTGTTCCCATAAGTGCATCAGCAAATCATTTTTTTACTTGCTCAGTAAACCAAAAGATCTTTGCCGTAACATTATTGTACCAGACTATTTACTAACTCTTATTTTTATTACAATATCAAGTTACAACAGAATAGTGGGCTCGAGGTAAGCTCATCAACCCTATTAGTTCTATTCGTAACCTTATTATATTGGTCGGTGCATAAATGTTAATTTTCAATTTATCCTCTGCAGTCGCATTCATTTAAAGACCTTCAATATACACAGATATTTTCTGTTAATTATTGTGCCGAGTTTTTTAACTTTTGTGTTTTTTTATTTCTCCCGAGAAAAAAGAATGTTCGATATGTCTCTCATACTTCTTATATATAAAGCAACTCGTCATTTTTTTTTTTAAATCTGGATCGTAAAAAAGTACTGATACCTATGGTAAAATGTACATTTTTAAATTATCCTAATCCTAATTAGCAGCGAGTGTAGATCCGTGCTCTTTAAGTATTTTATGATGAATCCCAGCTGTCGAATCTTTAAATGAATAAACTTAAAGAAAGGGTTTCAAATTCTAATGTTGTCTGGGAAACGTACTCACTTGAACACACGCATGATCATGTTACTCTATCCATGAAAATATATTCAAATCTTATTTATTACTAATAAAATTCCAAATGAATAACAACTTTTGGCTGGTGTTCATGGGCATCGGAAATATTTGAGTGGTGGTTATGTCCGTCGAAACATGCTGACGGGAAAGTATGTTTAATGGAAAAGTGGTGTTGGGACTAGCTTTGAATCTATTATTATTATTATTATTATTATTATTATTATTATTATTATTATTATTATTATTATTATTGTTGTTGTTGTTGTTATTGTTATTATTATTATTATTATTATTATTATTATTATTATTATTATTATTATTATTATTATTACTAGCCAAGCATCAACCCTAGTTGGAAAAGCAAGATGCTATAAGCAAAATCAAAGGGGTTCTTCCTCTTGTAAACAAATAACCATTCCATCTCCCGTTGTGAGTCAAGTTCGCAATGCGGACAATATTACTACATTTTTTCTTATTAAAATCTTGGGTGAATCAAAATTACATCCAATCTTTAGCTGATTATCTGTCGACCATCATAGTTGAAAATTAGAAAATCCCTCGACGTACAGCTATCACTCTATTTGGAAGATAATGCACAATTATTTTAATTAAGAAACACAAAATACCACCATCCTCTTCGACAATTAGTAGTAATTATTTCAAACTCACGATAAAAAAAAATTGCCCCCAACTCTTCTTACTAATGGCGTAAAGGACCGATAGCAGGTGCGAATCACGAATGTACGCTCATCACGTCGATTGTTTCCCGAACAAGGTTTTCACGAGCTTGGCGCTTTTGCTGTTTCGCAGCTCATATTTTGAGGTTTTATCGAGTACTTTGGAAAGCTTATCGCAGCTAAATAGGCGATTCTGTTGCGTCGTGGAACAGAGCCTCTATATCTTTGTGATGATAATCAAACACACACGCATTAATGAAGCTCAGACAACACTTATTTAAGTGGCTACTTTACTCTTGGTAAGGGTAGAAGAGGCCCTTTAGCTATGGTAAGCAGCTCTTCTAGGAGGACACTCCAAAATCAAACCATTGTTCTCTAGTCTAGGGTAGTGCCATAGCCTCTGTACCATGGTCTTCCACTGTTTTTGGGTTAGAATTCTCTTGCTTGAGGGTTCACTTGGGCACACTGTTCTATCTAGTTTCTCTTCCTCTTGTTTTTTTAAAGTTTTTATAGTTTATATAGGAAATATTTATTTCAATGTTTTTACTGTTCTTAAAATATTTTATTTTTCCTTGTTTCATTTCCTCACTGGGCTATTTTCCCTGTTGGGGCCCCTGGGCTTATAGCATCCTGCTTTTCCAACTAGGGTTGTAGTTTAGCATTTAATAATAATAATAATAATAATAATAATAATAAGAAGAAGAAGCGGTGGTGGTATTCGTTTAAACAATTATTATGCAGCAATAAAGCTATATTATAATTCCAAATAAGCTAATGTTAAATGTATGCAATGCTAAAGCTATGGTAACATTAATATAGGCAAATTATGATAAATGATTCAGACTAATGAAACTATGGTAACTCATCTAAACAAATAGTTTTTTGATAGAATATGCAGGAATGAAGCTATTTCATCATTCATTCTAGGAAATTACTACATGAAGTTTACCGAAATTATCGATACATACATTTGAATAAATAATCCTAAATAACCATATTACCCATTATCCCTGCCACTCCCTCCCTCAAAGATAATGAAACCGAGTGATATGATCTCGAGCCGTGAGGTCGGTCGCCCCAACACTTTCTCAAGGGTCACCGACCATGGGCGTGTGTTGGCAATTCGGCTGGTTTCTTTGCCAACCGCTATTCTCGCTTCTTTCTCATTCTTTTTTTTTTTCCTGTGATCTTTCTTTCCTTGTATTTTCTATTTGCAAGTAAGCAGCCGTACTTTTTATCTCTTTCTTTTTATCAATGCCTGTTATATATAGGCATTAATTACCTTAGTCATCTTCATGAGTTGATTTTAGTTTTATATGTAGTATTTTTTTCTAGTGGTTATATGTTGATATTTTCTTATGTAATATTCCATCATCTCTCTCTCTCTCTCTCTCTCTCTCTCTCTCTCTCTCTCTCTCTCTCTCTCAATGAATTGCATTCGATTTTCTCAAGAATCTAGTTTTTTTTCAACAGGTTTCTGTATCAATGTTCTTTAGCTGATCTTCCTTAAAGTCCTAATACCTGTCTCTTCAGAATGATTAACATTCGTGATGACAGACAGACAGTCAATTGACTACTTGTTATATCCGAATACTTAAACATTTTACTACGGTTATTCTCCGCATGAGGAAGCAAAAGGAAAAGTGTTTTTTGTGGACGTTTTCAAGATTAATGGCATCGTAAATTCACCGTTTATCATTACCCGAACGGAATAAAAACCCGAAGGAGATTTCTTGAACGTCTCATATTGGCACCTCACACATATCAGAACCGAAGCAATCGCTGTAATGAAAATTCACGGCAAGATTTCTTGTGATGTGGATATTTAGAAGGTTCATGGTTTAAAAAAAAAAAAAAAATGTTCAAGTATATGGGCTCTTGGAACCAATACACCAAGAAAAGGAGGAAAGGAACGGATTGGTGTAGTGGTCATTATTCCTTTGTTTATTGTAAACTTCTATTTTGAACTAACACGATCACGGGGTTTTAGGATTAATGGAGCAGAACGAGAGTTAGGTGATTTATCTTTCCCCATCTCAGTAATTTCCCATTCCACTATCTATTCTAATTTTTGTATGTACTAATAGACTCCTAGGTACAAAAAAAAAAAAAGTTTTTGATGATTTTTACTATCAAAATAAATCTCTTCACTTAGTAGTATGGGACAATACTGAAAGTAAAATTCTATATTTGTCCTCGAGTATCAACACCTATCTATCGTTTCGGCCATCTCTCAAATATACATTAGTACTTTTCCCCTCTGTTTCTGCATGGAAAGGACTTGTAAGCTATTAACAGGGGAGGCGATATTTGTGATTACATTGATATGTTTTTAAAGTTCATAATGGAGTCATATGTCGTATTGATTGTAACCAAATATTAGTAAAGACTCATTTCGATATTGGGAATTGGACCTTTGAACACACAACACCTAGATTGAACAAGTTGGTTGGTGAATTAAAAACACGTACAGATATGGATATATAAAGTATCTATAGATGAAATAATTTGACACTAAAGAACTAGTCATCCTGGAGAACTATGAGCAAATAACGGGCACAAACGGGTCCATCTGATGTAGATAATGAGGCCCAAAAGAAGTGTGTCTTAAAATAGATACGGATGTGAGTGAATTCAGTAATTTAGGAAAGAATTTACCTATCATGTAACCTCTCAAGATTATTAATGCAATTCCCCGTCTTAACACCCAACATCATAACAAAAAAACGGAGTGCGGATACTTATCTCATTAATACTAATGCGAAGATTCGAAAATCAGCTACGAAACCAGTTCTTAATGTGGCTACGTAGCTCATCAATAAAAGAAAAATTTCGGCCGAAAAAGAAGAAGATGAAGAAAAGCAGTTTCATTTGAATTGGAACTCTGCTACAAGTTGCCTCCAATCGTAAACAACATTTTGATGGGATAAACAATAATAAATGAAGACCCATAATGACATAGTACAGAACTTGATATTGTAATTATTATTATTATTAATAATTGCTAAGCTACAACCCTAGTTGGAAAAGCAGAATGCTATAAGCCCAGGGGCTCGAACAGGGAAAATAGCCCAGTGAGGAAAGGAAACTAAGAAAAATAAAATATTTCAGGAACAGTAACAACATTAATATAAAATCTCCTATATAAACTATGAAAACTTTAACAAAACAAAAGGAAGAGAAATAAGATAGAATAGTGTGCCCGAGTTTACCCTCAAGCAAGAGAACTCTTAAATAATGTGCTTCATTAAGGCAGAAGTTTTGGCTGTGGTAATTTTCACCAGAGTAGTGGTTTACCTGGATGCATGTTAATCATTTGACGTGAAAGCAAGTTGAACCCATAGAACTAGCCTTGACTTATTAATAATGAAGAAAACGCGTCCTTTGGTGTGTCAAGCTTTGCCTGCATATCTGTGTACGTCTGCCCTAATAATTGTTTGTTCATTGAAGTAAAATATGAAGTATAATCATAATTATGTGAATTAATTTCTTCGTCAACAAGAATTATGTGTAAATTGTTCATATTTTCGGGAAAATAGCAATATTTTATCATTTCTTTGGTACCTAAAAAATAAATTACCCTAAATTGTCCAGATTGTCTTCAACACCAGAATAAAATTTTTAGGTTTTACCAATACATGTATCATTTGCTGCCAATTTACTTCCGTTCCGTTGTATTGGCCTAAGACATTTCCCTAGATTCTGAATGGATACATAATCGTATACAAATGTGTCATAAGATTCTCTGTCTGATATGAAAAGGTTAACCAAGACGTATTCAATATGACTTCTTGATATAGTTTGCCTTCGCTCTGTGTTCTAAGGAGCTTTCTTATTAAGACGATGTTTTGCACGTACTGTAAAGCATTATAGTAGATTTTGGGTACATTTTCAGCCTTCTGCGTTGTATGAAGTCTTATCGTGAAATAATATAAATTTTTGTCATATTGAATATGCTCATTTCCTAAATGTTTCTCCTTGAAGTTTTAATCGCTGAAAAGAATTTGTCAGAAAGTAGTCACTTTGAACTACATATTAATCCATTCGATCTTTTAGACGTTAGAACTGGGTTAACTTTTATTTGTTAACTCCACGAAGAACAAATTTCAGTTGTAATCGTAACTGGAAAGGATTCGGATTTGCTAATGTTTCTTCGCATTTTCAACTCTTCGAACAATCAACAACTTCAGTTCAACCATTGGGACATTGTTGGGCCATATTGCTAGTTCGTTTTGAATAGCACCAACAAATTGATATGGGTTTCAAGTCGCTATCGAAAATTTTTATCCTTTCTATGACTGAAATGTCTTATTGAGTATATTCAAATGATTGCATAATATATCTTAGTAGAACTGTGGTTCTTAATGGGATGTGTTTTAGATTAGTGAGTCTCATAGCAGTTGATCAAGGAAATAAACTGACCATCTTCCGATAGGCCACATTCATTTGACCCATTGATATGTGATGAGCACTTCATATGACCTAATTGTAGAGGATAAAAAGGAGCCTTGAAAGTGAAGGTTGATGTGTGATTCGAACACAAATGCTTAAAGGAGATTCTGTTGGAACTGTCATTATCTTCAGTTTATTTAATGACAATGTCTTCAAAATAGTTTTTTATTAACTAAGATATAATGTTGATCACTAGAACAAAGACTATGCTTTGGCCATGAAAGCTAAGATATTTGTTAGTGGGTCTGAATAAGAAAAAATCTTCTGACAGGCCTTATAACTTAAGCATTGTAACCTTGTATTGAAATTTGATAAAAAATAAAATTTATTGTCAAATATCTAATTACACAAAACAGTCTTCTGATCTGTCGTCACAAGTCATTTAATTTCTCATAAGGGTTTTGAGAATGTGAAAAAAATATAAAGGAAGTAATAAGAAGAAAGGCGGCTACTTTCCTCTTGGTAAGGGTAGAAGAGACTCTTTAGCTATGGTAAGCAGCTCTTCTAGGAGGACACTAAAAAATCAATCATTGTTCTCTAGTCTTGGATAGTGCCATAACCTCTACCATGGTCTTCCACTGTCTTGATATAGAGTTCTCTTACTTGAGGGTACACTCGTGCACACTATTCTATCTTATTTCTCTTACTCTAGTTTTGTTAAACTTTTCATAGTTTATATAGGAAGTATTTATTTTGATGTTTCAGTTCTTAGAATATTTTATTTTTTCTTGTTTCCTCTCCTCACTGGGCTGTTTTCCTTGTTGGGGTCCATGGACTTTATAGCATCCTGCTTTTCCAGTTAGGGCTGTAGCTTAGCAAGTAATGATAACAACAACAACAACAACAACAACGATGCTGATGTCATAGTCGCGTCCATATCAGAGATCGGTGACCGTTGGGATAATGATGACCCGAAAGTACCCGGATCTTGGTTTAGAGTGAACATGGAGAACTAAAATCCTGACGTATGAAATGGAAAATGATAGTCACTCTTTAAAGCCGTATACATTCTTGCTAATGACTGCCTCATTAAAAGTCACGTGGTTAACCTCCCACTGGTTATTCCCGATGACGATAAAGAAATGGTAAAATATTGGCGGACCGCCCACCTCGGTTCCTTTAGCTGTTACGTAAGTAGACAATGAATTGTATCTTACCGCTGTGGGCTAACTGTAAACTGTTTATTAAGGATTGTCTTATATCTGGGTAGTGTCAACCTATCTGATCTGCGTCTACGTGATGAAATTCTGTTCTTATGCTTAGTATGTGTGCTGTGTATGCCTACTTGTTAGCCCCTTCCATTAATAATGTTAACCATAATAATTCGAAATGGACAGTAACACTCTTGAGTTGGATGAAAGATAATGCCCTAATAAGTATATCTGTTCAGCAGATATAAGAAGTGTACTGCATGTATTCTCATATATTGTATTGCTCTCTCTCTCTCTCTCTCTCTCTCTCTCTCTCTCTCTCTCTCTCTCTCTCTCTCTCTCTCTCTCTCTCTGATAATTGAAAAACCTGTTTGTTTGCCTTGCATGTTTTATATGGTTAAAGTTTTTATGTCATTGTTATCCTCACCCATTTGTATATAAGTTTGTTGTATCGTGTTAATAAACTAGTCATGTCCAGCCTGTCTTTCTGTTAAGACTTAGTCGCAGCCTGTCACATTGGCCACTCCAGAATCACCAGTGTGGCAGGCTGTAACTAGGTCTTGTTAGGAAGACGGCCTGGACATGTCTGGTTTATTAATGCGATATAACAAGCTTCTATTCAAACAGTTGAGGATAACAGACATGAAAACTTTAACAATATGAAGCTTAAATAGGTTTTTATAGTATCAGTGCGGGAGGAAGAGGGTGAAAGAGCAATTGCATTACAATATATGAGTGTGTATACAATACATGTGCATTACATGTAAGTGAAAACAGCAGCAGTTGATTAAGCAATCATTTCATCACAGAAGGCCACTTGCGGAAGGGGACTGCCCTTTCTGCATATGTTCTGTGGATGACAAACTTGTGTTCTCTTCCTCCAAAGAGTAACACCTCCATCACCTACGCATCATTCTTGACCACCTTCAACAGAACAACTTTGTAGTCCGGTATGACAAGTGTACCTTTGGTGCCAAGGAAGTATCGTTCTTAGGGCACCGCATCACTCCTGAGAAGGTAATCAGTTGTTCAGAACTTCCCCACAGTCTTGTCCATCAAAGCACTGCAAGAATTCTTGGGCATGATAAACCACTATCACCGGTTCCTGCAAGCCATTGCCGCCACTGTTAACCCGCTCTACGCCTCCCTCAAGGTCAAACCAAAAAACCTGAAGTGAGGTCTCCTTCAGGAAGTGGCCTTCTGCAATACAAAGAAAACCCTAACAAATACTAATGCTCTCACTTTTCCATGCCATATTACCCTCTCCTTTTCTCCATCTCTCCACCGATGCCAGTAACGTCGATATTGGTGCAGTACTCGAGCAGGGGATCAACAGCTTGCCATGCTCATTGGCCTTCTTCAGTAGAAAACTGTCCAAGGCGCAATCCGCCTACTCTACCTTTGACCATGAATTGCTGGCGGTGCATGTGGCTGTCTGTCACTTTTGCCACTTCTTAAAAGGTACACCCTTTGTCATTTACACGGACATCATGCCCCTCGTGCACGCCTACACTCGACAGTCCGACAACTGGTCCGCCCGTCAACACCAACATCTCTCCACCGTGACTGAATTCTATTGCACCCTTCAACACCTCCCTAGTGAAATGAATACCGTTGCCGATGCCCTGTCAATAAACACATTGGCACCATTCACATAGGATTGGATTGCAACACCTTAGCAGAAGCCTAACGAAAAATCCAGAGTACCAAGCCTGCAGGACATCCTACACATCCCTCCGTTTGGAAGATGTCGCCCTAGACGACTCCAACAGCCCCCTCCTCTGTGACGTCAGTACTGGTAGGCCACGCCCGTGGATACCTGCCCCCAAGCGTCAACAGGTATTTGTTTTAGTCCATGGCCTCTCACAAATATACATTAGTACTTTTCCCCCCGGCTTTTGCATGGAATGGTCCGCTGACCTATTAAGAGGGCAGGCGATAGTTGTGATTACATTGATATGTTTTAAAGTTCATAATGGAGTCATATGTCGTATTAATTGTAACCAAATATTAGTAAAGACTCATATCGATATTGGGAAATGGACCTTTGAACACACAAAAGCTAGATTGAATAAGATGGGTGGTGAATTAAAAACACGTACAGATATGGATACATAAAGTATATATAAATGAAATAATTTGACACTAAAGAACTGGACATCCTGGAGAACTATGAGCAAATAACGAACACAAACGGGTCCATCTGAGTACGTTGGTTTCGAAGCGTGTGTGTGTTTATATATATATATATATATATATATATATATATATATATATATATATATATATATATATATATATATGTATATATATATATATATATATATATATATATACATATATATATATATATATATATATATATATATATAATCTCTATATTCGAGCTTCTTCGTTAACTTGGCTTAATAGAACACTTTAATAAATTGCAATTGAATGATAATCAAGACTAATATGTGTCATCATTATCAAGCAACAATTCCCAAGAGATTAACTTCACAAAAGAAAAAAACACGAATGAGAATGAAAGCCCTGGTTTAAGAAGACTCTTTTGTATGCTGCCGAGACTCCCATCAAAAGGCGTTCGAGAATTATGTTCTCTGAATCTCTTCGCCACTTTACTCAGAGTATTAGCAGAGATAATATCATCAAAGTTCTTAGTGTTGGTTTCAGAAAAATAGAAATCGTTTATTTTGGTTCCATAAAGAGGACAGTGTCTCCTTTATTATCAAAATTATTGTTATTATTATTATTTTTATTATTATTATTATTATTACTATTTTTATTATTATTATTGTTGTTATAATTATTTTATTATTATAATATTTATTATTATTATTATTATTATTATTATTATTATTATTATTATAATATTTATTACTATTATTGTTTTATAATATTTATTATTATTGTGGTTGTGTTTGAACAGACAGAAGACTTTCCAAATTATTACTGATGAAATATCCCTTTTCGACCCATTCTAAGATACCTTGCTGGAATATCAGTAAATGATTAAACACATTCACCATTCATATGTATTTCGGGACAATTGCCTTTTAACTCGGTGTCAATTAATAGAATTATTTTATGTATGTACTATATGGTTAATGAGGTCTCATTCCATCTCATTTTTTGGGTCACTTAAATCAGCTGAAAAACTCCAAGTCTTTTAAAGTACCGCTGTGGTGCTGAACTCGATTTAGTTATTTTGACCCGGCTGCAACACAACGCCTTACTTTCTTGCTTCTCTATGAAAATCGTGTTTTTTTTAACATAAGAGTAATTTCTCTCTCTCTCTCTCTCTCTCTCTCTCTCTCTCTCTCTCTCTCTCTCTCTCTCTCTCTCTCTCTCTCTCTCTCTCTCTCCTATAATTTTCAAGGATAGATATGTAACTTATATGAAGAATTAACAATATTTTCTCGCCGAGCTTACACAGGTGAATTTAACATTGATATTATTCCAGATTGTGTGTGTTTTCCAATTTGAGAATCATGATGAGTAATCTTCTAAAACCACAAGTTGAACTTTACGTGATGAATGTGGCTTTCCTTTTCAAGTAACGGATTAGGTGCGAAATTTCTCTCTCTCTCTCTCTCTCTCTCTCTCTCTCTCTCTCTCTCTCTCTCTCTCTCTCTCTCTCTCTCTCTCTCTCTCTCTCTCTCTCTCCTTCTTCTTCTTCTTCTTGTAATACTTTTATTTCATTGAATAAAAGCAAAAAACACCATTTTACGGATCTCATTCCAGCGGATCTCTGTAGCGATCATTTTGGAAACTTCGAAGCACTCTAGATTCTAATTTTAATGATGGAACTCCTTTGACCTTTCATCAACATCACTTTAAGAAAAGAAATCATTGGGGACCAACCGCTATTTTTTTTTTTTTCAATCAAATCATAACACTAGATGCTTATTCTTATCAGTGTTACTACGGTCACAGACATTCGGTTATTGTTGCTCTTGTATTTAATATTACCATATTAAGCGTTTATTTTAATAGTCATGGAAGACTATTAATAAATTAATATAAGTTTTCCGAAACTAGAAAACTGAGCATTTTGGTCTAAATACTTGAAACACTGTGACCTAAAATCAAAGAAAATATGAAATCTTTCATGACCAAACTTCGACAAATAAGAAAGCACGAGCTCGACTTAATTTTATTTATTTGTTTATTTTTATTTTAGTCTTCCTTGTAATTTGTGTACAAGTTTAATTTAAATGCCTTTGGTTGGCAGGTCAGGTCACTTAAATCATGGATCTCGTCAGTCAATCCACATGGTCAAATTCTTTTCATGCCGAAAATCCTTTTTATCGTTTTTTACTTTTTTACCTGTAGATCTATTACAACGGGAAGCTGTTAATTTGCATCTATTTAATAAACTGGTTTAGCAGACTAAGAAATTTCAAATCAATTTGAAAACTAAGTTTGTAAAGAATTATGCAGTTCTTATATTTACTGGTTTCTGGTTGTATTTCTTATATTACATTGAACTTCATAGAACATATTAAGGCTTTGAGAGGAAAGTATTTACTGCCACATGACAGTTTACAAATATATTAATTTTTAATTTTAACCTAACACACACACACACACACACACACACATATATATATATATATATATATATATATATATATATATATGCATATATATACAGTATATATATATATATATATATATATATATATATACATATATATATATATACTGTATATATATACTGTATATATATGCATATATATATATATATATATATATATATATATATATATATATATATATATATATATATATATATATATATATATAGATAGTCGGCCCTCAGTATTCACGGTATCTATCTTCACGGTTTCGGTTATTCGCGGTTCTGAGATCCATATAATATCTATATAAAATTTCGAGTATTCCTGATTAGGACTGTTGCGCTCAGCCAAACGTTTTTCCTTCTTTAAACCTGGCCTTCCCTACGTTTCCCTTTCTGCACAACGCAGTAATGAAAAACAAACAAATACACATGATAACTTTATTGCTAATACATGTCAACTATTCAGTGATAAACCCTTTGAATAAGAATTCTTATAATAAAAATGATTAAGTGGTTCATACATATATTATGTTTAAGTAATACTTGTTATGTAATATATAAAGCTGATGAAAAAATTATTTTACAGTTAAAAACTCTCTCTCTCTCTCTCTCTCTCTCTCTCTCTCTCTCTCTCTCTCTCTCTCTCTCTCTCTCTCTCTCTCTCTCTTGCTATGAAAAATTTTAAGATTTTGAAGTTGGGTTATTGTTATTTAATTATTGTATGCTTGAATAATTTTTTCTCAGAAGAATTGTAGTTTGAATGGAGAAAAATAAGGGGGTTAGAATTTATATAGAATTTATAATAAATGGTAACTCCCACATTTATTAACGAACAAAAATCATTCTTGGAAAAGAAAGCTTTTTAGAATTACTATCACTTGATGATATGAAATATATTCAATTATATTAAACTCAAATTTGGATTTATAAATTTGAAGCTCCAGGATCAAATAGGTAATGAAGTTTCCCTCTCTTCTCATCTGACCAGTTCAGTTAGTTCATAAATCAACTAGAGCTGGCACCGTTTTCTTTTTATTTTGACAGCAATGCTCACCGTTTTCTTTAATTTTGACAGCAATTCTGTTTACTAACAAATCAAAAGGTGTTGGAAATTATGACGGGACATATTTCATGCTCTTATCTTATACTACTGTATGTTTGAAGAGATCATTTTTTAATGAAATTTTTTCTATTAAGAAATAATAGAGGTAGATGAAAAACATTCCTTTATTAAAAAGATAAATCGATGTTATCTCTCGTGAGATTGGGAAAGAATACTTCGTAATAGATTCTTTGATATTTTAATATTAAACACATAAGATATTGTGGACTACCGTCTTTTTATCATTCATGTTATTCAAACTAAAATGCTTGTAATTTATTATGCAGGAAGGAATCAAATATTGATGAAATGATTAGATAAAAACGATGAAGGAAGGAAAATAAATCGAAGGGATAATAGATTGAAATGTGCGTTACACAAGGGTTTTTACTGAGAGAGAGAGAGAGAGAGAGAGAGAGAGAGAGAGAGAGAGAGAGAGAGTTTATGATTGTCTAGACAAGCTCTAGACACATTATTATTATTATTATTATTACCTGCCAAGTTACAACCTAGAGGGAAGAGCAGGCTACTATAAGCCCAAGGGCTCCAACAGGGAAAATAGCCCAATAAGGAAAGAAAATAAGGAAAAATATAAACTACAAGAAATGTAATGAAAATACGATATTTCCAGAACAGTAACAACATTGAAATAAATCTTTCATATATCACCGTCATCATCAGGTCCTCCTATGCCTATTGACGCAAAGGGCTTCGGTTAGATTTCGCCAGTTGTCTCTCTCTTGAGCTGTTAATTCAATACTTCTCCACTCATCATCTCCTACTTGACGCTTCATAGTTCTCAGCCAAGTAGGTCTGTGTCTTCCAACTCTTCTAGTGCCTTGTGGAGCCCAGTTAAATATTTGGTGAACCAATCTTTCTTGGGGAGTGGGAAGAGCATGCCCAAACCATCTCCATCTACCACTCACCATGATATCATCCACGTATGGCACTTGAGTAATCTCTCTTACCGTTTCATTTCTAATCCTGCCCCGCCATTCAACTCCCAATATTCTTCTGAGGGCTTTGTTCTCAAAACTTTTAAATCTGTTGGATATTGTTTCATTGCCATACCACGACTAATTTCCATACCACGACTAATTTTCATACAGTAACACAGAGTTCACTAAACTGATATTTAGTCTGCTTTTATATGTAATTTCAGGCAATTTCATTTCCAAATATTACTTAGTAAGGCCATTGTTTGGTTTGCTTTTTTCAATCTTTCACTAAAATCCACTTCTAATGACCCTGTATTGGAGATCATAGTCTCCAAATACTTGAATAATTCTACTTCATTAATCCTTTCTCCTTCCAATGATATTTCATCTTCCATTGCATATTCCGTTCTCTTGCTGACTGTATAGACGTCAACATGCTGCCTAAGACTTCCGGAAAGGTAGCCAAAAAGGCTGGCAAGGGCCAGAAAAGCATTGCCAAGGGTAATAATAATAAGAAGAAGAGGAGGTGGAAGTAAAGTTACTCAATCTACATCTACAAGGTTCTGAAAGAGGTCCATCCCGATACTGAAATTCCATGTCCATTCATGTATAAATTTATCACAGTCCTCAGATTATAGTAAATTCAAAAGAATTGTCTCGGCAATCCACCAAGACTGTTAAAATCAGCTAGTCGTCCAGAAGTCTTCGGAGAACAAGGCATATCCTGCAAGACCAGGTTGATACTAGGGTAAAAACTTCAAGAAAACCAGAGGTACTATCGAAACTGAAGCATAGTACCTTGATATGGAAAGCCTGTATGATCAAAGAAAGCTTCCTTGAAGACAGGTGTCCAGGAAAACTAGAAGCATGAGTCCTAGTGGTCAAACGTGCACAGAAGTTCTGGACTAATTGTTTAACTGAATGCCTTCTGCTCACCAGACAAAACTTGATGGTCAAACTTGTTCCCAGAGAGGAGGACAAAACTGGAGACTTCTATAGGAATAACTGATTGTAGCAGCTCAGAGATATCTTGATGAACAACATCGTTCTGTCCGACCGGAGGTTCAGAACGCGAAGATTAAAGAGAGAACTGCCCTCACACCTCAACTGGTGGGTGGAAGAGACAGAAGTGTATGCTCTTGTAGCTGGGCTGTGGATTCTCTGTTCTTGGTGAAAAGAGATGATTACTCCAAGCTCGTAGGAGGGGATTATCCACTACTGGAACCTCACTTGAGGATGAGAAAGGAAGTTATCTCTAGGAAAGAACACTGGCTGCAGAAGAGCGTCATTTAGTGGTATTCTCAAATATATGATTGTATTGGGATACACTTTATAAGTTTTTTTCCACAAACAATCTTGTTATTGGAGGTACTCTTTTCCAGCTCAAGGACATCCAAAAATATACATGGACTTCACCATGTGGCAATTGCAAAAATCAAATAGATCACATAACCAATAATAAAGAGAGGAGGAAGACTTTGAGAAATGTAAGAAGCTCTAGAGGTGCAGATATTGGTAGTGATCACCAGCTTCTCATTGCCACACTAAAATTAAAACTGAAAACACTCAGCAGAATGGTAGATAGAATATCTAGGTTTGATAAAACTAAGCTTCTAGAAGATGAACACAGAGAAACCTTTGCAGTTGAATATAGGAATCAATTTGCTGTCTTGGAGACTTTAAGAGACGAAGAGCAGACAATTAATGAAGAATAGTATGATATTAAGAACATATATCAGTCAGTTGGCAGTGAAGTTTTGGGACATGCAGTTACAAGGAGAAAACCATAGATATCAAATGATACTTGGGATACTATAAAAAGGAGACAAAGACAGAAATTGATTGTTGAAAGATTTTGCGGAAGTGAGTATTCCAGTATTGATAGCGAAGTAAAAAAAAAAAGCCAGGAATAACTGGAGAGAGTATTTAGACAGAAAAGTAGATAAGGCTGACAAAGCTATGAATTCAGTGAGTGATTATGGTGTAAGAATTTCTCACAGAATTATTAATGAAATCTCTACTGGGGCAAAGAAGTAGAGCATATACCCATTACAAAAGAGAGATGGATCTGTTATAACAACTGATGAAGAAAGGCAAAGTTGGATGGAACACTTTAATGTGGCCATGAATAGGCGATAGGAAGGGAATAATTTGATTGATATACGTGAAGCTGAGGAAGACCTTGATGTGCCCATGAATGTATTCAGCGTGTTTGAAGTTGGGGCTATAATTAAAAAACTCAAGAGATAGAAAGCCAGTGCATATGATGGAATAACTGATGAGATGATATGACCAAAAATGAAGTGACTCCCAGAATACTTACAAGGTTATTTTGTAGAATGTAGTGTGAAGAGGCAAAACCTGATGAATGGGTCCAGGAGTGTTGGTGAAAATTACAAAAAAGAGGAGATCTGACTAATTGCAATAATTACAGAGGCATCACACTTATGTCATTGGCATGAAAATATATAGTATTCTCATTCTAAAGAGACTCGAGAAAAAGATTGATGAAAAACTGAGAGATGAACAAGCAGGATTTAGAAAAGGTAGGTGTACTGACCAAATTTTCATTTTAATACATGTGATACAGCAATGTGTAGAGTATAGAAATCCACTTTTGATGGCATTTGTGGACTATGAAAAGCCTTTGATAGTGTGCACCGGCCAATTTTGTGGAGAGTCCTGCGTTATCATGGAGTTCCTCTTGAATATGTAACTTTGATTAAGTCTTCATGAGCATAGTAAGTGCAAAGTTAATGTTATTGGAGTCCTATCAGATGAATTTCCAGTAAACAGTGGAGTACTCCAAGGGAATATGTTGTCACCCATGTTGTTTATCCTTTTGGATTTTGTAATGAATAGAACAGTTGGGGATGGTGGAGAAGGATTGGAGTGGATTGGTAACAGGAAATCAGCGGACTTAGAGTATGCTGACTATGCTGTCCTTGTTAGCAGAACATCAAAGGACTTGCACAGCTTGCTTACCAGAATCCATGAAAAATCACAGGAGGTTGGACTCAAGATAAAGAGAAGAAAGACAGAGGTGATGAGAACGGAATGTGCAATGGAAGATGAAATATCATTGGAAGGAGAAAGGATTAATGAGTTAGAATCATTTAAGTATTTAGGAACTGTAATATCTAATACAGGATCTTTAGAATTAGATTTTAATGAAAGATTGAAAAAAGAAAATCAGACAATGGCTAGGTTAAGTAAATTTCGAAAATCAAACTGCCTGAAATTACATTTAAAAATTAGGCCATGTATCAGTTTAGTGAGATCGGTGCTACTGTATGGATATGAGTCGTGGTATGACAATGAAACCATATCCAACCGATTTTGTAGATTTGAGAACAAAACCCTCAGAAGAATATTGGGAGGTAAATGGCAGGATAGGATTAGAAATGAAACTATAAGAGAGATTACCCAAGTGCTATATGTGGACGAGATCATTGTAAGGGGGTAGATGGAGATGGTTTGGGCATGCTCTTTGCACTCCCTAAGAGAGATTAGTTCACCAAACTTTCAACTGAGCTCCACAAGGCACTAGTGTTGGAAAACCCAGGCCTACATGACTGAGGGCTATGAAGCTTGAAGTAGACAATGAGTGGAGAAGTATTGAATTAAAAGTCAAGATAGAGAAGTCGCGAAATCTAACCGAGGCCTTTTGCGTCAATAGGCGTCGGAGGAGAGGATGATGATGGTGATGATGATTGGTATACTTATTGAAGAGGGGAGATGGTCACCTCCTCTTACAATTGGGTATTTTACTATGAGATGAGGTAGCTGATAGGTCAGTCAGCAAAATTTTACAGGTATTTATCCTCCCATATTCATCTACTATATGTATTGGAAGGAGAGTAGAGAGACAGATAGATTAAAGGTTATGTAAATTTTTTCCTATTTGAAGACTGGATATGCTCACTTTAGTACTGTTCCTATAACATAGTGCTCTTTAAACTTTGAAATTATATGAGATTGGGTGTAAGTGGACTATCACCTGTTGTATGGAGTGATATCTTAGGTAAGGGAGTATTTGTGTTGTGAGACTATCTCTCTTTGTCTAGTGGTCATTTTAGGTAAGGGTTGGGAGGTTTTCTACCCCTTTCGAAGGGAGTTTATAATGAGTTGTCATTTAAAATATTTTTATCATAGATGAGTGAAATTAAGCCTAAATGCATCCAGTAAGGATGTGATACCCGGCTAACCAGAAATGGGGTCTTGAGTGTTGCTGGGTGCATTGTGATTGTTCTGCTGATTGGGGCTGGGCTTGGGACCTTGAAAAATCTTCCATTATTCGTAGTGGATCAATATTGCTCAGACTTTAGATCTTGAGGCAGAACACTGTAGATCCAAGGCCGTTTGCTTCCTTTATATGTTGGTGAAAGGAGTATTTTCCCAGCAAGGATCTTGTGTATCTTGTTAGTCCTGATATCCCAATTTCACCAGTTATAGGTTTCTGGAATTGGGCCTTTGTGGACCTTGTTGTAACCTTTGGTTCTCCAAAGACTCCAGAGAGGAGGAAAGGTTACTGCTGGGTTTCTCAGAGAAGACCTTGGGTTGCTTGGAGAAGTATCCCTGCAGGGACATCTCAAAAACCATCTCTTTATTAAACCTAAGTCGGATCCAAGTCAGGGTTCCACTGTGCAAGTGACCAGTCCGCCTGGATTTGATACTCTTGGGTCCCTTGTGGATGCCTCATTGATAGCTAGAATATTAGAGGTATCGATACATTCTCTCTATGGTCAGCTCACTCATTGTGCAGTCCGGCCAGGTACCGTCAACTTGTCTTCTGATTCCTTCACACTCCAGCCTAGGGATCCAATTGTTGTTGGGCCTTCAGGTTACCAGCTTCCAAAGAAGGCTTCTGTGGGAGTTCTCTCTTCTGGCCCTTTGGATTTGGCCATTGTTGTGCCTTTGGATTACCAGCTTTCAAGGGAATTCCTGTGGGGGGGCTTCTTTTTTCTATGTTTGTAGATTCTGCTATGCCTTGACCTTCGGATGCTCAGCTTCCAAGGAAGGTCCCAATGGCAGCTATTCTTTCTGGTTTTAAGAATTCCAGCTTCTAAAGAAAGGTCCAGTGGGATTTTTCATTCTGTTCCAAGTATTGAAGGCTTGGTAGTAGTGGGGGATGCAGCGATGGAGAAGGGGATTTAGTAGGTAACCCTTGGCAATTCTGTAATGAATGCACATTCAGCCAGAAGTCAAATGTTTTTAGGCAGAAATGTATGTATTTACCATTAAATGAGATTGAATTTGAAAACCTGGCAGGATTTCTGGACTCGAGTTGAAGATTCAAAGATCCGTCCCTTGGGGCATGTCCTCAACTAACCCCGATCAGGGTTTTAATGATGCCATACAAGGGTTCTCTCAATACCTTAACAAAAGCAATATTGGAAGATTGTGGTTTGCTTCTGGACCACAGTCTGCTCAGTGCTTTGGTGGTTGGAATGACAACTCTTGGTCAGAAAACTCCATTTTTAATGAAAAATTAGCATCTGAGTCAATGAGGGAAATATTGCTTAAAGGGGATTTTATATTACCCAAAAATTGTAGCCCCTTTTTGGGAGTACACCCTAAGGAGTTTAAGGGTTTCATAGAATTCAAGGAGTTTCATGAAGTCTTCCTTCCAAGGAAATGTTACACTCAGAATGGGACCAATCAATTTGGAGACCTTTTCCCCTTAATCCCAGATCACCTTTGGATTGCAAAATTTAGTGCCCGACAGACATTCGATTTAGTGTCAGTTGTGGCATCCTTGGAAGTTGGGGCTACAGGGGGATCTCAGATGGCCACTTTGATCGTATTCAAGTCATTGTGTAAGCCCCTCTTCAAAGCCTTTCAGGTTTTCATTAGGGTAAAGTTCAAGTTAAGGCTTACTTTGATCTGGGGAAAGTGGAGGTAGAGAAATTTTTGTACAATGATCCACTGTGCAAATCTCTCTACCCCCAAGCCCTTCTGGACAAAGCCAAAGCCAATGTGGAGGCAATGGCCATGACCCTTCCAAAGAAGTGGAGGAAAGGGTATTGGCCTTTTCTTAAAAAGAAGGAAGCTCCCTTTCCATAGCCCACTCACAATAAGATCCAGTAGCATGTTCCTAAACATCCCATAAAGAAGCCAGCTCCTTTTTCTCATCCCAAGCCTTGACCTACACAGTGGTTTCATCGGTAGGAGCAGGGTCACCAAAGTTCCCCCTCCCAAGGTGAGACCCCATACCAAGGTCAGTCAAACTCTGTGTGTAGGGCTCAAGTAGGCCAATGGAGATCATTCAAAGTAAACAGAGGAATCAGTAAACCAAGTAGAGAAGGGAACTTGGTCAATGAAAGTTGGAGGTCGTCTCCATCGTTGTCATTAATGTTGGACCTCTTCTTGGTGGCCAAAGAGTACCGTATAGTCACTAGGTGCTCGGTTGGCTGTGGATAAGAAAACCTCCTCTACATCACAAGTTTCATCAGGCCAGGACCCTGGAACTCAACTCCTTTGTAAGCGAGATGCTGAAGAAAGGAATCATAGAAAGGTGGAGACTTTTGAAATTCCAGGGCAGACTATTCAGTGCACTGAAGAAAAACTCTAAGAGAGAAGAGTGATCCTTGCCCTGTCACTCCTACAGATACATTGAGTGCAATTCATTCAAAATGACGACCATCCAGCATATCCTCCAATTACTATACTGAGGTCCTTGACCATCCAGCACATCCGCCAATTACTACACTGAGGTCCTTGACCATCCAGCACATCCGCCAATTACTACACCGAGGGCCTTGAACCTACAAAACAGATCTAAAAGATGCCTTTTGGCATATTCCTATTACCCACCACTTCCTACCTTACCTAGGATTTTGGCTTGGAAGGCTGGTGTACAATCGGCTTCTCTACAGATAAAGCCACATGTTCGCTTCAACTTGGTTTTTTGGCCAAGAATGAACTGCCTTCTCGTCCTTGGCCTAAATCTTTTGATATACCTTGCCTGTCAGAAATCGTAGGCAACGAGGTTGAAAGAGTACTGTGCCCAGTTAGAGCTCTTAAGTTTTATTTGGCTTGTACTAAACCATTACGAGGTGGTTCCGAGGCCCTATGGTGCTCCGTTAAGAAGCCCTCATTGCCCATGTCTAAAAATGCTTTATCGTACTTTATTAGATTTTTAATCCGGGAGGCACATTCCTATTTAAGTGAGAAAGATCATTGTTTGCTAAAGGTCAAGACGCACAAAGTGAGAGCGATAGCAACTTCGGTGGCTTTTAAGCAAAACAGGTCTCTGCGAAGTATTATGGACGCGACCTTTTGGAGGAGCAAGTCGGTGTTCGCTTCATTTTACTTAAAAGACGTCCAGACTCTTTATGAGGACTGCTACACCCTGGGTCCATTCGTTGCAGCGAGTGCAGTAGTGGGTGAGGGTTCTACCACTACATTCCCTTAATCCCAATATCCTTTTAATCTTCTCTTGAAATGTTTTTAATCTTGTCTTGGGTTGTACGGAAGACTAGGAAGTCTTTCGCATCCTTTTTGATTTGGCGGGTGGTCAAATGTCGTTTCTTGAGAGCGCCCAGATTAAGGGTATTGATGAGGTCCTGTTGTAAGGGTGGTCGCCCTGGATATAACAGCTCCTGGGAGTCTTTCAGCATCCTGAGAGGATGGCTGGGCTTCGTGAGGAAAGCGGACTAATAAGGCAGAGTAATCGTCAGAGTCAGCTTCCTTACCAGGTACCTATATTTAAGTGGGTTTTTTTTTTATGATATAATTGTCAAAAACTCATGAGCATATACGCCTTTATTGCATTAATACTGGTCTCTACCCACCACCATGGGTGTGAATCAGCTATTATATATTCACCAGCTAAGTTTAATATTTAAAAATGATATTTTGATTATAAAATAAATTTTTGAATATACTTACCCGGTGAATATATAAATTAAAGGCCCTCCCTTCCTCCCCGATAGAGACCCAGCAGACTGAGAAGAACTGGAGAACTTGACAAGTATATGCGGTATCTGGCCGATAGTCGGCGCTGGTGGGCACACCCGCAACCTTCACGGCGATCGCTCGCGAGTTTTTGGAATCTGTCGAGCCGTCCGAGACGTCAGCTATTATATATTCACCGGGTAAGTATATTCAAAAATTTATTTTATAATCAAAATATCATTTCACTACAAAAGAGAACCACAAACTTCACTATATGTAGCTCCAAATATAGACTGAAGTGGTGGCAAGATAGTCGTCGATCTATCTGTTCCTGCTGACAAGTTTGATTTTGGTTTTGTATATCCTTCAGAATATTTTAGACAGAGCAATGCTAGTAGCACCACTGTGGCCCAACAGTCCATGATATAAACTGATTCAGCATATGAAACCAAGAATACACCTACTTTGTTCGGCACAGCTGTACAGTATGAAGAAGTAGGAAAGAGGCCTACCTTCATTTCCTCCTTTCTAACCCAGAACCTTCATGCTTAGATTTTCTCTCCTGTATTTTCAAAAACAAATTCTTAACCCACAACTTTACTTATTTGATGAGCTGCAAGAGGTCTTCATCCACAAGAAAATGCCAATCTGCATGGACTACATGGATGACTCTTCTATTGAGTTAGTCACCTAGTCAGATAACCACAAACTTCTTGGCTCCCTTTCTGGTCAACCTCATTGAGGAGAGGAAGCTCCAGTCATCAACTATTCTGTCTTAAAAATCAGTGTTAACATAACCCATCAAGTGTGTCTTCATCATGGATCTTGACTCGGACATGTTTCATAAGATAATGTAGTATTTTGTCATGCAGAAACCATCCCCACCCACTCACATGGTTTCTTGGTCTCTGGATAAGGTCCTCAAGTTTGTGGTGAGGTTAGATAATTTCATCATTTCTCTTAAAGAACTGTTTCAAAAAGCTATACTGTATTTCTAATAGCTTTAGCTTCAGGAGTAAGTCAGTGAACTGGCAGCCTTTTGAAGGGACTGGGAGTTCATTAGTACAATCAGTCTGTCTTTTAATACTGATTCTGAGTTTTCTTTTTCTAGCCAAAAACAAAAAGTCTCTTCAGAGACAAAATCCACACTATATCTCAACTCTAGAGTCAGGGAATAGAAACCTCTGCCTGTTGTTGACTTTAGAATTATATCTACAGAGATCCAGCAAGTACCTTTGAATAAGGGCTACGTGTATCTTGATGACTTTTAATTAAAAAAGCTGATTCTGTCTCCATCTCTAAATCACACAATGTGAGAAAAATTGCCTTTTCACAAGTGTTCTTTGCTAATATGCAATTTCAGGACATCCAGAGTTTTATGGGCATATGGTGGTGTTTATTGAACACTACCTGAAACAAAGCTGTTCTTTGCCCTTATGCAGTTTCAGGACATCCAGAGTTTTATGGGCATATGGTGTTTATTGATCACTACCTGAAACAAATCCAAACAGTACAGCATTCATGCTTGGTACTGGCACATTCATGACCTATTCAGGGGTAGCCCGTAGTGAAGGACCGCATTAGTCAGGTTCTTCAGGAGAAACCGAGTAATGGAAGGTCGGGTAGTCAGTGTTCTCTAGTCATCCTTATGAAGTATGAGTCAGACTTGTTAGTTTTCTTCTTACTCTTGGGAATGTGAACACGAGTTGTAGGTTGTGTTGAAACTGCAGAATGAATTAGATAAAACAAAATAGATTTACAAAGTAAGCACAAAAAAGGGAACTGACAGAATACATTGGAAGTGTAAACATACTACGGTTGTTGTAAACAGGAAGAGAAACTGGGAGCATAGTTCTGAACAACAAAATCTCTCGTAAGAGTACATAATTAAGAAAAGCAGCAATATATTCCATTTCCTTTTACATAGAGTACAGTTTTGACTGAATTCTTTATGCTATCTTTGAAAAATTTCACCTATCATCTTGAAATTTCCTTCAATATTCTGAACCATGGAGCTTTCAATTAGAGCAACAGGCCACATGCTTTTATTTCCTGAATGTATCAAGAATATAACAAATCATCCTCAGCTAGCTAAAACTTATCCTTGTTTAATCAATCCAGGTATTTACAGCCCCTTTTTCTCCTTAAAACCTTTGGCTACTATTCAGATATGGAATCCTTCCCACATAAATAGCTCTTTAAGTAAATTAATGGTTTTTTAATGAAAAATGTGATTTTTTTTAAAAATAGTTTATTATATAGATACCCATTACTTTACAAAACCAGCCCCTTCTATAACTCTCAGCATGTTTAGATAGCACAAACTATAACTCGGTATGCCATCAGAAGGTCAGTAGTGGGGGTAGCAGGTGAAAATGGCAGTTCTATCTAATTTTGTGGTCCCTAAAAGTTTGCACAGATCTACTTACGGCTATAGCAAAGTATTTTGCATATGGAAAAGATAAATTTCAAAAAAATATATGGTAATGATGTAGCATACAGAAAAAGGACATACAGTACTGTACATCTTTATGTAGAGTAATTTAATTAATTCTATCTACTTAGGTTACTTTTAAATGTCTATCTTCTATGGGTGGTTCTGTAATCCCATGGAATTTTCAATTAAAATTGGTCTTTACTGCAGTTTTTCCACTTTTCAACCTGAATTACACTCTGCCTTGTCTTCACACTTATTTGGCCCTCTCTACTGTATCCTTCAACTTTTCTGTCTACTACTATACTTTCTTCTAAAGGCCCTTTTTGTCTTAGAACTTTAATTACTCCAATTGTGAGTGGGTTGTTTCTTTCTTTACCTGTACATTGAGGACTTTTACAATAACTACAATAGTAAATTAGGTACATTTACAATACAGTAATGTTTATGATTATGTAGAAACAATTATCTTTGGTATGAATTTCTTATGTTGGGGTAAAAAAAAAAAGATTATGATTTAGATTTTATGTATTTATTGTAAGAAAAGAAGTACTCACAAAATTGCATATTTTTTACACAACAATTTTTGGTTGGCATAAATATATTTTTTTACTTTTTCTATTTATTGGCATAATAAAATATTAATGGAATGTTCATGATACTAAGTTCTTAAATCTTGGTGTAAATCAACTAAAAATGTATTGCCTAGTGCACGCTTAACTCACTTAGCCTCTACTGTAAGAGGATAAACTAATGAGTATAAAGTATTTATAAAATTTGACGACGTATGAGTTTCTTCATTTAGGATCTAAAATTAATTAAACTGATTGCTACATTCCATTAATATTGTATCTTTGTACTTTAACACAACACATTTTAAGGGGAAAATCAAATGAAAAATTTCATGCTCGGGGCATTAAAACTCAGAAGTCATATGGCAGTAAATAGCTAAATGTCTAAGATCTTTCAGGAGAGGAACAGTTTTTATGTTACAAACCACATACTGTATACAGTAGTAATTTAGTATGACGAGTTGACATTATATAACACGCTTTCACATAAAGAAAAATGTCTAAATAGTCCTCATTTGATGCTACTTTTAGAGATCATGGCATACTTTACATCAAAATTATAGTTTATCATGATTACCTTTTACATGGATAAGAGTACTGTAGCTTAAGAATATTCATTGAAACTTCACCAAAAAAAAAAAAAACAATTATTCATTATGTTGTTGCTAGTACCTCATCAGAATCTGTATTTATTTTGCCACTATAAAAAACAGATAAATACTAGGGTATACTGTTTTCAGTGATGCATTTTCCCCAAGAGGATTTACAGCTACAAAAGAAAAATAGTTATAATACCCATAATCATATCTACACTAAAATGATATCTATGCCATCCTTTACTATGGTCATGCAAATGCAATGCTTTTTGAAAGTGTCATGGGTGAAAGAATATTAAAACTCATACTATACAACCACCTTTGTTGTATCCTTAAATCCAAAGAACCAATGCTTTTATTCATGACAAAATCTATCTTAAGGGTTTGAACAATCTAGAGAATACTGTATATCTTTCTCCTAACCAATCTCTTATTTATTATTATTATTACTAGCTAAGCTATAACCTTAGATGGAAATGCTGGATGTTATGCCCCAGGGGTCCAACAGGGAAAATACCCAAGTGAGGAAAGAAAATAAGGAAACAGATACAATAGTATGTCTTGGTTACTCTAAAGCAAGAGAAATTTAACCCAAGACAATGAAATACCATGGCACAGTGGCCATGACACTACCCACAACCAGAAAACAATGGTTTGATTTGGTGTGGTGTTCTCCTATAAGAGCTGGTTACCATAGCTAGAGTATCTTTTACCCATACCAAGCCGAGAGTAACCACTGAACAGTTAGCACAGTACTTAACCCCTTGAGTGAAGAAGAATTCTTTGGTTACCTTAGTGTTGTCAGGAGTGCAAGGAAAGAATAGGCCAGACTATTTGGTGTACTGTATGTGTAAGCAAAAGAAAAATGAGCCATAACCAGAGAGGGATCTAATGTAGTACTATCTAGCCAATCAAAGGACCCAAAAATGCTCTAGCAGTTTTGAACCATCTGAAGAGAGATCTTTCTCCTTGCTCATCTTTGCTTAAGAAGGTTTTTCAGAGCTTTTTCCCCACACCCTTCTTTGCTTTTGAAGAATATGAACCATCTGAAAGGAGGTCTTCCTCCCAACACATCTCAGTGGTTTCAAACCATATGGGAAGGGTCCTTTTCCCCTTGTCCAACTACTTTAAAATACAGTACTATAAACCATCTAGGGATGGATCAGTAAACACTTTAGTTTTACCTACAAAGTACCTAGTGTGGTGCCCTATAGATGATAATAATGCTTGTTTCAGAATCTCCTCAGCTCAAGTTGCTTTTTTACTGTTTACTTTTTATCTGTTCCCTTTGGTGGCATCCCAAATTTAAACTGTTAGCTTTGCCATTACTGTATTCAATTCTATTTTCAGGCTGATGTCCACTTTGGAATCCTGTAATTCAATTTCCTTTTTATGTTAATCCATATTCACAATAATTCAAACCAAAATTATCAGCCATGAATGGGATTTTCCTTTTTTTGTTGAAAACTTTTTTACTATTACAGTATACTGTACTGTACAGTACAGTATATGAATTAATTTACAATTAAAATGTTCTTTAATGAGTACTTTACTAACTAGCCCATCAAAACACACTTTCAGATTTTCAAAGGGTGAGCCCAAAAGGACTAGTTTATAATTGAGATGTGCAGCTATTCATGAATTGTTTTCCTCACTTAAAACTAATTTAGTTTTTTAGTGTTTTAGAGGCAAGTGATGTTTCTCTAGTTTTCATCTAACTGATGATTTCCTAGCTGTCATATTGTCTGCTATTCTTCCCAAGTCAACTTTGGAATACTGTTCTGGCTATAATTACTCTTAAGCTAAACCTTTAAGTAGTAACTTGACCAATGCAAATACAGTACAATACTCGGCTAAACTATTTTTTTAGTTCCCATATTGTATAAATTTTTTAGCATCAGTAGGCAAAATGTTTTAAATGCCTATCATAAAAATAAAAACTTGTCCCCTAGGCCCTGTGCCCTTACCAGGCCCTGGTGCCCTTACCAAGCCGCTGGTGCCCTTACCAAGCCCCTGGTGCCCTTACCAGGCCCCTGGTGCCCTTGCCAAGCCCCTGGTGCCCTTGCCAAGCCCCTGGTGCCCTTGCCAAGCCCCTGGTGCCCTTACCAAGCCCCTGGTGCCCTTACCAGGCCCCTGGTGCCCTTGCCAAGCCCCTGGTGCCCTTACCAAGCCCCTGGTGACCTTACCAGGCCCCCTGCACTTTGGAAGCTCCCTAAAAAAAAAGAAAAAAAAATTTCCTAGATTCTGGTTATGAACTTTGTATGACAAGTCTTGACTTTCCTCTTCATGAGGCCCCAATTTTCCAAGTCAAGACAATTGGGAGTTTGGAGAGCATTTCTTAGCATTACTATCGAGTCTTTAACATTTTGATTGCAGAGTTCTTCAAAGTTTTAAAGATGGCAACTGTAATGTACTCTCTGATACTATTTAGATAAAGATTGAGTAGTATAAATATTCGTATGTTTAAAGGAAGAAATATTGTACAGTAGTTGCTTTGTAATTTGTGGAGAAAAAAAAAGTTTAAAGGTCGCTCATAAATGCTAAAGGCAAAGGACTGGACAATGCCCTAGAGACTGACCATATATGTATATGATCAGCACCAAGTCCCTCTCCATCAAGCTAGGACCAGGGAAGGCCAAGCAATGGTTGCTGATGACTCAGCAGGTAGACCCATAGGCTTCTCCATCCCTAGCTCACAGGGATGGTGAGGTTGCAGACACAACTAAAAACTATCGAGCTTAAGCGGGTCTCAAACTCCCGTCCGACAGATTGCTAGGCAGGGATTTTCCCAGTAGGCTACCACTCCCACATCTACAGTACTCTACTTCTTTCCTCTCTTTAACTTAGAAATAAGATTCTCTTGGTTTGGTTAAAATACTAGATAATTATAGATAAAATAAGAGACATTTATAAAATACTATACCAATATTTAACATGAGATGAATCCGTATTTAAATTTGGTGTTAAAAATTAAATAGTTTGTTAAATTGACTAGAACTTTACTCCACATGCATTTACAAACAAAAATGTTACCAGTGCAATAAGGAATTGATTTATTAAAGTATACCTTCATGACATTATTTACATAATAATGTATATCTTTATTAGAAAATCAACAAGTGAAAGAAATTGTAAACCCTATCTTCCTTTGCCAAATGTCTGTTTGGTGAGTTAGGTTTAATTAAACTTAATTACTAGCACATCTAGGAAGAAAGTTCAGGCCTGCCAAGAACCTAAACAACTGTTATAATACAATTTCCTCAACTCACATGAACTTGTCATTTAATTTACTGGCTATCACAGTAATAAAATAATAATTTAACAAATTGCTTATTATATATAAAGAAGATATTATAAGACTAGGGTCATTAGGTTAACAAAATTTCAAATAGCATTGAAAGTACAAATCTAGGCTATAGCAAAACAATTAAGTTGGGCAATTACCATAATAATGGTATTAATAATACTGGATCTATTGTTCTGAAATTAAAACTAGGTCTCTGACTGTATAAACTTACAATAAGGTTTTATTTTTTTCCCAATATATGTAGATTCATATTGCAGACTTCTGTATATCACTGGTTTTGTGGCTGTTAGATACTGGTTTTTGTATTATCTTAGATTTTACTTGTTTCTGTGGCAAAATAAGTATTTTCATACATAAAAAATTAATACAAGAAATTGATAAATAAACATACAGTATAGTACTGCACAGTATATTGGGTCAGGAACAGCAGTATCACTCTCCCCATACTGCAGTACGGTATTCTGTATCCCATGTTGTTTAATTAGCTTTTATGCATACAAATGCCATATCACTTTGTATGTTTATTTGTGGTGTGTGGTGTTGTTTTGCATTTGTGTATAAATTCATGTAATTATTTCAAGTTGATGTCACTCAAACGTTCTGCCCTTTTTAAGGCTTCTGGCAATGAACCCAAGCACCAGAGGAAGATGCTTACTACAGCAGAGAAGACTCTTCAACATTGCAGCATCATAAGGGTAATGGCATATATATGAGACTTGGCAAGACAGAAAAAATGGAGGTAACTTTTTGTATTGAAGCCATTGTAAGGATGTTGTCAGTATCAGGTATTTGGATCATTGATCGCTGGGAAAAGAACATAGCACTGAATACCAGCACCCTCTATGAGAATATCAGGCAGCTGTAAAGCAATTTGGTGGTGAGAACCACCCAGAACCTGGACCATCTACAGTATCTCCCTACAAACCAGCTGAATTTAATGCTAGCAAGAGCGGTTAGATAAATTTCAAAGGAAGCCAATCTAAAGAGTATGTCACTGCATGGAGAAGCTGCCTTTACTGACAAACTCACTCTCAAATGTGTGAACGAGACGTTCAAGACTATCGTTGAGGAAGGGGAATATTCACATGAATAAGTTTTCAATAGGGATGAAATTATGTTTATAAAAACCTTACATAAGAACAGGTAGTGTCAGCAGCTGCCCATTAGTATGCTCTTCATTCGGAAAAAAAAGAGAGAGAGAGAGATCCTGTAGAGAGTGGGGTTCCCCTGCTGTATGGGGGCCATCAAAGTAAAGTATAGTACTCCTTCAGCAAAAATATAGGTTAAGCACCACATGATGAAGTGCCTGTTGAAGTAGTACCTTCAGAAGAGCTGTAATAATGTGCTTCTTTACTATGCAATAGATTGATTTCATCATCTTCATCACCTACATGTTCAGTACTGCACAGCTAATCATCATCATCAATCAAGTCGTAGTACCTTCACAGGTGAGTGTACTGAATTTATTTTTATCCTTAATATGTAAGGCTGTGTCTAAAAGTAAACTTGCGTTTAGAATGGAGTTTAGAAAGTGTTTGAGGGTGTACACAAAAGGTTTAGTTACTAGTGTATGGGAGGAGTTTATAAAATCCAATAATATTAAAGTAAATATATAGAAATTATAGATACTATAAAACAATATACTGTACAGTACTGTTGTTGCTTTGCTGATTTTCTTGTTTTTGGAATGTATCGCCAGTGGGATTCGATGGATTACTATTAATGTTTCTATAAAAGTCAGGATCGTAGCTCATCAAAATTTGATTTATGAATAAACTTGAAAGAACTGCATATATGATATGTATATAAAGAACAAGATTAATGCAATTGAGTAAAATTACCCCATACTAATACAGTATGAGGATATATGAAATACCCAAATCACTTATAAAAGAATTCGTTACAATTAAATTATTGTTTATAATCTCTTGACTAATAATAAATCCATTGAATCCCAATCTATTTTTCTTTTATATCTAAAAATTGTAGAAATTTACATCAATGAAATATTGTTAATTATCAATACTGCTCCAATGGCACTTATCACATACACTGTACATAAATGCATTCTGTTGTGGTAGCTGTTCAAAAAATACAGGTTCTATCGTCATTTGATATTAGATAAAAACTTATACTTTATACAGTACTAATAACATACTGTTCACTAAAATATTCTCCTCAGTAACACTGAATTCTAAGTTTCTAACAAGGAATGTTACACTTACAATCACAATGTCTGTTACAAAATATTTGCAGTTTTGAAAAGTCATGATACAATTATCAATCATTTTCCCCTTTAAATCTATCTACAGTATTTTTTATATATCTTTTCTCAATATCACATTACAAGTACTATAAATTGTTTAGAATAATACTGTACACTAATAAAACTATACTTGTCCTTTCTTCTCCCTTATCTTATTGAGCAAATCTTTTTGGACAAAAATATAATCATTTGCCAACCACCCAGGATGAGTAACTTCAGCATACACGTCATACCCCTGTGAGTTCATATATTTACTTATTGCTTCTTTACCTTCACCTCCATGAACGAATTCAACTGAAAGTGTCTGAAACAAAAACAAAAAAAGATTAAAAGGTGAATATTGTATCCCAAACAAGAAATCATATGAATCAACAACATAATGTATCAAAAGTGCTTTTTCATTTTGATGATGCTTAGCATCAACTTTTAATGTTTATTGACCACATCATCATGTAAAACTAATATAATTTTTTATTCTAATTTTTTAAAGTTATCTACTTTACAACAAAAGCCTATCACTTCATGTCTGCCTTTTCTGCAATTACCAGCACCTTCAAACACTCTTCTAAAGAAGACACTCCTACCTGGGTAGGCATGTAAGTTCCAAGAACAATAAACCTAATGGTGGTTACCTCTCTCCTTATGTTGTCTGAACCAAGAACAAGAATGATTGAGATAGGGTGTTGGAAATTATGGAAATTTTATGATATATAATTATTTGTTCCTACACAAATATAAACCCGTGTCATTTATATGGGTATACTCTATTGCTGATTTTCTACAATAAAGAATTAAGAAGTCCTGTTCCCACTTACACTGGGTAGGTGCATTAGAGCCTGCAGATTAATGCTCACTTTACTCTTGGTCGCTGTGACAATTGGACGTCACTTGACCACTGTCTACACTGCATTTTTCTACTTTCTTTCAGTGTCTTGTGATTATGAGTACTTCTCAAGGACTGTATAGTACAGAGTAGTGGTGAGTTTGATTTATATTTTTTCTTAAATATTTCAATACTTTAAGTCAACTGATCAAGTTACATACATTTGATTAAGAAGCTATTTATGTAAGGAAGGTACAGGACCTTGTAGTAAATATCTAAGTTAAGCTAGCCACTGAAGTATGTAACCTTTAAAGTGTGAGTGAACTTAGGTAAAAGTTGGGAGGTCTTGGAATAATAACATGTCTTAATAAGCCTTGTTAGAAAGTCATGAATTATTTTACTGGCAAAGACTAAGGAATTAAAAATTGCTCGTTCATGGATCATGGAGGCCAGAACCCAACTGAACTCTTTCCTGTATGAATGTAGTATGGAAATCGGGAAGACAACAATTAACCCTGCATTCCTTACCAAGAGTGGAAAAATTCAACTGGTTTTTATTCCTAAATGAATACAAATCCTCGTCTTTTAATACGAGTATGTTTTCAGCAGTCCTGGAACTCGGCTGTTAAAATTTATACCAAAGTGTTGGTAGTTACTGCCATGCAGTACGAAGCCTTGCATCCCAGCAAGCACACTGAGTAGCCACTTTGTTTTCAGCTGCCGGAGAACATCTTTTAACAAATCATCTAAATAGTATGCTGAAGGTAATAATCCGTTTCCTAGTTTTCAACTTGGCTCTTGCAAAGGTCTTGGAGCATGCAATGCCTTCCTTATAATTTTCAATGCTGTACAAAAATCCCTTGAGTGTGGTCAGGAATTTTTTATATGATTGGCCTTGATTTTAGTGCTGCCATTGGCCATTTTAATTTTGAGGCTCCAGTTTTCAAACTCAAACAGGTGGAAGTAGGTGGGTCATTTTATAGCATCATTATTGAATTGTTTTTAATATTAGATTACAAGACAAAGAGTAGTGGTTGATGGGCACTATAGGGAGTATGAAAATGTAATATCTGGTGTTCCTCAGGGTAGTATTCTGGACCCATTACTTTAAATACTACATACACATGATATGTAGTTTGACCTAGAATACAAACAAGTTGCATATGCAGTTGAAGCTACCTCTGCATCAATTCCATCTCCTGAATGTAGATCTGAGGTAGCTAAATCCATTAACAGGAATCTAGCTAAAATTAGTGCATGTTGCAAATTATAGGGCATGAAGTTAAATCATAGCAAAACTTAAAGTGATTGTAAGTAGGTCAAGGACTGTGGCTCCTAAGCATCCAGATCTTTGCATTGATAATATTTCTCTGGCTCCTAAGCATCCAGATCTTTGCATTGATAATATTTCTCTAACTATATATTACTCCTTTAATATTTTAGGAGTAATTCTTCATTGGAAATTTACTTTTGAGGAACACGTTAAGTCTATTTCTTCTTCAATTGCCCATAAAATTGGCTTACTGAGAATGTTTTTTAAGGTTTTCATCGATCACTCTATCCTTTAGAATGTTTTACTTACTTTAATGGCTGTTTTTCTCGTCATATACAGCAGGGTAACCTTACTCTTTACACTACCTCCACAGTCGTTTTATCATGTTCGTTCGAAAGCATTCAACATTTGACACCGCATATTGCTCATGTATTGTCAAATCCACATTATCAAAGCACTTACAGGACAAGAATGTCTTCAGTTTCCTCTTGAAAGCCTTAATATCTTCAGTCTTTTGGATGTCTATTGGGAATTTATTGTATAGTCTTGGGGTTGCATATTTAAAGGCTCTAGAGCCTATACTAGACATGTATCTAGGTTCCAATGATTTTAAACCATTGTAACTATTCTCTTGTCAACACAATTTGTTGGCTGCACATTATGTAGCAATTCTCTTAGATATTTTGAGAGTCTGGTTCTGATAACTTGATGAGTTATTGTGCATATTTTAAACTCAATTCTTGCTTTAATAGGCAGCCAGTGTAAATCAATTAGTATAGGAGTGATTCTTTCTCGGGGTGGGATACCTTTTATCAATCTTGCTCCTCTGTTTATTATGTTTTGTAATTTCTTGAGTTGTACTTTTGGTAAATTATAGTAGATAGTTACAGTATTCAATCCTGGTAATAACATAGTTTATCACAAGTTTCCTTAACAAAATGTTTATCCAGGTACTTCTTTATAAAAGCAATGTTTCTAAGATGATAACCAGCAGTTTTTACTACATTATTTTATTTGGGTATTGAAAGACAAGTTACAGTCAAGCCTAGATCACAAACTTTACTACTTATGGGGGGCAGAGTTGTTATTTATGTTTATTTGAATATCACCCAAGTTCCTTGCACTGTTTTTCTTTCCAATCCCCATAAACTGTTTCATTTTCATTTAATTTTAGTTATTTGATTGTCATCCATTCCCTAACACTGGCAAGAATTTAGTTTAGAGTTTCAGTAATGTCGTCTATATAATTTATGGAGGATTAAAATTGTGTATCATCTGCAAATAGTTTTAACTTCATTTCATGACATTTTGGTATTTTCGACAGACCAATAGTATAGGTCCAGAATAAGATTGGGCTCAGTACACTCCGTGAGGTACCCGTGTTTAAAAGTTCATATGATGAATAAGAATTTCCAATTTGCACACAGTAATTTCTATCAACCAAGTAGTCTTCTAAATATTCAAAAGCTTTTTTTATTCAATACTGATGGACCGTAGATCATTTAGTAGCAGTTTATGCACAACTGTATCAAAAGCAGGACTAATATAAAGTAATATCAAAATACCACATTTATTTTCATTCATTATTTCCAACATATCATTTACAACAGAACAGATAGCTGTCTCCGTAGAGTATATTTTCTGTGAGCATACTGGTTGTCTGGCAAAGCTTCTTTTTCTTCTAAGTGACTAATCAGTTGTAGAATATTATTTTCTAGCACTTGTTAAATAAAAGATTCGAAATAGGTCTAAACGAGCTTAATTCCTGATAATCTAGAGCACTTTTTTGAACCAGTGTGACGATGGCCATTTCCTCAGATTTGGGAAACTTCCACTCATCGATGCTTGTATTTGCTATTCTCGTAATTATATCAGCTAGACTAGAAAAGTTCCTTTCTCCAGTTACTTCAGATATTGGCATTGGATCAATCGCACAGTTTGTATTCTTTGCTTTCTTGATAATCATGGTGAGTGACATTGTCTTGTGTTAAACTATTTATACAAATTGGCCTGCCAGCCCTGTCCCCCTAGAAAGTCCTGCCTGCAAGCAAAGTAGGTGCTCAGCCAAAGTGTGTGAGTGCGCAGGGTAGCCGGCTACCCCTCCCACTAACTAGAGGTTGGGGTAGTTATCCCTAGCTAAAATCTTATGGCTCGTCTTTCAGCTACGCCGAAAGTAATATTCCCTCTAAATAGCTTCAGGTTTGTATCGCTAGGAAAAATACAGTTGTTCCGTAACTGAAATACAAACCACGCTATTTAATATGGGTATTACTTTCGGCGTAGCTGAAATGACGAGCCATTAGAATTTTAACAAGGCTTTACTACCCCCTCGCTAGTTAGCGAGGAGGTAGGGAGGAGTAGCTTGCTACTCGTCCCCCCCTCACACACCTGTGATTAGCTCACTTTGCTTTTGGCTCGGGTGACGATGAGACGTGTCTGTTCCCACCCTCACTTATATGACAGCCTTTGATCTTTGTTTTTTGCTTTTTCTTTTCAGTGTGTTTGGAAGTTGGCCTCTACCATGCGGAAGTGTCCCGGCTTACCTGACCGCCCTTGCGGAAAAAATACAAACCACGCTGTTTAATTTGGGTATTACTTTCGGCGTAGCTGAAATGACGAGCCATTAGAATTTTAACGAGGCTTTACTACCCCCTCGCTAGTTAGCGAGGAGGTAGGGAGGAGTAGCTTGCTACTCGTCCCCCCCTCACACACCTGTGATTAGCTCACTTTGCTTTTGGCTCGGGTGACGATCAGACGTGTCTGCTCCCACCCTCACTTATATGACAGCCTTTGATCTTTGTTTTTTTCTTTTCAGTGTGTTTGAAAGTTGGCCTCTACCATGCGGAAGTGTCCCGGCTTACCTGACCGCCCTTGCGGAACGTTTATGTTGGCGGTGGACACAGACCCTCACACCTTATGTCCTTATTACATGGGCCAACGGTGTGAAAGAAATAAAGTATGTGGTGAGTGTAGGGAGTGGTCTACCTCCCAGTGGGAGAGGTTTTCCCGGCGCCGGAAGAAGAAGTCCAAACGGGATATTTCTCCTCCAGGGGTTTCCTTGAAGAGAGAAAATCCTAAGGACTCTTCTTCCGTAGCCCGAACCTCCTCCGAAGCTCCCACTCGATCGGTCTCTCCCGAGAGGCCGTCGAGTGGTAGCGTAGGCTGTACTTACGTTCACCAACCTCGGGGTTCGGGAGAGGGAGTTGTCTCCCATAGCGAGCCAGCTCCTCCTCCTCCCCCGGGGGAGGATATTTCTGATAATGTTTCTAACAATGATTTGTTGCAGCTTTGGGCTTCCTTGGGGCTTTAGGGTTCGCCCCCAAAGGAAGCCCTGTTTGACATAATCAGGTTAGGGGCTGCTGTCAAACAGTCGCCGGCGGTAGCAGAGGTTGATCCTCTGTCTATCGTCGACGTTGTTGTGACAGGGGCTTCTGACGAGTTAGGTCAAAACCCTGCTATGGTTCCTGATGCAGCTGAGGGCTTAGTTCCCCCCTCTGAACATCCTTCAAGGGAGGAGCTAAGTCCAACGGTCTCTCCTGCAGGTGATTCTCCGCCTCGGGGGAGTTCACCGACAGAGACACCTCTTCGGAGGACTGCCGATGGTCTGCCTGCTGCCCACAGAGGACGTATCAGACGGAAAGCTCGCCTTCCTCTTCGCCGTAGAGGCCTTCCTTTTCCCCACAAGGGAGTTAGGAGGCGCCTCGTCAGTTCTTTGTCTTCGCAGTCCCCCGCAGAGGATCCTCCTCGCCGTGCACCGACCGTTGCAGCTGCATCCCTGGACCTCTCTGAAGATCGTTCACGATCTCCTTCGCCTGCCAGACCTGCTGACCTTCCATCTCCGTTCCTGGCCGCTGACGCGCTGTGGGCGCCCAAGCACCCCGTTATCCAACAACCATCGGTCCCTTCGGGGCCAAAGGGGCTTTCTCACATTGTGAGTAAGTCCCTTAAGCGCCAGGTATCCCCTGCGCGCCAACGCTCTCCTGCAAGCCCATGCGCTATGGCGCGCAAGCACTCTCCTGCTGTTCCTGAGACTGCACTTCAGAAACCACATGTTCCAGGGACAACGCGCCAGTGATCTCCTGTGGCTGAGACTACGCGCCAGAGCTCTCCTGTTCGCCAGCGATCTTCTCCTCGCCAGCGCACATCTGCGCGCCTTCATCCTGACGCGCGCCCACGATTTCCCGCTCACCAGCGCTCTTCACCTACACGCCAGCGTTCGCCTGCGCACCAACGTGCACCTGCACGCCCATGATCTCCGGATCTGGGAGCAGGAGGGAAGAATCTTTCTTTTCCTTCCCGTCAGTGATCTCCTACGCGCCTTCGGACCTCGCCTGCTCATCAGCCCTCGCCTGCTCATCAGTCCTCGCCTACGCGCCATCGCGCGCACCTGTCCCAGCTCCTGCGGTGCGCCCCCCTGCGGGCCCACGCGCTAGGCGTATTTCCCCTGCGCGTGCGTGCACACCTTCTAGAGCTCAGAGAGTTCCTTCGCGCCCACGAGCTATCACCTCCGCGCGTGCACCCTTCGGCACTTCCTCTGCTTTCGCCAGATCACGCGCCCGCGCGTCGTAGATCGCCAGCGCGCCCACGCGTCGTAGATCGCCTGCGCGCCCACGCGTCGTAGATCGCCTGCGCGCCCACGCGGCGTAGATCGCCTGCGCGCCCACGCGGCGTAGATCGCCTGCGCGCCCACGCGGCGTAGATCGCCTGCGCGCCCACGCGGCGTAGATCGCCTGCGCGCCCACGCGGCGTAGATCGCCTGCGCGCCCACGCGGCGTAGATCGCCTGCGCGCCCACGCGGCGTAGATCGCCTGTGCCTCCATGCGCCCCCTCACCTGTGCACGGTCGCTCGCCTGAGCGCCCTGCATACCATCGCTCGCCAGCGCACCATCGCCATCACCTCCGCGCGCATGCGAACCAGGGAAAATCCCATCGCGCCAGCTCGATTCCCAACGCGATTCCCATCGGAATTCACAGCGCGAGACCCCGCGCCAAGCTACAGGAACGAGAGCCTCCAGGTCGTCATCTTCACGTGTCCTCCCCCCCCCCCGCAAGCGCAAATCAGCGCTCCCGCAGGAGGAGGGGAATACTCCGGATAGGTCCAGGGACCAACCTTCTTCTTCTCTTTCTTTTCAGCCAGGCCCAGTTGTTTCTACCCCGAAGGATCCCCCGATCCCCTTCCCTTCAGAGGGAGTCTCTGACAGCACAGCTGTCAGTAAGCAGCCATGGGTCAGGCCCCTTGTCAGAGCCGTCATGCAGGCTTTCAAACCTGCCTTCTCTGAGTTGGGCCTCAAATCAATGGCAGCTCCGACCCCACTGAAGAGGAAGAGAGGAGTAGAAGTCGTGGTAACTTCTTCCAGGGCCAAGCTGGCTCCTCGGAACTTCGGAAGTCCTTGAGGGAGGCTCTTCCCCCCCCCCCCCAGACTTTCTCTCCCTCTCCTGTGGACGAGGATTTTCCGTCCTCAGGGGAGTCTACCGAGGTGAGACGTTCTCCCATCGCACCAATGGGAGAAACCCCACCTTGTGTAGGAGAATCGTCCCGGGTTGGGGCGGAGAAGAGCCCACAGACGTCGTTGTTGGAGTCCTGTATTCCTCCCAGGAGAGAGCCTAAGGACTCTAAAACCATCCCCAAGTCATCCTCAAGGATTCGACCAGAGCCAACAAGACCCGCAGAGAACGTCCACGTGTCCCCCCAAGAAGAGCCTTTGGGGACGAGAGACTTTGCTGCCAGTTCTCCAGGAGGGGAGCAACAGCAGTCAGAGCATGCCTTCTGGCAGGTTCTGACCCTGATGAGGCATCTCAACAGGTTCCTGGACCCTGAGATTCCTCCTCGAGAGGGCAAGGACATGGTCCTGGACCGAGTCTTTGGCACTCAGAAACCCGCTAAGGCCAGTGCGGTTTTGCCCTGGTCCCAAGTGGTGAAGAGTGCCAGGGATAAGGTTGAGGGCCAGCTCTCCGAACTCGCCTCCTCCAACCATTCCACTGCTGGCAACAAGCTCCTCCCTCCTCCTCGTATCCACCAGAGGAGGTACTTTGAGATCATGGAGGAGTCTTGCGTAGCTCTCCCCTTGCACCATTCGGTGGAAGAGCTCACCAAGGGAGTCCCTCTAGAGAGTCTAGAGAGGCTCTCTAGCCGGCAAGTGTCTTTTTCGGCGACAGAGATCCTAAGTCATGAGAAGGTTGCGAAGTGTGCCATGCAGGCTACTTCGTGGCTGGACATCTGGCTGGGGTCTCTTGGCATCCTGTTGCGATCCGAGGACCTGTCTAAGGAGAGCACCAGGAAGGCCCTGGAGACCTTCCTCCTTTCGGGCACCCGCACCATTGAGTTTCTGGCCCACCAAGTCTCGAACTTGTGGGCCAATTCCATCCTGAAACGACGTGATACGGTGGCAGAGAGGTTCCACACGAAGGTCCCACCCGTCGAGGTCAGCAGGCTCAAACATTCTTCCCTTTTGGGAAAGAATCTGTTTGAGCCTAAAGACATGGAACAGACAGCTGAGAGGTTGAGGAAGTCCAATCAGGACTCTCTCCTACATAGGGCTCTTACATCAAAGCCCTATAAACCTCCAGCACCTCAACAACCTCGCCCGTCCAAGACGACGAAACCAGAAGTGGCAGCAAAGACGACGGTGTCCAAACAGCAGCCCTTTCCTGTCAAAGACAAGAAAGGCAAAAAGTCCTCCAGGGGAGGGAAAAATCCTAGAGGGAGTGGCTGAGGCCACAAACGCTAGGATTGGCAATCCCCCTGCATGTCCACTAGTGGGGGGATGCCTACAAAGTTGCGCAATCAGGTGGCAGCAACTCGGGGCCGATTCCTGGACGATTTCCGTAATCAGTCAGGGATATCACGTTCGCGTCCCGTTCACAACATCTCTACCTCCCTGACAGCAGATCCAGTGTCGTTGAGCTCCTTTGCCATGGGATCGGCAAGGGGCAAAGCCCTACGGGTAGAAGTCGAGACCATGTTAAAGAAGGACGCTCTCCAGGAGGTCGTCGACGGTTCCCCAGGCTTCTTCAGTCGACTCTTTCTTGTAAGGAAGGCGTCTGGAGGCTGGAGACCAGTCATCGACCTCTCAGCTCTGAACAGGTTTGTCAAACAAACCCCGTTCAGCATGGAGACGGCAGACACGGTCAGACTTGCAGTGAGACCACAAGACTTCATGTGTACACTGGACCTGAAGGACGCGTACTTCCAGATCCCAGTCCATCCGTCTTCAAGGAAGTACTTAAGATTCAGCCTAGACAACAAGATCTACCAGTTCAAGGTGCTGTGTTTCAGTCTCTCCACAGCACCTCGGGTATTTACCAGAGTGTTCACCCTGATTTCTTCGTGGGCACACAGGATCGGCATCCGTCTCCTCCGTTATCTGGATGACAGGCTGATCCTGGCAAACTCGGAGTCGACCCTTCTTCGACACCGAGACAAGCTTCTGGGACTTTGCCAAGATCTAGGGATCATGGTAAATCTCCAAAGTCTTCTCTGCTTCCAACTCAGCGACTGGTATATCTAGGCATGATATTGGACACCAATCTCCACAAAGCCTTCCCATCAGACGACAGGATAGCAATGCTGAGGAGGGTCGCAGATCCTTTCCTCAGACAAGAACAACTCCCAGCCCAATCGTGGTTACGTCTCCTCGGTCACCTTTCTTCCCTGGCCCGTCTAGTTCCAAACGGTCACCTCAGGATGAGCCCTGCTCCATAATGGAGACTCAAGTCTCGGTGGAATCAAGGACACGATTCCCCGGACGTCACGGTCCCTATGGGTCCTGCGGAACGGACGGACCTTCAGTGGTGGGTGACAGACGAGAACCTACGAAAGGGAGTGGATCTTTTCGTCCTCCCCCCGGATTTGATGCTGTTTTCGCACGCCTCAAAGAAAGGGTGGGGGGCCCATGTTCTGAACCACAGGACCTCAGTCCTCTGGTCAGAATCAGAAAAGTGCCTCCACATAAATCTGCTAGAAATGAAGGCCGTATTCCTGGCACTTCAACAGTTCCAACAGTACCTGGCGGGTCACTCCGTGGTGGTGATGAGCGACAACACCACGGTAGTGGCTTACATCAACAAGCAGGGAGGTACCTTTTCAGAGCAGCTATCCCATCTGGCAGTAGAGATACTGAGATAGATCGAAGTCCACTCGATTCCACTATCAGCTCGTTTCATTCCAGGCAAGAGGAATGTGCTCGCCGACAGTCTGAGCAGTGTATCCCAGATAGTGAGTACCGAGTGGTCTTTGGATAGTCTAGTAGCCAACAAAATCCTGACTTTGTGGGGTTCCCCGACGGTGGATCTGTTCGCGACAGATTTGAATTTCAAGCTTCCGATTTACTGCTCCCAGTCCCGGACCCCAAGGCTCTCTGGCAAGATGCTTTCCAACAACGGTGGGACAACATCGACGTATACGCCTTTCCCCCATTCTGTCTGATGAGGAGGGTACTCAACAAGACCAGAATATCAGTCAACCTTTCAATGACCTTGATAGCTCCACTATGGCATCACGCAGAGTGGTTTCCGGACCTTCTGCAGCTCCTGACGGAACTCCCGAGAGAACTCCCTCCACGACACGAGCTACTCAAACAACCACACGCCAACAACTTTCACAAAGCTGTAGCTTCGCTGCGGCTTCACGCCTGGAGACTATCCAGCATCTCCTCACAGAGAGAGGCTTTTCGCAACAAGTTGCTGAAAGGATGCCTCGACACCTGCGAAAGTCATCCGCAGTGGTCTACCAGGCGAAGTGGAGAGTTTCCTGTGGTTGGTGTCGTGGAAGGGGTATCTCTCCACTCGATGCCACTATTCCAGCAATAGCGGAGTTTCTCGTGTATTTGCGGGAAGAAATGCGCCTTTCGGTCTCGGTAGTGAAAAGCTATCGCTCAGCCTTAAGTCTTGCCTTCAGGCTCAAAGGAATGGACATTTCCTCTTCGCTGGAACTTTCTTTACTCATACGAAGCTATGCACTTAGCTGCCCTCAGTCGGAAGTGAGACCTCCTCCATGGAACGTGGTTCAAGTTCTCAGGTCTCTTAAGAGACCTCCCTTCGAACCATTATGCCAGGCCTCTGATCGCCACCTGACTTGGAAGACTGTGTTCCTACTTGCCTTGGCCTCAGCCAAGCGAGTCGGCAAACTTCATGGTCTCTCGTATGACATAGCCCATTCAAGGGAATGGGGGGAGGTAACGTTCAGATTCGTCCCTGTGTTTGTTGCTAAGACTCAAAATCCAGGAGTGCCAGACCCTCGGTTCGACTCTTTCCGGATTGCGAGTCTTCGTTCTGTAACAGATGACCCAGACCATCTTCTACTGTGCCCAGTGAGGAGTCTGAGGCATTACCTGAAGAGAACAGCTGTAATTCGTCCTCGGGTGCAGGCATTATTTGTGAGCACCGGAAGGACGAAGAGGAGGGTCACTAAGAATACTATCTCAGCGTGGATTCGCAGGGTTATCCATCATTCCCTGAATCCCGACCCTCCTCCGTCACGTCGCTCTAGAGCACACGATGTCAGGGGCATCGCTACGTCCCTGGCCTTCAAGAAGAACTACTCAGTGACGCAGGTTTTACAAGCAGGGGTTTGGAAGCGTCAGACGACCTTCACAGCCCACTACCTGCAAGACATGACCCACAGGAGGCTTGATACGTTTTCTATCGGCCCTGTGGTGGCTGCACAACAGCTGGTTTAAACCTCAGGCTCCTTAATGGACAAGTAGCAGAGGGTTGAGGGCATTGTTACCCGGTTTTAGTCTGCATGAATAAAAAGGTATGCCTGGGCCTTATTCTTTTCTTCATTCTCCCCTCTCTTGGGGAAAGCAGCATCCTGGGTTCTCTGCACAGCTGACCTCAAACCACTGCAGGTAAACCATGTTTCCTTGTGTTCCTAGTATTAAGATAATACTGTCACGTCCCCATACCCTTACGAGGTGGTATTGGGAACGTCCTATCCTAGAATTCCATCTAAAGGACTTCAGGTCAACTTCCTAGGACGAGTCACACTTCATTCCTTCACACACAGGCTTACGTAGGCCGCAGTCCTTGCAGAGCAAGGCACTTGCGAGGTGCAGGGACCTTATCTTTGAGTACTAACACGCTCAGATACTGAGTCCCCGGGCAATAAGCCAAAAGCCAGTAATGGCTGGGACTTACCACCCTACCTAAGGGTTGAGTCACCCATATTAAATAGCGTGGTTTGTATTTCAGTTACGGAACAAATGACAAATTCATAGATTATTTGTATTTTTCCTAACTATACTGTACAAACCTTAGCTATTTAATCAAACTTACCCGCCAGCCCTGTCCCCCGGGAAATCCTACCTCTAGGCAAAGCGAGCTAATCACAGGTGTGTGAGGGGGAGAGGGGTAGCAAGCTACCCCTCCCTACCCCCTCGCTAACTAGCGAGGGGGTAGTAAACCCTTGTTAAAATTCTAATGGCTCGTCATTTCAGCTACGCCGAAAGTAATACCCATAGTAAATAGCTAAGGTTTGTATAGTTAGGAAAAATACAAATTATCTACGAATTTGTCATATTACTTCAAATTTGTCATATTTTTGAAGATCAACATATGGGTAAAGCCAAGTATCTGGTCTGCCATTTCATGTAAGATGAACCTCAGCCAACCACCAGTCAAGATACCACATCCGCTCCTCATACGTTGCAATATATAAGGGTTTGTGTCTAAGAAAACTTTAGTGGTTTGTGTCTATGAAACATATTTGATTTTAATTGTCTTCTGTATCCCTCAAGCCCCTCTTTCTACAAATGTCTTAATCTGTTATTGTTCCTTTCCAGGTATTGACGGCAGCCCCTACACTCAGTAGGGAGAGTAAGAGAGAGAGAATTAGGGTATTCTCTAGAGAACGTAGAATATTGCCTGTTACTATTGTGTAGTGGTCTGTATAACTGTTATAACTGAAGGTCTGCAATGACTCATGGATGCCTTCATCGTCAGACTGATAAGGGCTAACTTGGAAAAGAGATTGGGATGACAGGGAATCCTGCCGATTGGAGATCTGAGACTCCTGCTGAAAATAAAAAAGGTTTATGGTGACTGAGTTTTCCATATTCATGATATGAGTGAGATGAGGGACAAGAATTAAATTATGGTATGTTAGAGTTCTGCGATCAAGGGAAAAACTGTATTGAGGTGTTGTATTAAGTGCAATATTTTTTATACTTTCCCATCAATGTGATGTCAACACTTCTGAAAGCTTACAGAAACTTTAGTGTAAGAATGAATTGTGTGATGTGATTGTAAGTAATGAGGGAAGACAGACACTGGCCCTCAGCTGTATTTTGGCTTGCCATTCTTCAGTTTTAGCTGCTGTTGTTCAAAGCAGATTTGACAGCAGAGCATGACTGATCAATATTAAGGCTATTGATTATTAACATTGGGGAAGTTTTCAGTAAAGAATTCGGGCATTGAGGGTTCTGCAGTCATGTTTTGTTAGGATTTTAATGTTCCGTTTTGTAACTAGTGGTATATCTTGCATGTAGCTAGTATTTTTTCTCTTGCTGGTACAATATGCAAAAGGGATGTTAATTTTGCCTTTGATTATTCTAATTGATATAATATTATTTCTAACAGTTTTTTCAAATAAATATTTTTTTTTTTTTATGAATACAGCATACCATTCCAGTTCCTTAAACCAATGTGCCCCCCTTCCCCACCCACTGTTTTTTAAGCTCTCATAAGTACAGTAATTTATCATAATTCTTTCCTCCCACACTGTGTTCCGTTATTAATTAGTAAATGTTTCCTTTCACCTAATGTTCTTATACTTTTATTTATAATCCAGCTAGCCCAATGAAAGGTATGATAAAAAGCAAGATTCTAGCTGGGTCCCCTTGCCCAGTATAAATCAAGGGGTGGTGCCCAGAGCTCCGTTCTCTTGACCTGTTACTTAGGTTTTTTGGGTATTCCACCGTTGTATATCTGTTGTGTAGTGAACGTTGGGTTGTGGTCGGCATTCGGACACTAGGCAGTTCGGGTGCTACCTCTGGCCACAGTCCGCAAACCACTACAATGTCTTTCCAAGACAGTAATGGCTGATGTGAGAAGTTTAAATGGCTTTTTCATTGAAAACCATGAAAATTACTAGTGAGTCAGGCTAAGCGGACCATGAGGCAGTGAACGTATTACCAGTGAAGCTTCACAATATCATCAAGGAGGAGAGGTAAAAACCAGAACAACCTTGGAATATAGATGAAACTGGTAAATCAATAAGCATTGATGTGAAGTTCTTATTTCTTTATTAAAAGTACCAGTATTCAACTGTATACATGTTTAACGTTACTGTAAATGTAATTAGTGTACATACAGGAAAAAATTTCAATAATTTTAATGGTAGAGTACAGTACAGTACAATACAGTACATTAACTTGAATTAATATACTTTACAGTATTATAGTGTTAATATATAATTTTTTTTATTTTTTGATAGGTTTGTTTTGGAAGAAGATACCTCACAAGATATTTAATGCCCAGGAAGAATGCCATGCTCCCAGTTTCAAGGCAGCAAAGGACAGATAGACTAATTGTGTAAATTTTATTTGGTTTCTCTTATTTAAATGCATGTAATTTTTTAAAAATATTGTCTCCTGTTGAAAACAAATATTTACTATAACTGCACTTTATGAAATATTACATGTTGTTTTAATCCTCATTCTAATACTTTTGCCTTTTTCTGTCATCCCCAGGTATACGTTAATTTTGTATGGAAATGTCGAGGGTCATGTTATTTGGCCTGGCTTTATTTCTAGTCAGCAAAGCTTCATGCCCTCCAATGCAGCAACATGAACCTGTTTACTGGATGCACAACAAGAAGGCGTGGACAATAAGCGAGCTTTTCCTAAACTAGTTTCATTATGGTTTTATAAAAGTTGAGTACTATTTACAGAATAGAGGGTTGGAATTGAAGGCCCTGCTGACCATTGATAATGCTCTAAACAACTAAGAACCTCAAAGGCCCATTACAACAGACGAGTGCTAGCACGACTCCAAACAGCCATGGATAACGATTCTGCCCCCGATGTTATCCAATATTGGAAGCATGTCATATCTGTAGACTGTCTGTTGTTGAGGAATCATTCAACGACGTCAAACATCAGACTGAATACTCACTCGAAATATCTGTGATCAGTGTGTGTGTGAGGGCCTTTGCCTTCTTCAATCCATAGAAAGCTTCTCAGCAGACCATCAAGAAAATTGTGACCTTGGCAAGGAAAGTGTCAATCAAAGGCTTCTAAAAAGTGGCTGAGGACAAAGTCTTGAAGTTGCTTGATGGATATGATGAAGAGTTGACCAAGGAGGACCTGACCAAATTCAACCTTTCAGCAAGTGAGGAAGAGGAGAAGGACAAGGCCAATGAGTCTGACAAAGAGGGTGAGGTTATTACACTAGAATAGCCGGCAGAGATGTCACGGATGGTGGAGGACTTGAAGGAAATGGCCTACAGCATGAACCCTTCCATGATGCATGCCCTCAAATTCATGCATATCATGGATAAGGGTAATTCAGCATACAAGGGCATCATGGATGAAAAGGCGGCGCAGAGCAGATCAATATTATTACTATCATTAATATTATTATTACTTGCTAAGTTACAACCCTAGTTGGAAAAGCAGGATGCCATAAGCCCAGGGGATCCATCAAGGAAAATAGCCCAGTGAGGAAAGGAAACAAGGCAAAATAGAATATTTTAAGAACAGTAACACCATTTAAATAAATATTTCCTATATAAACTATCAAAACTTTAACAAAACAAGAGGAAGAGAAATAAGATAAATAGTGTGCCCAAGTGTACCCTCAAGCAAGAGAACTCTAATCCAAGACAGTAGAAGACCATGGTACTACCCAAGATAAGAGAACAATGGTTTGATTTTGGAGTGGGAGTGTCCTTCTCCTAGAAGAGCTGCCTCACAGCTAAAGAGTCTCTTCTACCCTTACCAAGAGGAAAGTAGCCACTGAATAATTACAGTGCAATAGTTAACCCCTTGGAAGAAGAAAATTTGTTTGGTAATCTCAATTTTCTTCACCCATCGTGTGAAACAGCCGCCACCTTCTCCTACCACAGATTCTGATGAATCTCAAACCCCCTTTCCAATAAGCCCAGTGGAGCTCCCACAAAACAGTGATGATGGTGGTGTAGAGATTCTTTCCCTTTTACCAGAAGGGCAAGATATTTTCCAGAAATCTTTACAGCATTTAAACATGTACAGTACAGAATATTGTAAAATACAGTAGAGTAATAACATAAGGTATTTGAAACATTGTTACAGTGGGTACTGTACAAATATTGTGAGAGAGAGAGATATTGCATCATGCGCTACAAGATTTTACTGCGTAAAATATCATAAACAGTTAATTGGTGTTGTACAGTAATTTTTTTTTCTTATTACTGTAGCAATTGTCATAGGATTATTGATACATTCATTGAAAAAGAACTACTGTACTAATAATATAATTACAGTACTCTACTATATACAAAATATTATACTGTATGGTAGATACATGCTTACACGTTAGGGTAGAGCTGGTAGGGTTGTGGGGTGACCTCGCAAAGACAGCGATCACTTGCGTTGTGATACTACCACTAGAGAGTTACTTGTACTAGATTCTAGAGGGTGGCAGCTGATGGGTCAAGAATCGGCCATTTTCTCCTTTGCAGGATGAGGATGTTGTTCAGAGAACTCTATTGGTGAGAGCCGATAGTTCTCTACCAAAGGGACCTCTCTGGGTTCTAACCCTAGTGTTCCTTCTGGGGGGTGAGACAGGAATCCTGTCCCTGTTACACCTTTTAACATTCAATTTAATGTGAACGATGCTGGGCGAAGAGAAGGGAGACATGGGATACTCCCTCTTTGAGCCCCCAAAGGGAAAGACTGACCTGCTATGTGCCTTGCAGAAGCAGGCGGGCAGTCACTTCTGGTGAGACCAAGATGAGCCTAAGATGGGTGTCTGGAGCACCCGGTAGGCACACATACCACTTGCTTAGAGCATGGCTGTGATGGTTTGCTAGAATTAGGATTAGAGGGGGACTCTTTTATCCCGGCTTCTACTCGGAAGGAGCGTCTGCGAGAACAGATGACGAGCCCTTGTGATGATCTGCAGGTGAATGTCTTGAAGAAGCATACACTCGTTAATGATGATGACTTTTGTGTTTAGAATGAACAGGTGAAAAGCGTGGGTCTTGTTCTACGGAAGAACAATTGTAGCGATAGGACGAGGGATATCACCCATGATAACAAGGCATCCGAATGTTGTCTTTTAGTGACGAAACATGATGAAATCACTTGAACGTTGAGCGCGAGTGAGAACTGTGCTCTAACAAGGGAAGATCGTAAGATTGTTTGAAGGCTGCGCATGAACAAGAAAAGTCCTTAAAAGGAGGTGAATGACTAGAAGCACCTTGCTTGTCCAAAGGGAAGAGAGGGGATGAGTGCATGGAGGATGCGTGGTGCAAGCAACAAGGCGAGAGGTGTCCAGGATAGTGGCTAGCAAAAATACTTCTGACAGGGGAGGATCGATAAGATAAAATCTGGTGACTGGAAGGTTGGCAAGGCAATGGTGAACGTCTCAAAACATATCAAGAGAAGATTGCTTACGGTGAATGTGGTGAGGGGAGACGAGAGCTCCCCATGTGCCTTGGTAGACTTATCAGAAAATAAGGTCTATCTGGATCAAAGCACTGGAAGAAGCACATCTTGGTATGTGTATTAAAGAGCCGCATCTAGAGACGCCCATGCTAGCTACACATCTAGATATGTACCTGTCTGGAGGACATGCTAAAAGAGAAGGGGAACCTAAGGCAAAGCGTCTGGAAACCGCCTTCCTACAAGACTCATACCTGGGAGAAGTGCATCTGAAGAGGCTCGTCAAGAGAAAAAGCTGCTAGTAGAAGAAATACCTGAAGAGAAAAATCCTCCGCAGGTGAAACTCTTTCATGAGGCCTTGGGTAATGATAGCCTGGACGAGTGCACTGGTTATATCTCATTGGAGAAAAGTAGACTGTCTACAAGGCACATCTACAATCTGCCTCCCATGAGTACAGATGGTCAACGTTGAGAAACAACCTAGTGATCATGCTATAAAAAGTAATGCTTAGAATAACCACTTCTTCAACAGTAGTGGGGTCAAGCTCTCACTGAACCTCCCAGCTGGAAAAGCAGGAACTGAAGGGTGCTTCCCCAGGAAGGAGCCTGGGAGGACCTCCAATCTAAAGGTGGACTGAAGACTCCACAGGGAGCTTTAAAGAAACTGTAGGTGGCTGCACGAGAGACTAGAATTTCCAAGGCGGACAGAAGAGGTAGGAACTGAAGGGCATTTTCCTGAAGAAGGACACTTACCTCAGGAAGGTAAGACTGGAGAGTTGCAGCTTTCCTCTGGACACTGGAGGTTTTTGTGGAAGAGCACCTGGGAAAAACACCCCTCTGATGATGATGGGGGGGGGGGGGTGGCAGAAGGAGAGAGTAGAAGTTTCATGACGATCTGGAGAAACAGGAACTGAAGGGAGGTTCTCTTGGGAAGGTGCCTAGGGGAAGACTCTCCCTCCGAAGGTAGTCTAGTGAAAAAGCAGCTGCTCCAAAGATGCTGGCTGTAGAAAGGTCTAGAAGTATTAACACAAACTGAAGAGACATCAAAGGCATCTAAGATCCCCCTCGGCAGAGGGAGGATCTAGCTAGATTAAAGATCCTTGGAGCATGCTCCACAAAACTAATACTGTGAAGGAACCTCCAAAAGGGCAAGGCCTTCGGAGAGCATGCTCTGAAGAACTAACGATCTGGAGGAGACCTCTGGAAGGGCAAAACCCTTGGTTCAAAGCTGAAGAAAACACCAGCAGTTGCCAGCAGCACCTCGCAAAGGGAAGATCCTCTGAAGGAAATTCTTAAGTCTCCCCTGAAGGTCCCTGGGCAGGCAAGGTAAGAACATGAAAACCCCAAGAGCTACTGCCTCCAAGTTCTAAGGGCTCCTACTCAGACTGAAAGAAAGACTAACCTCGGGAGGAAGACACTACTGTTTCTCAAGGGAAATGGGAAGGACTCCTTACCTCAGGAATTGCTAAGGTTAAGTGATAAGTGAGAGGTTGTGGTTAAACAACCTCAAGGATAACTTGAGGGCACTAAAGACTTCTTCCCCAAGAACGACAATCGCATAAGCCACAAAGTCCACTCCCCCAAATGCCAGCAGGGACGAATCTCAAAGGCAATGAACAAACACTACCAAGAAGCCCTTAGATGCAATTGAAACCTCTGCAGGAACCCAGTGGAAGACGCACTTCTTATTTTTAAAAATTTTAACTTACCCGCTGTTTATGTAATAATAGCTTTATGCTTCTGTCCGGCAGAAATTCAAAACTCGCAGCAATCAAATAGATATGCCAGGTATACACTAGCGCCACCACGGAGCTAGGTCGAACTATCCCTCCTAGTATCAGATTTCCTTCTGCCGCCATACTGGCTACCTAGAAATGGAATTTACTCGTGTTTAACCTGGATTTTAGAAGTACCTTGGTGATGTACTCTTGTTAAGGGTTTGAGCATTCGCTTATTGGGTGTTTGTTTTATATTTTATCGCTATGTTATAGCGTAAAAGGTAGGATTGGAAATTTTTCAACCTATTTTTTTAACGAAAGCATATACATACATACATATACCAAAGGCACTTCCCCCAATTTTGGGGGGTAGCCGACAACAACAAGAAACAAAACAAAAAGGGGACCTCTACTCTCTACGTTCCTCCAGCCTAACCAGGGACCCAGCCGAGTTCAGCTGGTACTGCTAGGGTGCCACAGCCCAACCTCCCACATTTCCACCACAGATGAAGCTTCATACTGCTGAGTCCCCTGCTGCTGCTACCTCCGCGGTCATCTAAGGCACCGGAGGAAGCAGCAGGGCCTACCGGAACTGCGTCACAATCGCTCGCCATTCATTCCTATTTCTAGCACGCTCTCTTGCCTCTCTCACATCTATCCTCCTATCACCCAGAGCTTTCTTCACACCATCCATCCACCCAAACCTTGGCCTTCCTCTTGTACTTCTCCCATCAACTCTTGCATTCATCACCTTCTTTAGCAGACAGCCATTTTCCATTCTCTCAACATGGCCAAACCACCTCAACACATTCATATCCACTCTAGCCGCTAACTCATTTCTTACACCCGTTCTCACCCTCACCACTTCGTTCCTAACCCTATCTACTCGAGATACACCAGCCATACTCCTCAGACACTTCATCTCAAACACATTCAATTTCTGTCTCTCCATCACTTTCATTCCCCACAACTCCGATCCATACATCACAGTTGGTACAATCACTTTCTCATATAGAACTCTCTTTACATTCATGCCCAATCCTCTATTTTTTACTACTCCCTTAACTGCCCCCAACACTTTGCAACCTTCATTCACTCTCTGACGTACATCTGCTTCCACTCCACCATTTGCTGCAACAACAGACCCCAAGTACTTAAACTGCTCCACCTCCTCAAGTAACTCTCCATTCAACATGACATTCAACCTTGCACCACCTTCCCTTCTCGTACATCTCATAACCTTACTCTTACCCACATTAACTCTCAACTTCCTTCTCTCACACACCCTTCCAAATTCTGTCACTAGTCGGTCAAGCTTCTTTTCTGTGTCAGCTACCAGTACAGTATCATCCGCAAACAACAACTGATTTACCTCCCATTCATGATCATTCTCGCCTACCAGTTTTAATCCTCGTCCAAGCACTCTGGCATTCACCTCTCTCACCACTCCATCAACATACAAGTTAAACAACCACGGCGACATCACACATCCCTGTCTCAGCCCCACTCTCACCGGAAACCAATCGCTCACCTCATTTCCTATTCTAACACATGCTTTACTACCTGTGTAGAAACTTTTCACTGCTTGCAACAACCTTCCACCAACTCCATATAACCTCATCACATTCCACATTGCTTCCCTATCAACTCTATCATATGCTTTCTCCAGATCCATAAACGCAACATACACCTCCTTACCTTTTGCTAAATATTTCTCGCATATCTGCCTAACTGTAAAAATCTGATTCATACAACCCCTACCTCTTCTAAAACCACCCTGTACTTCCAAGATTGCATTCTCTGTTTTATCCTTAATCCTATTAATCAGTATTCTACCATACACTTTTCCAACTACACTCAACAAACTAATACCTCTTGAATTACAACACTCATGCACATCTCCCTTACCCTTATATAGTGGTACAATACAAGCACAGACCCAATCTACTGGTACCATTGACAACACAAAACACACATTAAACAATCTCACCAACCATTCAAGTACAGTCACACCCCCTTCCTTCAACATCTCAGCTTTCACACCATCCATACCCGATGCTTTTCCTACTCTCGTTTCATCTAGTGCTCTCCTCACTTCCTCTATTGTAATCTCTCTCTCATTCTCATCTCCCATCACTGGCACCTCAACACCTGGAACCGCAATTATATCTGCCTCCCTATCATCCTCAACATTCAGCAAACTTTCAAAATATTCCGCCCACCTTTTCCTTGCCTCCTCTCCTTTTAACAACCTTCCATTTCCATCTTTCACTGTTTCTTCAATTCTTGCGCCGGCCTTCCTTACTCTCTTCACTTCTTTCCAAAACTTCTTCTTATTCTCTTCATATGACTGACCCAGTCCCTGACCCCACCTCAGGTCAGCTGCCCTCTTTGCCTCACGTACCTTGCGCTTTACTTCCACCTTTTGCTCTCTATATTTTTCATACTTCTCTATACTATTACTCTGCAGCCATTCTTCAAAAGCCCTCTTTTTCTCTTCCACTTTTACCTTCACTCCTTCATTCCACCATTCACTGCCCTTCCTCATGCTGCCTCCAACAACCTTCTTGCTACATACATCACTTGCAATTCCAACAAAATTTTCTTTTGCTAACTTCCACTCCTCCTCTAAATTACCAGTTTCTCTTACTCTCACCTCGTCATATGCCATTTTCAACCTTTCCTGATATTTACTTTTTACCCCCGGTTTTATTAGCTCTTCAACCCTCACTAGCTCCCTTTTACATCTACCTACTCTATTCCCCCACTCTTTTGCTACAACTAATTTTCCTTCCACCAAAAAATGATCAGACATACCGTTAGCCATACCCCTAAACACGTGCACGTCTTTCAATCTTCCAAACATTCTTTTCGTTATCAACACATAATCCATTAATGCCCTTTCTACTACTCTTCCATTTGCCACTCTTACCCATGTATACTTATTTTTATCTTTCTTTTTAAAAAAAGCTAGCACTTATTACCATCTCTTGTTCAACACACATATCTACCAGTCTCTCACCACTCTCATTTTCACCTGGTACGCCATATTTCCCAATGACACCTTCTACCTCTCCAGCACCCACTCTAGCATTTAAGTCACCCATAACGAAAGCATATGGCGATAGGTAAACATCTCGCCTCATCGATGACGTCACAGTCATTTGACATAAGCTTGAGTATGACTTGCATTTTCTTTCTTTTTCTACAAAGAATGATAAGTTAATACTATCTTACGATTGTTATTTTAAGAAAATTTTTGTCCTTTTCGTATGCTTTCTTTGGATAATCTGCAATCTGTTTTAAAGATTATCTAGCGTTCATGTTTATTTATGCTACGCAGTCCTCAGTCTTATCGTTACAGTAATACTCTTTGTATCGATATTTGTGAAAAGTATTTTTCTTCAAAAGCTAAGTTTTTAAATTATATTCGATAAAAGGAATATGTCATTTTCCAATTATATTGGTCCTTTTAGTATTTTTTCTTTAACTAATCTGTTTACAAAGATTAAAGAGAATTAGCGTTCAGTTGATTTTTATACGATGTAGTATTCATAACAATCGATATATTCTCACGATTCTTTGGATTGTTGTTTACTTGTTCGTTTTTTGGAATACAAAATTTATTCGTATAATATTTATAAATGTTCCAATTGTTAAATGTGACTATTCTTCTTATATTGGAACCCCTTAATATTAAGGGTTGATTTAAATATACAGATATATTCTTTATTCCTATATCTATTCATGTAATATGTTAATATTTTATATTGAATATTTTGTTCCATTTTATATGGATTCAGTGACTATTGCATTCCCATTCAAGCCCTTGACAGAATAGAAAGTTCTCCCTCTACGGGCATGTATACTTTTGGTTTTATCGTCGTCGGCGCCCACTCGTGTCCGAGTATTGGATTCTGTCGTTAGCCATCAGCCTCCTATCTAGAGATGAAGAGGGGTGGAGGAAACGACAGAATGCCAGTAGCTGGGTATATTGTTTTGGGTGGTCGTGGCTTTGCAATGGCCACGCGCACACACTTGGCCCACACCGTTTTCACCGCGGCTCAAGACATATGAGACAGGCGGCTTCTACGATGTTGGTTGCATCGGGCTGCCGGGTTCTTGTTATGTCAAGGCCCGCCTTGTTGCCTGCCCGACAGGCATTGCCCTCTTCCGCCGGCGCTGGGAAGCTCCGCCGTTGGGGTCTTGTTTGGTTTGATTTTGGAGTTTTCCTTCTCCTAGCCTTTGCCTATCTTAAATAAAGGAGAAGGCCTATAGGGGGGTCCAGTCTTGGTCTGGTCTCTCAGAACTGGCCTTAGCAGTATGGTTGAGCCTGCCAGGGTGGATAAACTACCCCACCGCCATTGCCCAGCCCATCATTGAGACACTCAAGCCCCTCTACTGCAGCAAAGTGCTGGACCATCAGAGGGGCCTTTGGTTTTATACCAAAGAGTCAAAAATGCAAATTTTTAGTGTTAAATTAGTGCAGTGAATTTTATTCAATACAGTGGAGGATGCTTCTTTTCGGACCTGTCGTCATCCTAGCCTTAGACCTCGTTCAAGCTCCCGGACCCATGGGAGAAGTTAAATCGAGCGGCTTAGCCTGGCGCTTACCGTCTTATAAGACCCGACCAGAAGTCCCCTCGAGCGTTTTCTGTTGACGATCCCCAGAACGCTCGCCCTCGCCGTAGGTAAGGCGAGGTAAAAGTTTTCTAACTTTAACCGATATCGCGCATCAGGCGCAAAGCTGAAAACAAAATTAAAATTCTTGACAGGTAATTAGCATTTAATGTTCTTACCTCTTAAAAAGAGCTGAACTTGATGGCGTGTGCCAAGCAGCTGAGCATGATGGCGCTCGCCAGGTGGCTTAGCATGGCGCCTTGCGCCAAGCTGAACGTGACCCTTCGCGCTAAGCTGAGCATGTCGCCTCACGCCAAGCTTAACGTGACGCCTCGCGCCAAGCTGAGCGTGACGCCTCGCGCCGAGCTGAGCGTGACAACAACAGAGCGTTGGTCATCTAGCTTTCACTAGACACGATGGGCATAGCTCCGAGCGTCTGAATTGCGAGCGTTTTTTAATCGCAAGCGTTATTTATTCTGAAAGTCACGTGGCGCCGAGCGTCAAGAGCTTGCATTATATCAAGTTGAACTTGATGTTTACATGACCATGAGCGTCTAGCGTTGGAACTTTGTTACGCCAGGTGCTATATTAAGAAATAAATATTAACTAGAAAGATATTATGTTCTCAGACCAAGGCCTGCTTGAACTAATTCTTGGTTGGGAGAGCTAGAATTAAACCTCTAAAGCATTGAGGCAGAATTCAGAACCTTAAGGAGTTGACTCCTAGGAAACAAGACATCTCTACCTAGGTTAGAGACTTGTAGGAGGAAGGGAGTGACTTTCAGAAACTCATGAGTTTTCTGGAGAGTTTCCATTTTATTTTTGTACCTGCTGCTCCTCGTTTCGCCTTCAGAGTTTTTCGCTAAGGAAGACGGCAAAGGAGTCTGTTTATTATTTTATTACAGGGTATTATTATTAACCAAGCTACAACCCTAGTTGGAAAAGCAATATGCTATAAGCCTAAGGGCTCCAATAGGGAAAGATGGCTCAGTAAGGAGAGGAAATAAGGAAATTAATAAATGATGAGAATAAATTAACATTAAATCATTCTGAGAAAAGTAATAAAGTCAAAAGATAGTGCTGATAGAGCAGTGCTTTAGCGCGTCCTCAATGCAGCATAAAGAACCTAACTGCAGATGTTGGTGCAGCAGCACGTTCGGCTGCAACAACAGGAAGTGCATTAGGGCTTTAGTAAAAGAAGGCAGGCCCCCCTTTTTTTGCTGTATACGGCCTGTCAGGATGTCAGAAGTTGGCAAAGCTTTAGTTCAGACTGATAAGGATCTTGTTCCTGAGTCTGGTGTTACGGTACAGGCACCGCCACTTCCGCCAGACTGTTTTCCTTCTACTGAAATGTGGAGCATGATGTAAGCGATGAGGAAGGCGAGTTCGAGATCAAAGTTTTCTACCACCGGTGTCACCTAATATTGATCCTAGTTGGACTATGCTGCTGGCATGAAGCAACAGCTCTCATCTTTTATGCAGTCTTATCAGCCTGCTGTTAGCAATACGTTGGTTCGTCATGATTATTTTCACGACGCGTTGCGCATAGGCGGCCTACCAACAAGCTAATTTTGAACAGCGTGATAAGGCTTCTATATCCCAATGAGTATCTTCTCTTGATACCAGACATCAAACGTCCAAGCGTGTCACAGAGCGTATACCTTCGAAGCGCGGCGACGATCGCTAAGCAGCTAAGCGCGACATTGGGCGTCAAGCTGAACGTGACGTCGAGCAACAAGCTTGTGACGTTGAACGTCGAACAAACCGTGATGTCCAACGTCAGTCACATACTGTTCAAGCTATGTCCAGAGGACAAAACCTCTCTATGGAGACTCATAAGACTTTGATTGCAGCAGTAAAAAAGGTCCACTAAATGATCTCTTTAGATCTCCAGGATGCGTACTTCTACTTCCTCATCCATCCGAACTTCAAGCTACCGGAAGGTTCGTGTATGGGAGGAAGTTGTCCAGTTTTGAGTTCTTTGTTTCGGGCTAAACACCACCCCTCAAATAGAGGGTGTGTCTGTAACGACATATTGTTGTGTCCTATCCTTAGACCTCTGGAAAGAAGTATTCCAGTTTTGGGGCCTTAGGCTTCGGCCTCACCACCGTCCCTCTAGTCTTCACAAAGATCATGATGAATGTGGCAAGCATGCTACACACAAGAGGCATCAGAGCCTCCTTGTACTTGGACGATTGGCTACTAAGAGCCCCCTCACTCAATCGCTGTCTGGAGGATTTGCGTCTGACAATGAGTCTGTCAGAGAAGCTAGGACTTCTGGTGAATTCAGAGAAGATCCTTTATTTGGGGATGTAGATTCACAGTCTGACTTTTCAGGTTTTTCCATCACCTGCAAGAATACAGCTAGCTCTCCTAAGGCTTTGTGCCTTTCTAAAGAAGGAGTTTTGTTCAGTGAGGGAGTGGATGAGTCTCCTGGGAACCCTCTCTTCACTAGAACAATGTGTATGTCTGGGGAAACTAAATTTACAACCCCTTCAGTTCCATCTCAATTGCCATTGGAGCAAAGAGGACAGCCTCGACAAGGTGAGCATTCCTCTTACGGAACCAATAAAAGAGTGCCTTCGTTGGTGGAAGTTGTCCAGTTTTGAGTTCTTTGTTTCGGGCTAAGCACCACCCCTCAAATAGAGGGTGTGTCTGTAACGACATATTGTTGTGTCCTATCCTTAGACCTCTGGAAAGAAGTACTGTATTCCAGTTTTGGGGCCTTAGGCTTCGGCCTCACCATCGCCCCTCTAGTCTTCACAAAGATCATGATGAATGTGGCAAGCATGCTCCACTCAAGAGGCATCAGAGCCTCCTTGTACTTGGACGATTGGCTACTAAGAGCCCCCTCACTCAATCGCTGTCTGGAGGATTTGCGTCTGACAATGAGTCTGTCAGAGGAGCTAGGACTTCTGGTGAATTCAGAGAAGTCTCAATTGATCCCTTCACAGAAGATCCTTTATTTGGGGATGGAAATTCACAGTCTGACTTTTCAGGTTTTTCCATCACCTGTAAGAATACAGCTAGCTCTCCTAAGGCTTTGTGCCTTTCTAAAGAAGGAGTTTTGTTCAGTGAAGGAGTGGATGAGTCTCCTGGGAACCCTCTCTTCACTAGAACAATGTGTATGTCTGGGGAAACTAAATTTACGACCCCTTCACTTCCATCTCAATTGCCATTGGAGAAAAGAGGACACCCTCGACAAGGAGAGCATTCCTCTTACGGAACCAATAAAAGAGTGCCTTCGTTGGTGGAACAACATTAACAGGCTCCAGGAAGGTCTCTCTTTGGAAAACAAGAGCCCAGACCTTGTGTTGTTTTCCAACGCCTCGGACTCTGGGTGGGGAGCAACACTAGGAAAGTCAGAGATTTCGGGTCTGTGGACAAAACAACAGCAAAGTCTCCACATCAATCAAAAGGAGCTGTTAGCAGTCCTGTTTGCTCTCAAGGGGTTCGAGAAGCTAGTACTGAACAAAGTAATACAAATCAATGCAGACAATACCACAGCTTTGGCCTACATAGCGAAACAAGGGGGAACGCATTTGAGGCCTCTTTACGAGATAGCAAAAACTCTTCTCGTTTGGGCACATCAAAGAAAGATATCCCTGTTGACAAGATTCATTCAAGGGGAAAAGAATGTGAGGGCAGATAGCCTCAGCAGGAGGAATCGAGTTCTCCCCACAGAGTGGACACTGCGTCTAGATGTATGCAAGAAACTTTGGCGGATTTGGGGCCGCCCTCTCATAGATCTATTCGCAACTTCAAAAACCAGAAGACTAGAGAATTGTTGCTCCCCAGTTCCGGATCTCGAAGCGTCACACATAAACGTGTTCCTGATGAACTCGTCAGCAGGAGGAATCAAGTTCTCCCCACAGAGTGGACACTGCATCTAGATGTATGCAAGAAACTTTGGCGGATTTGGGGCCGAACCCTCATAGATCTATTCGCAAATTCAAAAACCAGAAGACTGAAGAATTGTTGCCCCCTAGTTCCGGATCTCGAAGCGTCACACAGACGCGTTCCTGATGGACTGGTCACACCTAGATGTGTACGCTTTCCCTCCATTCAAAGTGCCGTACAAAGTACTCCAAAAGTTTGTGTCTCACGAGGGAACCAGATTGAAGTTAATAGCCCCCTTCTGGCCGTCAAGAGGTTGGTTCACAGAGGTATTGGAATGGATGGTGGATGTTCCAAGAGGCTTGCCATTGAGAATAGATCTTCTCAGACAACCCCACTTGGCAAGAAACCATCTAAACCTCCAAGCTCTACGTCTGTCTGCCTTCAGACTATCGAAAAACTCGCAAGATCTAAAGGATTTTCGAAGGAAGCAGCCAAGGCTATTGCTAGAGCAAGAACAACTTCTACTATCAGGGTGTACCAATCCAAGTGGAAAGTTTTTAGAGCATGGGGTAAAGCTAACTAAGTTTCTTCATCCTATACCTCTATAGCTCAAATTGCCGATTTCTTTTTAGAGCTTAGAAGAAGGCACAATTTCTCCTCCTCAACCATTAAAGGGTACAGGAGTATGTTAGCAGGGGTCTTCAGGCATAGAAATTTAGACCTCTCGAATAACAAGGACCTTCAGGATCTCCTTAGATCCTTTGAAACCTCTAAAAAACGTCAACAGGATTCACCAGCCTGGAATTTAGACGTGGTTTTAAAATTTCTTATGAGTGACAGATTCGAACCTTTGAACTCTGCTTCTTTTAAAGATCTGACTTTAAAGACTTTATTTTTAGTAAGCTTAGCAACAGCTAAAAGGGTCGGTGAAGTTCATGCTTTTAGCAAACATTGGCTTTAGAAACGGCAAAGCTATATGCTCCCTGCAGCTTGAATTTCTAGCCAAGAACGAACGTCCTTCTCACCCATGGCCAAAATCTTTTGAAATTGCTAACCTCTCTGATTTGGTGGGTGAGGAGCCAGAGAAGGTTCTTTGTCCTGTTAGAGCACTAAGGTTCTATTTAGACAGGACTAAAGGTTTAAGATGCAATTCAGAAGCTCTTTGGTGTACAGTAAAAAAGCCTGCTTTTCCCATGTCTAAAAATGCCTTATCATATTTTATCAGACTTTTGATTAAAGAAGCTCACGCACACTGTAGTTAGAGAGACCTTAAGTTCCTGAAAGTTGAGACTCATGAAGTTAGAGCTGTAGCAACTTCTATAGCTTTTAAACAAAATCTTTCTCTGCAAAGTATGATGAATACAACATTTTGGAGAAGTAATCTGTATTCCCATCACTTTATTTAAAACGTGTTCAAACTCTTTATGAGGACTGTTACACTTTGGGTCCATTCGTAGCAGCGAATGCAGTAGTAGGTGAAGGATCTACCACTACACTCCCTTAATCCCTAGTACCCTTTTCCCCTCTTGGAACTTTTATGTATTTTTATAATTGGAGGCAATTGTTAGACAATCTTCCGCAATCTTTGACTTAGTCAGGTAGTCATTTGTTCCTTGAGAGCACCCGTAACAAGGGTATTAGTTGAGGTCCTGTCAGCATAGAGGTTATTCACCGTTTGACAGCTCCTAGAGTTCTTCAGCCCCCTGGGTGGATCGCTGGTTCTCAAAGCACAGCAGACTTATTAATGCAGAGAACCATTGAAGTCAGCTTCCCTAATAGGTACGAACCCTTAAGCTGGTTTTGTTTCAAACTCTTAAGTGAAATTCCATTAATGTTGCTGTCTCTGACCCGCCACCAAGGGTGTCAATCAGCTATTATTTTATAACCAGCGGGTAAGTTTAAATGTTTAAAAATTATATTTTCATAATAAAATAAATTTTTGAACATTCTTACCCGCGGGTTATATAACTTAAAATCCCCTCCTCCTCCCCTCTAGAGACCTATGGGCATGGAAAATCTGATACTAGGAGGGATAGTTCGACCTAGCTCCGTGGTGGTGCTAGTGTATACCTGGCATATCTATGCGATTGCTGCGAGTTTTGAATTTCTGCCGGACAGAAGCATAAAGCTATTATTATATAACCAGCGGGTAAGTATGTTAAAAAATTTATTTAATTATGAAAATATCATATTTGAGAAGGCATTGAAAAATCGCCAAAAGCCCTTCAAACAAATCATAAAAATGCTGGAAACAAAAGAAAAAAAAAATTAATATGCCGAAATTGCAGCCAGCGACGTCTATTCTCACCCACAGCTGGACCTGTCGGTTGTTATACCTCGTTTCAATTTTAACTGCTGTGTTTCAGCTTTACTGTTACCTATTCTCCTATAGTATAGGACAATGATTTGTATTTGTGAAGGAGCAAATATCATTATAACTTTATGGAATTAGATGTCTGATGGTATTTGATCACATAAAAATCACTATCATTGCAGTAATCAAGAAATCTGATTAAAAAAAAAAATATTTTTCTACAGACAAAAGGTGAAGGAAGAGCTGTATGCTACATCTTACCTTGATATTGACTTTATCCCAGGGAATAGTTCTCAGAATTGGTAGCTCAGCTCCTTCTACATCAAGACTGAAATAATCTATAGTAGTTCGGTTGAGAGCTAGTAAAATGGAGTACACAGGTAAGCACTGAACTTCTGCATATCCTGCCTGTTGTTGTCCTTTTTCTATTGAACTTATTTTTCCAACATTAAACTGTTGTTTGAACATCACCTGAAAAGGTCAGTATTATGAAAGAACCCTTCAATGCCCACCCAACAAAATCAAAATTTGTGTGTAAAGCTAATTAATACTCATAATCTTTGATTATTAAATGATAAGTCTTGAGAACTGTAAACAAGATACTGTATCTACTTCCTCTTATATCTTCTTCCTCTTATATGTTCTAGTTATGAAATGTAATTTGATCTAAACAGTTCTTGTGTATTAAATTTATTTAAATTTTCCTAATTAACCATTGGTTTCACTTAATTCCAGGGTAACTTATTTATGCAGCACTTGATAAACTGTTGGTCACCCCCCTGCCGCTGAAACATTATTACTGTATCTAACATCTGTACTTATGAAGAGAAACTAAGGACTTACTGTATTGGGATAAGAGAATGTGCTAAGGCAACCATTTACAGTCCAAGCTTTACGATTTTTCTTTGTCACCAACTCAAAGTTTTTGGGATCACCTTCAATAAGAACACCCGACCACCCCAACCTTTTTTCAAATACGAGGGTATTTGAGCGAGTTTCACCATCCAGTGCTCCACATTCTATGAAGAATCCATTCTCCTAAAATGTACAGAAAATTAAAATTGTTAAAAAAATTAATTATACTGTAATGATAAATTTCAAATCATGATGTTACCACAAAGGGAAATATAAATCTACATAATCCTCAAATCATGACACCATAAATAGCCTAAGTAATATTGAAAGTACATGAAAATGCCATTAAATGCCATTACTAGCCAGACAGTACTACATCTGGTTATATTTCACTTTCCCTTTGCCTACAAATACACTGAATAGTCTGGCCTATTCTTTACACATTCTTCTCTGTCCTCATACACCTGACAACTTTGAGATTACCAAACAATTCTTCTTCACCCAAGGGGTTAACTACAGCAGTGTAATTGTTCTGTAGCTACTTTCCTCTTGGTAAGGTAGAAGAGACTCTTTAGTTATGGTAAGCAGCTCTTCTAGGAGAAGGACACTCCAAAATCAAACCATTGTTCTCTAGTCTTGGATAGTGCCAAAGCCTCAGTACCATGGTCTTCCACTGTCTTGGGTTAGAGTTCTCTTGTTTGAGGGTACACTCAGCCAAACTATTCTATTTAATTTCTCTTCCTCTTGTTTTGTTAAAGTTTTTATAGTTTATATAGGAAATGTTTATTTTAATGTTGTCCGTTCTTAAAAATTTTTAATGTTCCTTGTTTCCTTTCCTCATAGGGCTATTTTCCCTGTTGGGGCCCCTGGGCTTATAGCATCCTGCTTTTCCAACGAGGGTTGTGGCTTAAGTAGTAATAGTAATAATAATAATAATAATATTTTTTTGGAAATGATTGCACATTTCAAAATATTTATCGGATGATAAATGTATGAACCACATTCATTCAATCTAAAAATCTAAATAAAGATTAAAAGTAAAAGCAAAACTTTTTTTGTTGCATATTAATGACATTTATAGACTTTGTCAGCTTTGATATACTTTTTTCAATAAACATTTTTTCAAGTTACCGGTATATCATTTCCAAGACGGAGCAAAAAACAGTATTTCAATATGTACTTAAGAATGTGTTGTACAGTATCTATTTATTCCTACGTGATAACAAACTTCCGAGTCATATACATGGGGTTACGACTAATCATGTTTTATATGACCAGCTAATAAAAATTTTGGTGTATTGCATCAAGCTTTGTGCTCGGTAAACGCAGTGCATGCGCAAACTCAGTATCTCCTCTCAATACTGCTGGTAGAGAAGTGAAGAGGTTGTTCTCTCACTTCTTCTCTCCGATCGAGCCTTTCACATTCTTCCTGTTTACCTTATTAGTGTTTAGCTCTCTTGACTTGTGTTTTTTCTTAATTCATGGTTATTTGTGTGGCTATTCATTAACTGTAAGTTACAAGTAAGTGCTTATGTCTACTAAATCTCAGTATTTACATTTTTGCCCGAGACAGGATAGAAACTATTGTTGATTACTTTTGAGCCGAGTGGACATAGACACGCACCCTCTGTGTCCCTCTTGCTTCGACAAGAGGTGTTCAAAAGAATCTCCATGTAAATATTGTAGGGAATGGTCTCCCTCCCAATGGGAGAGCATGTTTCTCGTCCAAGGAAACTTGAAGAGATTTCTTCGTTGTCAAGTCTCCTCCTGACAGGAGTTAAAGAAAAATCTCATTTTACACGGCGAGAACCTCCCTTTAATTTTTCATGTCGAAAGTTACCCAAAGCCTTATCTAAAAGCAATACGCATTCAAAAGGGTATCGATTACATACAGCGAGATTTTAAGCAGCCAGGTTCCAGCACATCAACCAAAATGATGAAGAAGGACAGGCATGTTCAATACGACACTCCTGTTGGAGGGCGCCTAGAGTTGAGAAAGCTTTCCCCCTCTTAATGTTAGAAGAGGAGTCTACACGTTCTCTCGAACCAAGTTTGCCACATGACTATGAGGTCCCTAAGCTTAGGTCTCCTCAACAGTCTTCAGAGATCCTTAAAAGCTTACAATAGGGGTGGCCAGACCGCATTAGCTATGGCCACGCCCCCAAGTAAGGTGTCCACCTATGAGCGCTTCCTGTAAACACGCTTTACTACCTTAGGGTCGTGCGCAAGCAATTTATAGCTTGGCTTGGCACCAGAACAGGTGTCTGTCATTCGCAACTCACGATGTAAATACTGTACAGTTATGCCTCGCAACACGAAATTAATTGGTTCCGTAAGGGCTTTCATAAAGTTATTTTTTCGTGTAGCGAGTCGCCTTTTACATGTAAATAGCCTAATTCGTTCCATACCCTAGAAAAACACCACCTTAAATGACTATAAAAAGGATATTTGCCACTAAACAGTACTAAATATATGAAAAGTACTGTATTTTGATCATTTATTAATAAATTAACATTAATATTATGAAAAAGAAGTGTATAATTAGAGCAAACAGTGAAAATAAAGTATCAAAAATGTGGAACCTTACCTTTGGAGCAAGGCAATGTCCGAGAGCGAAGTGCAGGGCAGTAGAGGAGGATGAAAACGGCGGAAAACGTTTACGTACAAGTGGCAGAAAACGTAAACACTTAACTTTACAAAACAGATTTATAAATGACAGAAAACATTAAAAATTAATTTTAGGAAATGCATCTATAAACGGCAGGAAATATTAACACTTAACTTTACGATAAACTTATATAAATTTTTTTTCCCTTTTTTATTTTTTTTTTTACTTTACGTTTTCTATTTTCTAAATTTAATTACAGTACACAACGTGTTTTCTTTATCACTGCCGCTTTCATATCTTGGCTGGCGTTTGGTCTGCTTCTACCAAAGGCCTCTTACTAAAATGTTCGTTCAAAGAAACTTGTTTCTGCCTACTTCTTAAAATTTTCCTGAGCACACTTAACCGCATGCCAGCCTCGTATTTCTTGATTATTTCCATCTTCATCTCCATGGAAAACATCATCCTATTCTTTCCCTTGATATCAGCGACTTTCTTGGGACCCATGGCTAATAATGCAAGTGTCACACACGATAACAGTATGTACTGTAAAATTGTTACAAAAGCAAAATCACAAACACTAACTTGATGCGTACGATACCGTTGCCAGAACGAGAAGACATAAGAACGTGGATGCGTAGATGCACGATGGGATACAGTACAGTAGATACCGACCAATAGGAGAGCAGGATCTCATGGTGGTAACTAGCATCTGAGTAGGGAGATAACCAATGGGAACGCAGGAGGATGGTAGCGAGTTTACGGGCTGGCGGCGCGCGAATTTTAAAATCCGTCTTGGATACGGTCGGGCTCCAGCTCCGTACTGCCTTTCGTTGTCCGAAACATTTTTCGTGATCCAAGTCGTAAAATTCTTCGCATCTCCTTTTGTGAAGTGAAAAGTTTGTAAGCTAGAGGTTTGACTGTACTCGCGAACATGTGTATCGCAATCGTAAGGAGTAGCGCGCTTATCCAACTCAGGCAGTTGAGCTCTTCCTATAAGGTAAGGTATGCAACGCTGCGCATGACTTGTCCGCCCGAGACTGGTCCGTGAGCTCCTTTATGAGAGCATCCAGGATAGGAGATCCTATGCTCACCATATCTCCTGCAGGAGAAAGGTGCACTGTCTTCCTTTCCCCCAAATAGGGAGAGGGAGGACAGAATCTCTGGGTGCTTGCATGCCAGCAGCGAAGCAGGTTCTACCCCTTGCAAAGTAGAAACCGCTGGCAATGTCTCGCGAGAGTCTGGCCTTGCGTAGCGCTGGGCTGTGCCGTAAGGACTGACGACAAGGGGAAGAAAATATGCCAACCATCTCCCACCATTGCCGTCTAGCTCCGATAAACTGGAGTGGGGCATGGATAACTCTAACACCCTTCAATGGATACCCCTGGGGGAAACTACTCAGGAGAAAGCTGTCTTCTCAGTGGGCAGGAGGGACGATCAACCCCTTTTGCTCCTGATGACACATATCCTTGCGGGCGAGGGGACTGTCTAGCGGGAGCTGGTGAAGGACTGTCTTCCCTCAGAAGCGAAGACCACTCAATATCTGAAGAGGGACCTCTGGGCAGCTCACTTTGTTTCCCTTCCGGTTGAGCGAATTCAGCCAAAAGACCAACTCCGTGAACCACCATTAGAATATAGTCAAAGCTAGTCCCTGGTATCACGAGATCCTCTGACAAGTCACTCCGAGGAGTACTTGTCTTCAACTGCTCGCGCCAACCCGCCGAAGCAGGATGAATGCCAGGGCGAGCAGGAGAAGAGGTTTCGGCAACTGTGCACACACAAGACTTCTTTGGTACAGGAGCTTCATACCCTTGTAGGGGAAGATCAATATCAACCACGGGGGAAATGTCTGCTCCCTCTGCATGCCCAATCACAAGACCTCTTGCAGTCATTCCTTACACGGAGAACCTGTGAGCCCCAAGGAAGGCCACAACAGACTAACCGCGTCATCCGACAGAGACTACTTTACGGCGGCGACCGGCGCTCCTTAGCTAGGGGAAGCAACGAAGGTCCACGACACGTAGGGTTGTCCAGGAGTCACATGCATGCCACTCATACTCGACTGACTCTCAGTAGAGGCCAATCGAACAGTCAGAGTGGCAAGATTGAGCAAACGGAGAAGGACAGCAGGGTTTCTTTCCTCTGGAGGCTGACCTCGAAGGGGAAGAATCTCTTTTTGTCTTCTTTGTCCCCTGCCAATTTTCAGCCACTGTGAGGGTGACCATTCATGACACTCGGCACAAGGAGATTCTTTCAATGCCCAGATAAACCCACAATGGTATTTAAGATCCTCACAGGCACTCGCAATAAAGTAAAATTGAAAGTTTTTTTTTTAAGCTTTAGGCCAGTTATTATAGGAAATTTTCAATATCTTGGGTTTTATCAGCGGGGTAGTGAAACACGTCTGCACTCTACCAAGCCGAAATAAAAAGTTACGGTCAGTTACTAGTACTAGGGTGGCTAGCCTCCCCCCACCCCCCGCTAATTAGCGGAGGGTATTTACACCTCACAAAAGCTAGTTTCAGCTTTGCCGAAATAAATACTCATAAGTAAAGAGCGGAAGGTTTGTATGTTGCGCTGGAACAAACTTGATGTTCATACCATTTCACCCCTGGCGAAGATTAAATTTTGGGAAGTGAATGAGCAGCCTTGCCTCATTATGAGCTAGGTACTCTGTTCCCTGATGGTTCACTTGGTGGCATCAAAGACCCCAGAACCCCCAATATGCAATACAGTACAGTACTGTACTGTATAACAATAAATAATGAAGAATAAAGCAATCAAACAATTTTGTTTACCTGGGTAGTATGGTGATTCAAGATTGTAGAGCAAAACGAGAAATAGAGTGAATAATTCTGCTAGCCAAAAATGCCTTTAAAAACATGAAAAATCCACTTACAAATAATAGAACTGGTGCGTAAACAAGAATTAGCTTTAAGAACATATGCATACCTTACCCATATGTATGGATCAGATAGTTGGAAAATAACGAGAGAGCTGGGAAACAAGCTGAATACAGCAGAGATGTGATTTTACTGGAGGATTCTCAGAATATCTCAGAGGGTCAGAGTAACAAAAGAGGAGGTAATGCAAAGACTTGGTGTGCAGAGAGCAATGGTGAAGGTTTTGTGGGGCTTCTCACAAGATGAGAGAAAATAAAACACTTATGTCTCGCTGGGAAGATAGAGGGGAGGAAATCGAGGGGGAGGCAGAGACAAAGTACATGAACAGTATTGTGCTGGGCTTGGAGTGTAATTATACTCCAAATCAAGTGATACAAATGTCTAGACAGGGAGAGGTGGAGGCGACTAACCGCCAATGTCCATGACATGCAGTTTCAGTAAGTATCAGAGAAAGTTTCATCTCTCAAGAAGCGGAAGTTTGGCCTTGCCTCTTTATGAGCCGGCTACACTGTCTTCTACGATTCACATTGATCTCTTGCTATTACTTATAGTAATAAGAACTTCCAGAGAGAAAGGGTTAACCTCTTAACTTCTTCCCTCCTAAGGAAGACTCCCTATATAAATGACTAGGAAGTTTGTATCAGCTTAGGAATAAACTACAGATTTTACTAATAATTTGTATTTTTCATAGTTATATAAACCTGAATCATTTGCCAAAGATCCCACCTAAACTGCCCTGCAAGTCTTTGACCAGGTAAGTGTAGTCCTTGCGCATGTGCTATGTTTACCCAGCATGAAGCTTGATGCAATCAACCAAAATTTTCATTGGCCAGTCGTAGAAAACATGATTAGCAGTAACCCCATGTAAATGACTCAGGATCGTATAGCTAGGAAAAATACAAATCATAAAATTTGTGGTACAGTATTCACCTGACTGGTTATGTCGACATTACCCTTTGAAATTTAAAAGATAATCCATTTTCTTTCATTCCAATATGCCTCTAGTATATGAGACTAACAGCATATACTAACAATAACATGCTGCGAGTCATATTGTTTTCTTCAGTCTGAAAGTCAACAAAATTCCCTATCCTCTTGATGACACTAGTGAGTGGGGAGTAGGGTGGGCATGTATAGGAACATCCGACAAGTATAGAAATAGAATTACCAATAATCTAGGTTAAGGGCACTCTAAAGCCCAGGCTGACTTTCCTAAATATTACAGTAATTTATCACCTAATTACTGTACTCATTTATATAACTGTTACAGAAATCCTAATTCCCATTGAACTACATGTATAATTAACGAAGGCCACAAAATAAATTAGAAAGGTTACCAGACCACAACTTCAGCGAATAAATCTACCAAATTAACAGGTAAAATTCACGATTTTAACAGCGTACATCCTCCTCAGCCATCATAGGCCTTGAAGCCTGACAATTGTAACTCATAAACCAGGACTCTTGAGAGAATGTTTAGCCAATTACGCTGCCTCTAAATCCCTTTCTAAAGAAAGATTTCAGCAAAAATTTGAGATTTAGTTGTACTGTATTGGAATATCATTGCAAAACTAAAGACTGCAGAATTCCAACTTTATGCAAAACAACTGTGAAGAACATCACAAATGTTTATTGTAATTTGTATTTTTTCCTGATATAAAAACACCAAGTCCTTTAATGGGCATATGATTTCAGTGAAGCTGAAACTCATCTGCTAAAATTTATAACAAGATATCTTCTAGTTATACCAGGAACAGCCAAGGATTATTCCAATGAAGCATTCCCAGTAGAGGATAGAGGAGCTTATTTCTGGCCAAATTTGGAATGTCTTATCCAGGATCCAAAGAAGCCTCACCCCAAAGCCAGCACACTCTAACCTTCACCTAGGACTTGCAGGGTTGCTGAGGTGGGAAGTGTATCTTAAAGGACTCAGGTTTGTATAATTGAAAAAATTACAAATTACTGTACTTAAGAAATTTGCGATTTGTTCCTATACTGTATGTGTACAAACCATTGTCCTTTAATAGGAGACATTCTTATTAGGGAAGAAGTCCCTACAACCAAATTTGCTGGTATACTTTTCCACACAATGAGGTCACAATAAATTGTTTAAACGGAAAGCAAAAGATTAGAATAGCCAGTTAAGGGTGCCAAAATTACATCTGTACTATTAGGCAGCTGAAAAC